>NW_027397067.1:18784032-18791090 GCF_003265705.2 Callorhinus ursinus | reverse complement strand
TTCCTATACACCAACAACAAGACAGAAGAGAGACAAATCAAGGAGTCTATCCCATTTACAATTGCACCCAAAACCATTAGATACCTAGGAATAAATCTAACCAAAGAGGCAAAGGATCTGTACTCAGAAAACTATAAAATACTCATGAAAGAAATTGAAGAAGACACAAAGAAATGGAAAAACGTTCCATGCTCATGGATTGGGAGAATCAACATTGTGAAGATGTCAATGCTACCTAGAGCAATCTACACATTCAATGCAATCCCCATCAAAATACCATCCACTTTTTTCAAAGAAATGGAACAAATAATCCTAAAATTTGTATGGAACCAGAAGAGACCCCGAATAGCCAGAGGAATACTGAAAAAGAAAAGCAAAGCTGGCGGCATCACAATTCCGGACTTCCAGCTCTATTACAAAGCTGTCATCATCAAGACAGTTTGGTACTGGCACAAAAACAGACACATAGATCAATGGAACAGAATAGAGAGCCCAGAAATGGACCCTCAACTCTATGGTCAACTTATTTTTGACAAAGCAGGAAAGAATGTCCAATGGCAAAAAGACAGTCTCTTCAACAAATGGTGTTGGGAAAATTGGACAGCCCCATGCAGAAGAATGAAACTGGACCATTTCCTTACACCACACACAAAAATAGACTCCAAATGGTTGAAAGACCTAAACGTGAGACAGGAGTCCATCAAAATCCTAAAGGAGAACACAGGTAGCAACCTTTTCGACCTTAGCCGCAGCAACTTCTTCCTAGAAACATCGCCAAAGGCACGGGAAGCCCGGGCAAAAATGAACTATTGGGATTTCATCAAGATAAAAAGCTTTTGCACAGCAAAAGAAACAGTCCACAAAACCAAAAGATAACCGACAGAATGGGAGAAGATATTTGCAAATGACGTATCAGATAAAGGGCTAGTACCCAAAATCTATAAAGAACTTATCAAACTCAACACCCAAAGAACAACAAATCCAATCAAGAAATGGGCAGAAGACATGAACAGACATTTCTGCAAAGAAGACATCCAAATGGCCAACAGACACATGAAAAAGTGTTCAACATTGCTCAGCATCAGGGAAATCCAAATCAAAACCTCAATGAGTTATCACCTCACACCAGTCAGAATGGCTAAAATGAACAAGTCAGGAGACAACAGATGTTGGAGAGGATGTGGAGAAAGGGGAACCCTCCTACACTGTTGGTGGGAATGCATGCTGGTGCAACCACTCTGGAAAACAGTATGGAGGTTCCTCAAAAAGTTGAAAATAGAGCTACTCTATGACCCAGCAATTGCACTACTGGGTATTTACCCCAAAGATACAACTATAGTGATCCGAAGGGGTACATGCACCCCAATGTTTATAGCAGCAATGTCCACAATAGCCAAACTATGGAAAGAGCCAAGATGTCCATCAACAGATAAATGGATAAAGAAGATGTGGTGTGTGTGTACACACACACACACACACACACACACACACACACACACAATGGAATATTATGCAGCAATAAAAAAAATGAAATCTTGCCATTTGCAATAACATGGATGGAACTAGAGGGTATTATGCTAAGCAAAATAAGTCAATCAGAGAAAGACAAGTATCATATGATCTCACTGATATGAGGAATTTTTTTTAATTTCTCAGGAAATAAACTGAGGGTTGCTGGAGTGGTAGGGATGGGAGGGATGGGGTGGCTGGGTGATAGACATTGGGGAGGGTATGTGCTATGGTGAGCACTGTGAATTGTGTAAGACTAATGAATCACAGACCTGTACCTCTGAAACAAATAATACATTGTATTTAAAAAAAGAAAAGAAGAAGATAGTAGGAAGGGAAAAATGAAGGGGGTGGGAATCAGAGGGTGAGATGAACCATGAGAGACTATGGACTCTGAGAAACAAACTGAGGGGGGCGCCTGGGTGGCTCATTTGTTAAGCGTCTGCCTTCGGCTC
The DNA here is from genome assembly GCF_003265705.2 of Callorhinus ursinus. Lineage (NCBI taxonomy): Eukaryota > Metazoa > Chordata > Mammalia > Carnivora > Otariidae > Callorhinus > Callorhinus ursinus. The sequence continues at coordinate 18,789,126 of NW_027397067.1, read as the reverse complement.
AGGTCATGATCCAGGGTCCTGGGATCAAGCCCCGCATCAGGCTCCCTGCTCAGCGGGAAGCCTACTTCTCCCTCTCCCACTCCCCCTGCTTGTGTTTTCTCTCTCACTATGTCTCTCTGTCAAATAAATAAATAAAATCTATAAAAAAAATTAAAACAGGGTTTTAGAGGGGTTACCCTGGTGATGGGTATTAAAGAGGGCACGTTCTGCATGGAGCACTGGGTGTTATATGCAAACAATGAATCATGGAACACTACATCAAAAACTAATGATGTAGGTAGCTGAGTTGTGGCGCTGCAGTGGAGACGCTTCACCGACAATATGTCCCAACTACCCATGAAACTCCTGTGCAAGAAGATCGAGAAATGGAACCTCAAATTGCTCCAGCGAAACTGAAAGCTCCAGGAGGCCTCGGATGTGAGCTTATCAGAAACCCAAAACGGAGATGTGTCTGAAAAAACAGTGGGAGGTGGGAAGGTTAAAAAAGTCCCTAAAACAGTCTGTGAATGTGGGCTCATCAGAAGCCCAGAATGGAGAGATAACTAAAGAAACAGTGGAAACTGTACAAGTTAAAAAAAAAGAAAAGAAATCTACCATAATAATCCATGGAGAAGCAGCAACACAGCCTCCCAATTCAGAATCCAAAAAAAAGAAGAAAAAGAGAAAAATGGTGGATGATGCTAGGCCTGATATTAAAAAAGTGAAAACTGAAGACAAAGGGGACTCTGAAGAAGGGGCCCAAGCTCCTGAAGAGACAGAAAACAGTGTGGAGAAGCCAGATGATCAGGAAGAGGACAGTGAAATGCCCAGCCTACCCCTGGGACTGACAGGAGCTTTTGAGGATACTTCATTTGCTTCTCTTAGTAATCTTGTCAATGAGAACATTCTGAGGGCAATAAAAGAAATGCGTTTTACAAACATGACTGAAATTCAGCATAAAAGTATCAGACCACTTATAGAAGGCAGGGATCTTCTAGCAGCCACCAAAACAGGCAGTGGCAAAACGCTGGCATTTCTCATCCCTGCAGTCGAACTCATTGTCAAGTTAAAGTTCATGCCTAGGAACGGAACTGGAGTTCTTATCCTCTCACCTACTAGGGAACTGGCCGTGCAGACTTTCGGTGTTCTTAAGGAGCTGATGACGCACCTTGTCTACACATACGGGTTGCTAATGGGCGGCAGCAGCAGATCTACTGAAGCACAGAAACTCGGTATTGGGATCAACACCATCGTGGCCACCCCAGGCCGCCTCCTGGACCACACGCAGAGTATCTCAGGTTTATGTATAAAAATCTGCAGTGTCTGGTTATTGATGAGGCTGATCGTATCTTGGATGTTGGGTTTGAAGAGGAATTAAAACAAATTATTAAACTTCTGCCAAGACGCAGGCAAACCATGCTCTTTTCTGCCACACAAACTCAAAAAGTTGAAGACTTGGCAAAGATTTCTTTGAAAAAGGAGCCATTGTATGTTGGTGTTGATGACGATAAAGCTAATGCAACAGTGGTTGGTCTTGAGCAGGGATATGTTGTTTGTCCCTCAGAAAAGAGATTCCTCCTGCTCTTTACATTCCTTAAGAAGAACTGGAAGAAGAAACTGATGGTCTTCTCTTCATCCTGTAAGTCCGTGAAATACCATTATGAGTTGCTGAACTACATCGATTTGCCTGTCTTGGCCCTTCATGGAAGGCAGAAGCAAAATATGTGCACAACCACATTCTTCCAGTTCTGCAACGCAGATTCAGGGATATTTTTGTGTACTGACATGGCAGCTAGAGGGCTGGATATTCCTGAAGTGGACTGGATTGTTCAGTATGACCCTCCAGATGACCCCAAGGAATATATTCATCGTGTGGGAAGAACAGCCAGAGGCCTAAACGGGAGAGGGCATGCCTTGCTCATTTTACGCCCTGAAGAATTGGATTTCCTTTGTTACTTGAAGCAATCCAAGGTTCCATTAATTTGAGTTTTCCTGGCCCAAAATTTCTGACATTCAGTCTCAGCTTGAAAAATTGATTGAAAAGAACTACTTCCTTCATAAGCCAGCCCAGGAAGCATATAAGTCCTACATTCGAACATATGATTCCCATTCTCTGAAACAGATCCTCAATGTTAATAACAGATTTGCCTCAAGTTGCTCTGTCGTTTGGTTTCAAGGTGCGTCCTTTTGTTGATCTGAACGTGAACAGCAATGATGGCAAACTTAAAAAGAGAGGAGGCAGCAGTGGCTTCGGCTACCAGAAAGCCAAGAAAGTCGAGAAATCCAAAATCTTCAAACACATTAGCAAGAAGTCGTCCGACAGCCGGCAGTTCTCCCACTGAAGACACGCCTTCCTTTCATCTTGAATAGCTTTGTCCTGAAATGGATTTTTTCCCTTTCTCTAACAAAGGAATTGTTGTGGCTTCAGGATTGGGACTGATGGAACAGGAGTATGAGTTGACATGGGTTGCAAGCACCAGGCACTGATACTTCCAGGAGATACCACTCTTATTTGGGGATATAAAACGGAGTTCAATTTTTCTGGGTTGTTCAAGAGCAAAGCAAGGGATCTTTTGGATTTTGTTATGACGACAGAGTATTTTAAATCTTTTACCTCCACATTTGTCATTGTTTGGGGGGGTGGGGTATTTTTTATTTTTTATTTAAAATCAATTAATATGTAATGTGTTAATGGTTTCATAGGTTGAGTTCAGTGATTCACCAGTCTTATATACACCCAGTGCTCATTACATCATGTGCCCTCCTTAATGTCCATCACCCAGTTCAATCTGCCTTAGAAGGCAGTGACCTGGTGCACTGGGGGTGGTGATGCAGAAGATTGTCTCAGGTTTTTTGTTTTGGGTTTTTTTTTTTGTTTTGGGGTTTTTTTGTTTTGTTTGGTTTGGTTTGGTTTGGTTTTGGTTTTGGTTGTTTCTTGGACCTTAACCATAGTTCTTGACCTCCCCTGAAAATGCTACTGTGGCTAGGAAGCACCTTTAATGTAAGGTGGCGTTGGTGTTTATATATGCCAGATTTTAAAGCAGTGAGCCTTTCCCATTTTTTTTTAAGAGCACAAAGTGTGGGTTATTTGTCATTGTTATTTGAATAAAGCACCCTTAGCAGTCCTAACAACAACAACAACAACAAAAATAAAACTAATGATGTATGGCAACTAATATAACAATAAAATAAAATAAAAAAAAGAAAAAGGATGAGGCATACATAATGACTGTCAATCAAGGGTTGTTGATTTTAGAGCAAGAAAAATAAGCATCAATTAAGATTAGGCTCCATTTCACCAAAGATGAGTAAGGAAAGGCCGCATCCCTCTTTTACCAGGCCATCTTCAAGGATGCACGTGAGTCTGGCCATTTCCATATCTCTGCTACTCTTTCCACGCCTCTCTCTCTCTCACTGTTTCTGGCTGTCCACTTGCTCCTCCACTTAATCACTTAAATTTCCCATCTAAGTCAGGGCAGCAACCAGAAATTGGGAAAAGAAGCCTTAGGGGTCACTTGTCTCTGTGTCCTTGGGGAAGCAGTGGGCTTCCTAGATGGTAGCTTTGACTGGAGTGGGTTGATATTTACACTTTATAGGCTTGTAAGAGATGTTCTCATCTTGCTTTGAAGACCCCTTCCCACTAATGGTGGTACTGGGGACAAGGAGAAAAGGAATGGCAAAGATTTAAATAACCTTAAACCTGCCAAGCATTAGAACATCATCTCTTATACACTAATTCAGTCTCTTATTAAATCCTCAGTCTCCCAAAACAGGCAGAAGGCAGCTGGTCCAATAGGGGCTCCAGGCAATGTCCCTTCCACAGGCCATCTCCTCGCTACCCCAGAAGTCCCATGACCAGGACCCAGGCTCTCAATTCATCCAATTTCCATGCCTTCTCTAGGGGGATCAGGGAACTTCTGGGCTCTTTCTTCACCCTCTAGGAGGTTCTGGGGTGCTGCGTCTAGTGCTCTCAGCTGACTCATGCCACACTGCCTGTTGTCTCCCCCTGCATTTGCCACATATTGGCACATGAGGGTCAAGTGAGGTGATGTCCTCTCAGAGAGGTACATGGTGAACAGAACAGAGGTCCTCTTTCTTACATTTTTTTACCCTAATCTGTCAGTAGTTTCTACCATCTCTTGATTTCCCTGGAATTTCAACCCCAGGAGAAGGGGTGGGTTCACACTTTTGTTTTCTCTTTCTCAAATGCTTTCCCCAAACAGAACAGCCTAAAACAACATTTATAACCTGATATAGTTTCTGTGGGCCAGCCATCCAGGTGCAACTAGCCAGGTACCTCTGGCTCAGGAGCTCTCACAAGGCTGCAGTCAAGATGTCAGCTGGATCTTCAGTCATCTCCAGGCTTGTGTAGGGGAAATCTGCTTTTGAGCTCACTCAGGTGGCTCTTAGCAGCCAGAGGTCCTCCACTGCTGTAAGCAAGAAGCATTCGTTCCTTGCCACATGGGCCTCTCCATAATACAGCTCACAACAAGCACCTGGCTTCCCTCAGAGCAGATCAGGGAGGGAGTGGGAGAGAGCAGGCCCAAGATGGAAACTGGTCTCTTTGTAAACTAACCTCAGAAGTGACAGCCTATCATTTTGCCATATTCTGTCCATTAGAAAGAAGTGAGTGAGTAGTTCCAGACCAAATTCAAGGGGTAGGTGGTGTTACACAAGAGTATGTGTACCAAAGATGGGAATCATTGGAGACCCCTTAGAGTCTGCCCACCATACTTTGGTGGGACTTTCCCTACAGCTAGCTACCACTATAATTTATCAAGCCTTTCTGGGATCCTTAGAGCAGACTGCATGGAAGTTACTTGCACAGGAGCACCTGGGTGGCTCAGTCAGTTAAGTGTCCGACTCTTGATTTTGGTTCAGGTCATGATCTCAGGTTTGTGAGATCGAGCCCAGCATCCTGCTCTGCACTGAGTGGGAAGCCTGCCTCTCTCTCTCTATCCCTCCCCCGCTTGCATGCACGTGTGCATTCTCCCTCTCTCTCTCAAAAGAAGAAGGAAAGAAGAAGAAGAAGGAAGAAGGAGGAGGAGGAAGAAGAAGGAAGAAGGAGGAAGAAGAAGAAGAAGGAGGAGGAGGAGGAGGAAGAAGAAGAAGGAA
>NW_027397067.1:18736897-18784022 GCF_003265705.2 Callorhinus ursinus | reverse complement strand
AAGAAGAAGAAGGAAGAAGGAGGAAGAAGAAGAAGGAAGAAGAAGAAGGAGGAGGAGGAAGAAGACGAAGAAGGAAGAAGAAGAAGAGAAAGAGGAAGAAGAAGTAGTTACTTGCACACCAGTTAGTAGTTAGACAACCCTGGGTTGGAATGCCAGCTCTGAAATTTACTAGCTGTGTGATCTTGGGGCAAGTTGTTTAATTTCTCTGAACCTCAGTAACATGTGACACACTGGGTTATTGGGAAAATTAAATGATACATGTAAAAGACTTAATAGAGGGCCTGGCATATAATCACTTAATAAAATCAACTCTCAGTAGCAGTAGTATCAGCAATTTGGTATTTTTATTTTATATTTTATGTTTAACAAGCATTGAAAAATACTATCTCACACTCATACTGCTATAGGGAACTTCACTAAGAACTATGTAGCATCAATTAAATAATAGGGTGGATCTAAACTAAAACGAACAATGGGCATGGCTTAACGGGGCAGCCCAGGAGCTGTTGTGCTCTGGTTGGGGGTGTGGGTGCCTGCTGGGAAGCTGAATCAGACCTGCAGGGGACCCCAGGCCTTGGAGCCCTCCCAGCACACGCCTGCTCCCTGCTGGGGCCTCTGGCCCTTGAAGGTATAGGAAGGCTGTGGGCAGAAAGCAGGAGCAGGAGGCCCCCATGCGACAGGCGGGCCCATGGGCCCCAAATTGGCCAGCTTCTGCATGAGGCAATGGTTTTCTAACTTCAGCCTTTGGAACTCTCTCTTTGCCCACAGAACAGCCCTCTTGCTCTCCTCGCTCCTCTTCTCATACAGGAGGATTGCAGGCTCACGCCAGGAGGTGACTTTCCGGCATTCTGTCTTCAGGTGCTCCTCCATCTTCTTGCAGACGCGAAAGTTCTGATAAATGGCGTCCATCTTCCTGCACACCTTGATAAGTTCGTTCTCCACTTCCAGGCAGTGTTTGCTCCTCCACCTGCTTTCTCTCCAGTTGCTGGATGTGCTTGTCCCACATCTTACGCTTGACTTCGAGCTTCCGCTGGAACCTCTAAGTCTCATTTTTCAGGAGGGTGTTTTGAAGTTCCTCAGCTTGGTACAGTGTTATTTCTCATGTTAACTCTTCAGCCCTCTGCTTTTCCTTCATCAGTTCCCTAGACAGCTTTCCGTTTTTCCCTTGGCCCCCGCCCGAGGGCACGCCGATGTGGACGCGGTCAGGGGAGACCTGATGGACTGCTGATGAATTGAGGGGGCCATTAGCAGTCTCCGCCTCCCTCTTCCCCTCTCCTGCTGAGCCCCCACCTTCCAGCTGATGTTTGATGAGCTCCAGCACATGCAGCATCTTCAGCATGACCTGGGTTAGGGTCTGGAGTAGGTTCCCATCCTCACCACTGGCCTGCTGCACTCCTGGACTGGGAAGCTCTGGCCTGTCTTCCTGCTTTGGCTTGTCCTGCACACTCTGCCTGCAGCTACCAGTTTCCTGAACCAGATGCTCTGGACTTTCCTGCGGGTTGGGGCTGTCATTTGAGCCTTCCATGATCTTCCTCGCAGGGGGTTCTCCATCTTCCTGTGGTGCTCCAGAGATGGGATTTTCATCAGTCAGCTGGGAAGGGTTCTTAGGCAGGCATCCCCAAATTCCCTTCAGCAGTTGCACAGCATTTGCCACTGAAAAATAGCTGAAATTTTTATTCAGGACAGCCAGAGTGAGAATCTGTAATGGGAGAGGACTGGCCTTCTGCATAGGTGACACCACAGCTTCACAGGCTTGTGTCTCTGGTCCTGTCTTCTCTACTCCTTTCCCAGATACTTCACCCTGGGCACACTGCCCCTTTCCTCTTCTTAAGCTGTGTCCACACTTCACTGTGCATATCACCACTGCAGTGCATACCACGATCTCCCAGTGAAACCCAGAGATTCGTGGCATGTGTGGCACACTTTCATATATCACCAACAGGGCAGCCCACAGCTGCTCTAGAACTAGCTGGAGAGACATTTCGATGGCCACCAGCTGGCTCCAAAGGACCTCGTGGCTCTGCCTCCAAACACCAGCGTCTTATGGACCACTAGTAACTGCTTGGAACCCCAAGGAGAGTTCTGTCTCCAACACAAACCAGTGCTTGGCAACAGGGGCTGACATCAGTTGGGGTGGGGGAGGGGCACCAGCGTTCTAGCAGACCCTACTCTTCCTTTGCATTGCATGGACAGAAAGGGAGACTACTTACACAGTGCATGGGGGAAATAGATGGGCAGCCTGGAGCTGGGGCCTCTGTTAGCCCACCTGGCCCTATAGCTCACCTGGAGTGTCATAGCAGGGCCATGCCCTTTTCCTCCTCCGCCCGTGGGTCAGGCACAGGGGGACATGTCCCTGGGTGAGGCTCATTTCCTCCCCCACCCCCATTCACAGAAGCCTGGTCCCAGAGATCTCCTCCCTCTGAGGCTCCCCTTCTGTCTTTGTCTTTTGTTGGTGTGGGAGGAGTGGGGTGCAGGGGCACCAGACTGAAGGGTGTCCCCAGAGGTATCAACCAAGAGAGTAGATTTTCAGTTGTAACAGCACATGGGAAAAAACAAGAACTGGCCCGGTCTGAGAGTTTCATGGATGTTCAGTGAAGCCTGTTTTTCTCGTGAAATCCATGTCTTCCTGGAAGCAGGTGAATCTATGTGGAGGTGGCCTATATCATTTTCCTTCACCCTGAAGAAACTTTTTTATAGTTTTTGCATGGCAGGGGTATTAGCAAAAAAATCCCTCAATTTTTGATCTGTGAGAGTCTTTATTTCTCTTTCACTTTTGAAGGGTAACTTCAGAGGCGACAGATTCTTAATTTGGTGGCTTTTTTATTCCACTTGACTCCTTGGTTGTATGGTTTCTAAAGGGAAGTTTCTGTGTAGTCTCATCTGTGTTTCTGTGTAGGTAAGGTCGTTTTTCCCAATGGATCCTTTTCCATTTTTGTTGTTTCTTTGATTTCCTGCAGTTTATGATATGCCTATGTATAGATTTTATTTTTAGCTTTATTTAAGTAATCTCTACACTGAACATGGGGCTCGAACTTGTGACCCCAAGATCAAGAGTTGCATGCTCTTCTGACTGAGCCAACGAGATGCCCCCCATGTGTAGATTTTTTGGTATTTATTGTGCTTGGTGTTCTCCGAACCTCCTGGATCTACTGTTTAGTGTTCTTTTTTTTTTTTTTTAATTCATAGACATTATTTCCTCCAATCTTTTTCCTGTTCCTCCGTCTCTTTCCTCTTCTCCTGGTATGCCATTGCAAATGTGTTACACCTTTAATATTGTCCCGCAGTTCGTAGATAATCTGCTCTGAGTTTTCGCTCTCTCTTTTCTCTTTCCTTTTTACTTTGAGAATTTTCTATTGATCTATCTCCAAGCTCCCTCCCTCATTCTGTCCACAGCCTTGTCTGGTCTACTGATGAGCCCATCAAATTCGTTCTTCATGTTGTTACATGAAATTTTTTATTTTAGCATTTATTCATTCTGTCCTAGAATTCCCATCTCTAACATTGCCAGTCTGTTCTTGTATGCTGTCTACTTTATCCACTAGAAACCTTAGCATATTAATTATCATTCTTTTATACACTGGTCTCATAATTCCAACATCTATGCCATGTCTGAAACTGGTTCTCATGTTTGCTGTGTCTCTGAAAACTGTTAGGGTTTTTTTTTTTTTTGGCCTCAGCATGCCTTATAATTTTTAGTTGTGAGCCAGACATGATCATGATGTGCTGAGTATAAGGCACTACCTTCAATGACAAGCCTATAGTGGATGGTGGGTGTGTGGCAGAGAGAGATTCTTAGTCCATTTAGTCTGTCTCCAGTGCCCCTGAGCCCCAAGGTTGTGATCTCCTGCATGCCCCCAGGCCTTCCCCTTGGGCAGGAGAGGGGAACTTGCCAGGGGTGGGGGGCCACAGAGTGGGGTGTTCCCCTTTCCCAAGTCAGTTATGTTCTGGTAAAATCCCAGCAGATTAGGCTCAGGTTTAACTAATTTCCCCTGAGGGCATGCCTTGTTAGGAACAGAGTACTCTGATGAATTTCTTTTTTTTTTTTATTATGTTATGTTAGTCACCATACAATACATCATTAGTTTTTGATGTGGTGATCCACGATCCATTGCTTTCGTATAACACCCCGTGCTCCATGCAGTACGTGCCCTCCTTAATACCCATCACCAAGCTAACCCATCCCCTCACCCCACTCCCCTCTAAAACCCTGTTTGTTTCTCTAAGTCCATAGTCTCTCATGGTTCATTTCACCCTCCGATTTCCCCCTGATTCATTTTTCCCTTCCTTCTCCTAATGTCCTCCATACTATTTCTTATGTTCCACAAATAAGTGAAACCATATGATAATTGACTTTCTCTGCTTGACTTATTTCACTTAGCATAATCTCCTCCAGTCCCATCCATGTTGATGTAAAAGTTGGGTATTCATCCTTTCGGATGGCTGAGTAATATTCCATTGTATATATGGACAACATCTTCTTTATCCATTCATCTGTTGAAGGGCGTCTCGGCTCTTTCCACAGTTTGGCTATTGCAGACATTGCTGCTATGAACATTGGGGTGCATATGGCCCTTCTTTTCACTACATGTGTGTCTCTGGGGTGAATGCCCAGGAGTGCAATTGCTGGGTCATAGGGTAGCTCTATTTTTAATTTTTTGAGGAACCTCCACACAGTGATCACCAAGACAGCATGGTACTGGCACAAAAACAGACATATAGATCAAAGGAACAGAATAGAGAACCCAGATATGGACCCTCAACTCTATGGTCAAATAATCTTCGACAAAGCAGGAAAAAATATGCAATGGAAAAAAGACAGTCACTTCAATAAATCGTACTGGGAAAATTGGACAGTCACATGCAGAAGAATGAAACTCGACCATTCTCTAACACCATACACAAAGATAAACTCAAAGTGGATGAAAAACCTCAATGTGAGACAGGAATCCATCAAGATCCTAGAGGAGAACATAGGCAGTAACCTCTTTGACATCGGCCACAGCAACTTCTTTCAAGATACATCTCTAAAAGCTAGTGAAACAAAAGCAAAAATGAACTTTTGGACTTCTTCAAGATAAAAAGCTTCTGCACAGCAAAGGAAACAGTCAACAAAACAAAGAGGCAACCCACAGAATGGGAGAAGGTATTTGCAAATGACACTACAGCTAAAGGGCTGGTATCCAAGATCTATAAAGAACTTCTCAATATCAACACCCAAAAAACAAATAATCAAGTCAAAGAAATGGGCAGAAGACATGAAAAGACACTTCTCTGAAGAAGACATACAAATGGCTAACAGACACATGATGAATTTCAAAACTGTTGCTTTTTCTTTTCTTGCTCAAAGCATTAGGGGATTTGTCTCAGATCGTCACTGAGAGAACCTGGCAGGGCTCCTGGAGTAAACTCACAAAGATGTTATCCTCATCACCCCCCCCCATGACTGAATCCACCCAGCAATTTGGTGTTTTTAAATAACCAATGTGCAGAGAATCGTTAGAAAATCAACAAGGATATTAACTTAACAACACCGTCAACCAACAAGACCTAAACATTTATAAATCACTCTGCCCAACAGCAGAATACGCATTATTTTCAAGTGCCTATGTTCCATATATTCTGGGCCAAAAAACAGACCTCAACAAATTTTAAAAAATGAAAATTCTACAGAAACCACAATGAAATCAAACTGGGGGGGGGTGTTGGCTAAATAGGTGATGAGTATTAAGGAGTGCACTTGTTATGATGAAAACTAGGTGTTATATGTAAGTGATGAATCACTGAATTCTATTCCTGAAACCAATATTACAGGATATGTTAACTAGAATTTAAATAAAAATTTGAAAAAAAAGAACAATTGAATCACTATATTCTATACCTGAAATGAATATAACACTATATATTAACTTATTGGAATTAAAATTTTAAAAATTAAAAAAAAAATTTAAATCAAACTAAATAAAGAGAAAGAGAAAGATAACAAATATCCAAACAATTGGAAAATAACATTCTACATTATCCATGGATCAAAGATAAAATTTCAATACATTGAACTGAATGAAAATGAAAATACAACATATTAAAATTTATGGGACACAGCTAAAGCAATAGATAGCAAAATTTATAGCACTAAATGCATACAGTAGAAAGGAGGAGGGGCTCCTGGGTGGCTTAGTCAGTCCAACTCTTGATTTTGACTCGGGTCATGATCTGCAACATTGTGAGATTGAGCCTGCATTGTGCTGGTGCTGGGCATGGAGGCTGCTTAATCTCTCTCTCCCTCTGTACCTCCCCCCCGTCTCCCCCTCCCCCCCCCCCCTTCTCTTTTTTTCTCCCCCCCCCTCTAAAAAAAAAAAAAAAAAAGTCTCAAAACAATAAGCTCTCACCTTAAGAACCTAAAAAAAGAATAGAAAATAAAACTAAAGAATAAAACCAAAAGAATCATTCTACCTAATTTCAAGATATATAGCTACGGTAATCAAAAGTGTGTGGTGCTAGTGAAGGGATAGGCAAATGGAACAGAATAAAGGACCCAGAAATAGACCTACACAAATATGCCCAACTGAGTTTTGACAAAGGTGAAAAGCAATTCAGTGGAGGAGAGACAGCCTTTTCAATAAATGGTGCTGGAGCATGTGGACTTCCAAAGGCAAACCACCCCCCCCCAACACACACACACACAATCTAAGTCTCATACCTTATACAAAAATTAACTCAGGGTGCCTGGTGGCTCAGCCCGTTAGGCGGCCCACTCTTGATTTCCGCTCACATCATGATCTTAGGGTTCCGGGACTAAATCAGGCTCCAAGCTCAGTGGGGAATCTGCTTGAGAATGCTCTCTCCCCTTCTCTCTCCACCCCTCCCCCTGTTCACATGCATGCTCGCTCTCTCAAAAAAATATATATGTATTATTAACTCAAAATCAGTCACTGACTTAAATGTAAAATTATAAAACTTTTAGGAAAAAAATAAGAAACAAATCTCCAGAATGTAAAGCTAGGTAAAAAATCCTTAGATTGGACATCAAATCATTTTCCATAAAGGAAACGTTGGTTAATTGGACATTATCAAACAGTCAAAATTGCAAATCTGTACTGTGTGAAAGACCCTGTTAAGAGGACAAAAAATACAAGCTACAAACTGGGAGGAAATATATGCCAACCACATATTTGATAAAGAACTCCTATTTGAAGTATATAAACTCAAAATTTGACCCCAAAACAAGCAAGAAATCCAGTCAGAAAAAATGGGCACAAGACCTAAACACTTTACCAAAGAGTATATACATGGAAAGCACATAAAAAGTTGTCATTAGGGCAATTCCAATTAAAATTACAATGAGCTATCACTACACACCTATCACCATGACTAAAATGAAATGCATCAGAGAGAGAGAAAGAGAGAGACCCCACCACCAAATGCAAAGGAGGATGCAAAATAATTGGATCAGTCCTGCATTGCTGGTGGGAATGGAAAATGATAGAGCTAACTCTTGAAAACAGTTAACAGTTTCTTTTATTTTTTAAAGCTTTTATTTAAATTCCAGTTAACACACAGTGTAATATTAATTTTTCAGGTGTACAATATAGTGATTCAACACTTCCACACAGTTTCTTTTAAAACTAGACCTGCCACTACCATATGACCCAGTAATTGTACTCTTAGCCTTTATCCTAGAGAAATCAAAACTTATGTTTGCTCAAAAACCTGTACATAAATGTCTATAGCGGCTTTATTTATGATAGCCAAAACCTGGAAACAATCCAGATAGCCTTCCATGCCTGAATGGGTAAACAAACTAGTACATACCTACCAAGAAAAACTGAGCAATAAAAAGGAGCAAACTATGGAAACATACACCAACCTAAATGAATCTCCAGAGGATTATGCTGAATGAATAACCAATCCTAAATAGTGTGATTCATTTATATAATGTTCATGAAGTGTTAAAATTATAGAAGTGGAGAGACAGATTAGTGGTTGCTGGGGTTAAGGAGAGGTGGAGACGAGAGCAAAGTGATGTGGCTATAAAAGGGCTTCATGAGGGGTTCTTGTGGTGATGGAAAAGTTCTGTGTCTTGACCAATGTACTCTGAGTATGATATTATGCTGTAGTTTTTGAAGATGTTACAGTTTGGAGGAAGTAGGAAAGGGTACATGGGATTTCTCTGTATTAATTGTTCTAATTACATCTCAAAATGAAAAATTTATTTTGAAAATAATAGGCAGATCTCCACACTCCTGGATTCCATTCTCTCTGGAACCAAGGTGCTCTCTCTCTTGCCTGGAGAATCAGAGGCAGTTTTATCATTGCTCTTTCTTCCCTGCTATATAATCCCTGACTGACCCTGACTCTCTGCCATGGAAACCAGAAGTATCAAGATGTGGCTCTGGTTCCATATGTCCCTCTTTTTGTTGGCCAGCTTGATTATCCTGTGCCATGCCCTGAGAGCCACTTCCACTTCTGCTCCCCGCTCCAATTTAGCAGATGGGTCCATGAATGTCTTGGACACACAGAGCTCAGAAAACAATGATACAGAAGCAAACTACCCAGCTTAAATGATAAGATGGTCTCAATTATTCTGTTATTCAGAAAATTGTTCAAACTGAATTCATTACCTCAACATATAATGCACAGTTGTTCATTATCTCAATATATAACTGCTGGTTGGCAGACATTTTTAAAGTGCAAAATACATGATATGGTTGTGGGCTTCTATCTTTTAAATTGAAAATTATTTAATTGTGTTAAAAAATACTGAGCCACTTCTTTTGATTTTAATACTTGCCACTTCTCTTTTTTTTCTGGTATTCATATCACAAATTTTTATTAATTATAAGCAAAATAAAGGAAACAAATAGAGGTATGCTTGGATTGCAAAATCTCTTTTTGTTAAATGCTTGTTTATACCAGGTTAGCAGAACTATCACTGGTGTTATATTCATGGCACTGTGGGGTTTTTGCGGGGGGGGGGGGGGCATGGAGAAGAGGAAGCAGACATGGTGGACTTAATATTGAATTGTATTCTACAGATACTCCTTCACATGAAACCCCCAAAAAAAAAAAAAAAGCTTTAAGAAACACTAACTGTGTGGGTGTGGGGCAGAGAGAGGCAACCCGGGAAACAGACTCTTAACTATAGAGAACAAACTGAGGATTATTGGAGGGGAGGTGGGCAGGGGGGAATGGGTTACATGGATAATGCATTAAAGAGGACACTTGTAGGGATGAGCACTGGGTGTTGTATGTAAGTGATGGATCACTAAATTCTACACCTGAAACTAATATTGCACTGTATTTTAACTGGAATTTAAATAAAAACTAAAAAAAAAAAGAAACACTATTCATTGGTAATAAAGTTTTCTTAAATTTCTCATGGGCCAAGAGAGATGATACCCTAAATTCATCAAAAAAAGAAAACTAGAATAGATTTTTAAGGAGAAAGAAATCAAATATACAGAACTTAGAGGTTACTTTCTGCAAAAGTAAACAGATGTTGTTTACAAGAGGGTAAGAGACTTAAAGCAAACAGAGGGCAGAAGTTCTGGAATCAGGAATCTACACATGGACAGTAACAGCAGACATAGAAATGGAAAGTAAAGAAAGCATATATATATATAGTTCAAAGGAAAAATATCATTCATTTGCTTCATTTCTCAAAATATCTCTAAGTGAATGAGGCAATTTGGGTTTTGTTCACTTTTGAGAGTTTGAAGTTGTTGGTCTCGCAGATTGGGTATCTTAAGCCATGGCTAGTCCCACATGGCCCAGAGTTATGCATAGCACTTAATTTCTGCCTCCAATAGTTCTACATTGCTTGGGTAACTTTGGCCAGAGTTTTTATTCATAGAATGTTTAGAAAGTGATTCTGGGAAATATTTGATTTCCAAGTGAGAACAACTTTTCCAAGCATAAAAGCAAAGGAGGAAGGCATAAAGGAAATGATTGATAGCCCTGACTCAATAAAAATATTTTAGAGGAGTATTTAACGGTAGGGAAAACTGTCCATGACATGTTTTTAGCATTTATTATAATTTTATCATTTATTATTATTTATCAAAAAATAAAAGACCAGCATGGATATTATAATTTCAATGTGGTAAAATTTGTATCTGAAATATGCTAAATACTAAAAGAATTATAAATGATTTTTATTTTCTTCATGCTTTTCTGAATTTTCCAAATTTTCTATATTAAGCAGAACCAAAAATGATTTTAAAACAAATTTAACCCAGCCAAAACTGAATACATTTCATTTTTTTTTAAGATTTTATTCATTTATTTGACAGAGAGACACAGTGAGAGAGGGAACACAAGCAGGGGGGAGTGGGAGATGGAGAAGCAGGCTTCCCACTGAGGAGGGAGCCTGATATGGGGCTCGATCCCAGGACCCTGGGATCATGACCTGAGCCGAAGGCAGACGCTTAATGACTGAGCCACCCAGGCGCCCCAATACATTTCATTCTTGAACTCATTTATGAGTTCATATATTCCTATAGGTTTGAGTCATATATTCCTACAGGTATTTTAGAATCAGTGGATGAATTTTATTTAACTCGGTGGCATACCAAAGATAAAACAAGAATTTGTGAGATGATCCAGGGGCAAATTGAGACAAAAATAGTCTGAAATGGAAAGTTCTTCCAGACTTAGAAGAACTATAATATATAGGTGGATCTAATTTGATTCTGTCAGAGAAAGGTCAAAGTACACAAAAAAATTTTTTTAAGAAAAATTTCCTTAGTTTCCCAGGTAAGCCCCTATATTCCTCTGCTGCTACCTAATTTGAAACCTCACCCTTCTGGGTCCAGCCTAATTACAGATGAAAACCACCTGCATTACACATTCCCACCCATCTGTACTTGGCACCAGTGATAGCTTATCCTGGTGCCAAAATCTGGCATGTGATTCAGATGTTCTAGGTAGATAATTTAAATAACCAAAACTAGAATGGAGACTTTCAGGGAAGGGAGTTATTTTCTAAGAACCAGGTGATGATTCTGAACAAGGTAAGGAGAACTATTTGGAGAGTATGTGGGTTATGTGTATAGGACAGAGCTCTAAGGAAGACTTTGTGGTTGTGGAAGAATTCCTCCAACTAGGAAGGCTTCCAGAATGGGAAGGCTCTTTTTCCCAGGATCCAAAAGCTTTCTAAGGAATACTCTTTTCAATAACCATCTCTTTCAGTCTCCTTATGTCTTACTGGTTGCTAAAGGTGAAAATAAAAACCCTCAAATGTAGGTGTGAAACTCAAAGTTTTGGTTCAAAAAATGTATTACTAAAAATAAACCTTTTAAAGAGAACTTAAATTGTACATATAAAATGTGTCCAAAGCCAGGGAATAAATAAGTAATTGAGATGGCTATTAAGCCTAGATCAAATATCTCTTTTTAATTTAAATTTTAGGTAGTTAACATATGGTGCAATATTGGTTCTGGAGTAGAAGTCAGTGATTCATCACTTACATACAATACCCAGTGCTCATCATAACAAGTGCCCTCCTTAATACCCACACCCATCTAGCCCATCCCCCACCCACCTCCCTCCATCAACCCCGTTTATTCTCTATTGTTAAAAGTCTCTTATGGCTTGTTTCCCTCTCTCCTTTTTTTCTTTTCCCCCTTCACATATGTCCATCTGTTTTCTTTATTAAATTCTACATATCAGTGAGATCATATGGTATTTGTCTTTCTCTGACTGACTTATTTCACTTAGCATAATACACTCTAGCTCCATCCATGTCATTGCAAATGGCAAGATTTCATTCTTTTTGATGGCTGAGTAATATTCCTGTGTGTGTGTGTGTGTGTGTGTGTGTGTGTGTGTGTGTGTGTGTACCACTTCTTCTTTATCCATTCATCAGTTGATGGACAGTTGCGCTCTCTCCATGATTTGGCTATTGTTGATAATGCTGCTATAAACATCAGGGAGCATGTAGCCCTTCGAATCTGTATTTTTGTATCTTTTGGGTAAATACCTAGTAGTGCAATGGCTGGATCGTAGGGTACTTCTATTTTTTAACTTTTTGAGGAACTTCCATACTGTTCTCCAAAATGGCTGCACCAGTTTACATTCCCACCTAACGTGCAAGAGGGTTCCCCTTTCTCCACATCCGTGCCAACACCTGGTATTTCTTGTGTTGTTAATTTTAGTCATTCTGACAAGTGTGAGATGGTTTCTCATCATGGTTCTGATTTGTATTTCCCTGATGGTAAGTGATGTTGAGCACTTTTCATCTGTCTGTAAGCCATCTGGATGTCTTCTTTGGAAAAATATCTATTCATGTCTTTTGCCCATTTCTTACTAGATTATTTGTTTTTTGGGTGTTGAGTTTGATAACTTCTTTGTAGATTTTGAATAGTAACCCTTCATCAGATAGGTAATTTGTAAATATTTTCCCCCATTCTGTAAGCTGCCTTTTAGTTTTGTTGACTGTTTCCTTCACTGTGCAGAAGCTTCTTATCTTGATTAAGTCCCAATAGTTCATATTTGCTTTTGTTTTCCTTGTCTCCAGAGACGTGTCTAGTAAGAAGTTGCTATGGCCAGTGTCAAAGAGATTTCTGCCTGTGTTTTCCTCTGAGATGTTGATGATTTCCTGTCTCACATTTAGGTCTTTCATCCATTTTTAATTTATTTTTGTGTATGGTGTAAGAAAGTGGGCCAGTTTTATTGTTCTGCATGTTGCTGTCTGATTTTCCTAACACCATTTGTTGAAGAGACTTTTTTCCATTGGATATTCTTCCCTGCTTCACCGAAGATTAGTTGACCATATTGTTGAGGGTCCATTTTTGGGCTCTCTATTCTGTTCCATTGATCTATGTGTCTGTTTTTGTTACAGTACCATACTGTCGTAATGACTACAGCTTTGTAATATAGCTTAAAATCAGGAATCGTGATGCCTACAGTTTTGTTTTCTTTTTCAGAATTGTTTTGGCTATTCAGGGTCTTCTGTGGTTCCATATAAATTTGAGGATTGTTTGTTCTAGCTCTGTGAAAAGTGCTGGTGGTATTTTGATAGGGATTGCATTAAATGTGTAGATTGCTTTGGGTAGTATAGACATTTTGACAATGTTTGTTCTTGTAATCCATGAGCATGGAATGCTTTCCATTTCTTTGGTTCCTCTTCAATTTCTTTCATAAGTAGGTTCCATAGTTTTGAGAGTATAGATCCTTTACTTCTTTAGTTAGATGTATTTCTAGGTATCTTATTGTTTTTGGTGCAATTGCAAATGGGATCAATTCCTTGATTTCTTTTTCTGTAGCTTCATTATTGGTTAAAGAACATCCAACTAAAGAATGAATGGGTTAACCAGGAAATTAAAGAAGAACTTTAAAAATACATGAAGCAAAAAGAAAAGAGAAATGACCCAAATCCACAAAATCATGAATGAAAGAGGAGAGATCACAACCAACACCAAAGCAATACAAACAATTATAAGAACATATTATGAGCAACTCTGCCAGCAAATTAGATAACCTGGAAGAAATGGGTGCATTCCTAGAGATGTATCAACTACCAAAATTGAACCAGGAAGAAATAGAAAACCTGAACAGACCTATAACCACCTAGGAAATTGAAGCAGTCATCAAAAATCTCCCAAGAAACAAAAGCCCAGGGCCAGATGGCTTCCCAGGGGAATTCTATCAGACATTTCAAGAAGAATTAATACCTATTCTCCTGAAACTATTCCAAAAAATAGAAATAGAAGGAAAACTTCCAAACTCATTTTATGAGGCCAGCATTACCTTGATCCCAAAACCAAAGACCCCATCAAAAAGGAGAATTACAGACCAATATCCTTGATGAACATGGATGCAAAAATTCTCACCAAAATACTAGCCAATAGGATCCAACAGTACATTAAAAGGATTATTCACCACGACCAAGTGGGATTTATCCCTGGGCTACAAGGATGGTTCAACATCCGCAAATCAATCAACGTGATACAATACATTAACAAAAGAAAGAACAAGAATCATATGATCCTCTCAATAGATGCAGAAAAAGCATTTGACAAAGTCCATCATTTCTTGATCAAAACTCTTCAGAGTATAGGGATAGAGGGTACATACCTCAATATCATAAAAGCCATCTATGAAAAACCTACAGCGAATATCATTCTCAATGGGGAAAAGCTGAGAGCTTTTCCCCTAAGGTCAGGAACGCGGCAGGGATGTCCACTATCAACACTGCTATTCAACATAGTATTAGAAGTCCTAGCCACAGGAATCAGACAACAAAAAGAAATCAAAGGCATCCAAATCGGCAAAGAGGAAGTCAAACTCTCACTCTTTGCAGATGATATGATACTGTATGTGGAAAACCCAAAAGACTCCACCCCAAAACTGCTAGAACTCATACAGGAATTCAGTAAAGTGGCAGGATATAAAATCAATGCACAGAAATCAGTGGCATTCCTATACACCAACAACAAGACAGAAGAGAGACAAATCAAGGAGTCGATCCCATTTACAATTGCACCCAAAACCATAAGATATCTAGGAATAAATTTAACCAAAGAGGCAAAGGATCTGTACTCAGAAAACTATAAAATACTCATGAAAGAAATTGAAGACACAAAGAAATGGAAAAATGTTCCATGCTCATGGATTGGGAGAACCAACATAGTGAAGATGTCAATGCTACCTAGGGCAATCTACACATTCAGTGCAATCCCCATCGAAATACCATCCACTTTTTTCAAAGAAATGGAACAAATAATCCTAAAATTTGTATGGAACCAGAAGAGACCCCGAATAGCCAGAGGAATCTTGAAAAAGAAAAGCAAAGCTGGTGGCATCACAATTCCAGACTTCCAACTCTATTACAAAGCTGTCATCATCAAGACAGTATGGTACTGGCACAAAAACAGACACATAGATCAATGGAACAGAATCGAGAGCCCAGAAATGGACCCTCAACTCTATGGTCAACTTATCTTTGACAAAGCAGGAAAGAATGTCCAATGGAAAAAAGACAGTCTCTTCAACAAATGGTGTTGGGAAAATTGGACAGCCCCATGCAGAAGAATGAAACTGGACCATTTCCTTACACCACACACAAAAATAGACTCCAAATGGTTGAAAGACCTAAACGTGAGACAGGAGTCCATCAAAATCCTAAAGGAGAACACAGGTAGCAACCTCTTCGACCTCAGCCGCAGCAACTTCTTCCTAGAAACATCGCCAAAGGCAAGGGAAGCAAGGGCAAAAATGAACTATTGGGATTTCATCAAGATAAAAAGCTTTTGCACAGCAAAAGAAACAGTCCACAAAACCAAAAGACAACCGACAGAATGGGAGAAAATATTTGCAAATGACATATCAGATAAAGGGCTAGTATCCAAAATCTATAAAGAACTTATCAAACTCAACACCCAAAAAACAAATAATCCAATCAAGAAATGGGCAGAAGACATGAACAGACATTTCTACAAAGAAGACATCCAAATGGCCAACAGACACATGAAAAAGTGCTCAACATTGCTCGGCATCAGGGAAATCCAAATCAAAACCTCAATGAGATACCACCTCGCACCAGTCAGAATGGCTAAAATTTAACAAGTCAGGAAACGACAGATGTTGGCGGGGATGCACAGAAAGGGGAACCCTCCTACACTGTTGGTGGGAATGCAAGCTGGTGCAGCCACTCTGGAAAATAGTATGGGGGTTCCTCAAACAGTTGAAAATAGAGCTATCATACGATCCAGCAATTGCACTACTGGGTATTTACCACAAAGATACAAATGTAGGGATCCGCAGGAGTACGTGCACCCCAATGTTTATAGCAGCAATGTCCACAATAGCCAAACTGTGGAAAAAGCCAAGATGTCCAACGACAGATGAATGGATAAAGAAGAAGTGGTATATATACACAATGGAATATTATGCAGTCATCAAAAGGAATGAGATCTTGCCATTTGCAACGACATGGATGGAACTGGAGGGTGTTATGCTGAGTGAAACAAGTCAATCAGAGAAAGACATGTATCATATGACCTCACTGATATGAGGAATTCTTAATCTCAGGAAACAAACTGAGTGTTGCTGGAGTGGTGGAGGGTGGGAGGGATGGGGTGGCTGGGTGATAGACATTGGGTAGGGTATGTGCTATGTTGAGCGCTGTGAATTGTGCAAGACTGTTGAATCACAGATCTGTACTTCTGAAACAAATAATGCAACATATGTTAAGAAAAAAGAAAAAGAAGAAGATAGCAGGAGGGGAAGAATGAAGGGGAGTAAGTCAGAGGAGGAGACGAACCATGAGAGACGATGGACTCTGAAAAACAAACAGGGTTCTAGAGGGGAGGAGGGTAGGGGGATGGGTTAGCCTGGTGATGGGTATTAAAGAGGGCACATTCTGCATGGAGCACTGGGTGTTATGCACAAACAATGAATCATGGAACACTACATCAAAAACTAATGATGTAATATATGGTGATTAACATAACAATAAAAAGTTAAAAATAATAAATAAATAAATAAATAATAAAAATACATGAAGCAAATGAAAATGAAAGCATGACATCCCAAAACCTTTGGGATGCAGCAAAAGCAGTCCTAAGAGGGAAGTGTATTGCAGTGCAGACCTACCTCAAGAAGCAAGAAAAGTTTCAAATACACAGCCTAACCTTACACATAAAGGAGCTAGAAAAGGAACAGCAAATAAAGTCTAAAGCCAGCAGAAGAAGGAAAATAATAAAGATTAAAGTAGAAATACATGCTATAGAAACAAACAAACAAAAAACAGTAGAATGGAGGGGTGCCTGTGTGGTTCAGTCAGTTGAGCGTCTGCCTTCGGCTCAGGTCATGGTCCCAGGGTCCTGGGATCAAGCCTGTTTCTCCCTCTCCCTCTGCCTGCCACTCCCCCTGCTTGTGCTTGCTCTCATTCTCTCTCTCTCTCTCTCTATCTGTCAAATAAATAAAATATTTTTAAAAAACAATAACAACAGTAGAATGGATTAATGAAACTAAGAACTGGTTCTTGGAAAGAATTAATAAAATTAATAAACCCCTAGCCAGACTTATCAACAAGAAAAGAGAAAGGACCCAAATAGAAAAAATCATGAGTGATAGGGGAGAGATCACAACCAACACCACAGAAATACAATTTCTCTTCAACCTGGAAGAAATGGACAAAGTCCTAGAAACTTACAACTACCAAAACTGAAACAGGAAGACATAGAAAATTTGAATCAACCCATAACTGGCAAGGACATTGAATTAATAATCAAAAATCTCGCAACAAACAAAAGTCCTGGGCCGGCTGGCTTCCCAGGGGAATTCTACCAGACATTTAAAGAAGACTTAATATCTATTCTTCTCAAACTGTTCCAAAAAATAGAAATGGAAGGAAAACTTCCAAACTCATTCTATGAAGTCAGCATTACCTTGATTCCAAAACCAGACAAAGACCCACTAAAAAGAATTACAGGCCCATATCACTGATGAACATGGATGCAAAAATTCTCAATAAAGTGCTAGCAAATCAAATTCAACAGTACATTAAAAGAATCATTTGCCACAATCAGGTGGGATTTATTCCTGGGGTGCAGGGATGGTTCAATACTCCCAAATCATCAATGTAATACACCATATTAATAAAAGAAAGGGTAAGAACCATATGATCCTTTCAATAGAGGCAGAAAAAGCATTTAACAAAATACAGCATCCTTTCCTGATAAAAACCCTCAATGAAGTAGGGATAGATGGAACATACCTCAACATCATAAAGGCCATCTACAAAGGACCCACAGTAATATCCTCAATGGAGAAAAACTGAGAGCCTTTCCTCTATGGGTGGGAACAAGACAGGGATGTCCACTCTCACTATTACTATTTAACATAGTCCTGGAAGTCTCAGCCTCAGCAGTGAGACAACAAAAAGAAATAAAAGGCATCCAAATTGGCAAGGAAGAAGTCAAATTTTCACTCTATGCAGACAACATGACATTCTATGTAGAAAACCCTAAAGACTGCACTGAAAATTGCTAGAACTCATACATGAATTCAGCACAGTCACAGGATATAAAATCAATGTACAGAAATCTGTTGCATTTCTATTCACCTAGATCAAATATTTCATAAGTTGAGTAAGCAAGTCTTTGTTCTTAATTGCATAATAAGAAAAAGTACACCTTCTAAAAATGACCTGCATTTTTAAGTTGTCTGAATTTGTTCACTACCACTGCAAGTAATTACAATATTTTGTTTTCTACCAGCCTTTTAGTACCTTTAACTTATCATATTCTCCCATCCTCCACCCTCCCCAATCTTCTCTTTAATCCTCTGCATCCTCCAACCCAGCTCTCTCACCCTTTTACTCAATTTATGATGTCTTAAGGCATATCAGGGGATATATTGATGTTTGTTCAATTTAATTAAATTTAAATCCATTGCATCCATTTTACTCCAGCATTTGAGAATGTTCTGGGCATTGTTTCTACTGGCAGTCCTCACTTTTCTTCCAAGTAGTGCAGGACTGTAAAAGTGACCATTCAAGCTGAAGTCATAAAAATCTATCTTAAAAATCAATGGGGGAGAATTATGTTTGTTCTATGACCTCTATCTGTTTTTGTCAAAACATTAAAAACTTTCTTACTTTCTTATAAATATGCAGGGAAAGGATCAAAAAATAGTAAAACCAGTATTTATTACACCATGATTTAAAACATTAAAAATATTCTTATTTCTTTGTCAAAAAAAAGAGCTATTATGGGTAATTTGGATAGTGCTTGCCTTCTCATTATTTAACTTACATGAAATTAGCGTATTGTTTTATGCTGTGGCAAATTGCCATACTCCTTTCTTAATTTGGATCAGCTTCCAATATTTTTGTCCTTTGCACTTTCAACATCATAAAATATCTACAACAGTTCCTTTAATGTGAAATGTTGACTGCATCTTTTCTTGTGGAACATATTTCCCCTTTTCATCATGGCCACTTTTCTCATTTATGTCCACAAGTTTGTCTTCACTAAGTTCCTCTGGCTGCATATCCAGATTTGAATGGTGGCAGTGTCAACATTCCTGTTGTCAGCTATTTCTTCTATAACTCTATTTACATTTGGTTCGAATTTCACCACTACATTATCACTTTTTATTCTTTTGCTGCACTTTAATCTTCATTGGCCCATTCCCTCTTACCATTGTCCATTTTTTGTAAAATGCCACATAGGTCAGAAACAAAGGGGAAACACGGCTACACACTTTGCTGTCTGTGTATCAACTGAAAACCAGATGCACAGTGACCAGTCACCCACTGTCAGATTTTAAAAGTCAGTCACAGCTGTTGATGCCCATCTGTTATTTACATAACGATTTGTAGATGAATGATCTAACACTGGTAACTAAAACTTGAACTGCACTTGTTGGAGGACTGATGTAACTAAACTCTGGCAACTGAAATTTTTATATATTGGAACTCTACAAACTGAGAACACCTGTACTTTCTTTTAGTAGGTATAAGATTATTAGGTAGTAGATTTTCATAATTCCACAAAGTTGGTCCTGGCCTCTATTTTGTTGTTCCTGAGTATATACACCAACCATTTTTATTAGACAATCTCAGTATAAAAGTTCTAGAAATGAGATGTGGTATTAGGAAAAAGTAAAGTGGACACGCACCAGCTATTATAGTCCTGATGGTGACACAAAGCATTTCAAATATTTATATTTTATTAGAAAATGTAGATTTTTCAATCATCACCTGCCCTGCTAGATTAATCCCTGGGCAGTTCTAAGTATGTGTTAAGTATGAAAGTAACTAGAATTTGAAGGATTAGCATATGATTTTCCAGTTCTCCATCCTTCATTCACAGAACATTTCTGTTTGTGTTGCTTTCAAACTATTATTTAATTGCCAGTTTGTATTTAATGAGCTTCTCACAGTGTGACGTCAAATATCTTTATACATCAAGCTCCCTTTTGAAAATTTCCCTAGAAACTATAATACTCTAATTTTCCTAGTATTAAATTTTAAATACTTCCTTTGTGTTAAGATGCACCTACTTTGATACTAAAACTCTTTTCCATCCTAAATAATTTTACTCCAGTCAGGTGAGGATATTCTTCAGCTTGACTGGTAACTGTGCCCTTCCTTTGGCGTCAGCTGTAACATGTCTTCTCCTAGTGTGCCCTTTGAATATGGTTATTATTCTTAGGTCCTCTATAGTGATTCTAGAACAAAAACAAAAACAATTTAAACACTATCTTTTTTAAAACCAGTAACACTAATTCTCAAAAAAAAAAATACTCTAACATTTCAGGTTGTCATAGGGGTCTAAGAAACAATATTCAATCAAATCCAAAAAATGTGAAAAGGAGGGAAACTCTTTAGCCTAACTTTCTCACACTACACAAAGACTTTGGTGATTGTAAAGTTTGTCTTCAAATTTAACAAAGGTTAATTTGGTGAATTTGGGTATATGACAAGCAAATATTTATGGGGAAATCAAAATAGTCTTAGCAGGTGATGAATATCAAATAGATTCATACTTTGTCTCTCTTCAGAAATTCCCTAACCTGATACCAAACATATTTTCCTAACAAGATAATATTCAAAACTTCTCTGATATTTATTTTTTGGCAAAGTATTTTTAAATAAATTGATGAAGTGAGTGTAGTACCTAAAGGCTGCCACACTGAGGCATGTGATGCATTGTTTTGTGACTGGCTTTCAGATCACAATTACTAGTCTTCCTCATAAGGAACAATAGTAGTCTAGAAATTAAACTTGTAAAGCCCAGATGGAACTTGATTAGTAGGCATCTCCTTTCCTGTGTGTATGGGTGTTGTAAATTGATTGCTAAAAAGAGTCCCACACATTAGAAGGAAAGCACACCCCCTACTTTATGGTTATCATATGTTAGAATAATAGGAAATAGTCACATGGTCATCTTTTTTCTAGAAACTCTATCTAAACTACAAAAGAGAAATGATCTGTCCTATTACTTAAAGCATTCAAGCAAGGAGATCTCTCAGTTGTCCTATTCAGGACAGAACAATCATTACATTGTGATCATTCTCGCTTTGTCTGACCAGATGGGGAATGGCTGCAATTCTTAGAGAGTTATAAAAATCACAAATATAGCATATGCGATACAATGACACCCTGTTTATTTGTCAGAGAAAGAACATGTTCTGGCAAGTCTTGGAAATTAAATCCACTCCAGAATAGAATACTAGAAAACAGCTTCTTAATTTAATACATAATTTGAATATAAAGAGCTTTAAAATGAGTCCATGTTAATGACCGCAAAATAAGACAAAATTTGACAAAATTATAAGAGAAAAATGACAAATCTAAAATAATGTTTTTTAACACAACTCTCAGTGATAAGAAAACAGACAAATTTTTAGCAAGAATATAGATGATATAAGCAATGTAATAAACTTAATCTAGTAAACACATATAAAATCCATACCCAATAATTAGGGAATGCATATTTTTTCAAGCCCAATTGAAACATTTAGAAAAATTGACAATACACTAGACCACAAAGCGAGGTTCAAGAAATACTAAAGAGTCTATATCATATAGACCAAATTTTCTGACTGTAATGCAGTTGTTAGAAAATATTTATGAAAATGTGATTTAAAGAAAATTCACATTTTAAAATTACAAATATAACATGTTTAAAGAAATGAAGGAAAATTTTCAATATTTACAACTAAATGGAAATAAAACTATTATATACCAAAACATATGGAATGTAGCTAAGGTAGTACTGAAGAAGAATTTATAGTTTTAAATAAATATATTACAAAGGGATAAGCTCTCCAAATTAATGAGCTAAGCTTTCAACTCAAATTAGAAAAGGAAAAGGAGAATTAGCAAAAACAACAAAGAGCAGAAGCCAACAAAACAGAAAGCAAAGATATAATCTTTCTTATTGTATCTTCATTTTATATTTAATTTCTGCTCTAGGCCCAAATGGTTTGCTCCTCAAATAATGAGTAATATAACCCAGATAGTGGACAAAGACAAAATAAGAAAGGAAATTACAGGTCTATCTCAGGAATATAGATGTAAATATTAGCGACCTGAATCCAGCTAATATGACAAGAATACATATCATAACCAAAGGAGCTTATCCCAGGAATACAAGGATGATTTAACAATAGAAAATTACTAATTAAAATTGATTATAACAACTATATGATTGTGTTAATGAAGAAAGATTACATGCTAAAATTCAACATCTAATAATGAAAAAAACAACCTAGCATAGAACAGACATCTTTAATGTGTTCAACCTTAATTTCAAAATCAATGTGAAGGGAGAATGATCAAAAATAGCCAAGGCAGGGGCGCCTGGGTGGCTCAGTCATTAAGCGTCTGCCTTCGGCCCAGGTCATGATCCCAGGGTCCTGGGATCGAGCCCCACATGAGGCTCCCCGCTCAGTGGGAAGCCTGCTTCTCCCTCTCCCACTCCCCCTGCTTGTGTTCCTTCTCTCACTTTGTTTCTCTCTGTCTAATAAATAAATAAAATCTTAAAAAAAAAATAGCCAAGGCAATTTTGAAGTAGAACAACATGAAAAGACACATCCTACTGGACTGAACTGATTCTATTAAACCATAGTGTGGTTTTAGTGACCAGATATAAACCAGAGTGCATTAGAGCAATTCCATGCACAAATGAAAACTTGACATTGGACAGAGGTGGCATGTAAACTCACTGAAGAGATGAACCATCCAAATGAGTACAGTGGCATACTTGGTCTTCCATAGCAGAAAAATAAATCCCAACCTCACATCATGTAAAAAATCATTTCTAGGAGGTTTAAGGCTTACATTTGAAAACAAACTTTAAAACAACTTTTGAAGAAAATACAGGATAACATCTTTATGATCTTAAGGCAGAGATGAGTTCTTAAATAAAACTTTATACATACCACTGCGATCAAAGTTTATGTATGACAAGGATATGATGAAAATAGGAATCAATAAGCTACAAGAAAGGAAGATGTTCACGATGCATATAACCAAAGGATTAATATCCAGAAGGTAGGAAGAATAAATAGAGTTTAATTTTTTTAACGGGCAAAAATGAGTGAGCAATTTATAGAATCACCTATTATATAAAAGCTGTTCAATATAATTTGTAATGAGGGAAATGCAAAGTAAAACAACAAAAGCACAATTTCATACCCATTAGATTTTTTTTTAACTAAAAGCTTAATGATATCAAGGGTTAGTAAAGTTGTAGAGCAATGGGAACTCTCATTCACTGCGGATAAGAGTATTTACCGATTTAGAGAAAAATAGCAGTATTTAATAAAGTGGAGGGCATATAAATCCATGGCCCAGCAAATCCCTTCCTAGATGTATAGTAAAGAAACTCACACATGTCTAGGAGAAATGTGCAAGAATGTTCATTGCAATATTGTAACAGTGAAAGCAACCTAACTCTCTATCAACAAAATAAGGAACCAATATATTGTGAATTTAACTAAAATGGAATACCATTTAATTGTGCTGTTAAAATTAATAAATCAACTTAAGTGTCAAAAATTTGGGGAGAAGAGCAGATTGGACTGACACATCATGATCTCATTTGCATGAAATTTCAAAGCATACACAATATTATATATTGTTCCTGAGTCCATTTATAATAGCAAAACAAAATCATGCATGGGATTGATAATGCAAAAGTTAGGATAGTGATTACCTTGGTAGAGGAGAAGAAAATAGGATCAGAGTATAATAAAAAAGGGAGCTTTGGTTTTATCTATAATGTCTCAATTTCTTTTTAAAAGATTTAATAAATATGGCAAGGTGTAGTTGGTGGGCACATAGATGTAATATTCTCTGCTCTTTTTCTATTTGCTTCAAATATATTGTGATTTTTTTAAAAGGAAATTAGTAATATTCTTTTAAATATAAAAGCATGGTGGTCCACTTGCATGGAGGAGGAGAAGGCAGGATAAGATGAAAAAGTTCCCTGCAAGTCTCTAGCATAGTCTGGTGGTTAGGTGCTAACATGATCCATGCTTGGAAAAGGTGAGACTTCCCAAGTTTGGACTGAGATAAATGAGCTATGGTCCCCAGTGCTAGGCAGGGAGGGAGAGAAATTACCATGACTTTTCCCTACCCTTTCTTTCTTGCCCTGTTGCCCCAGGTCTCTTTCCTTCCACCTCTTCTCTCTCCCTCACTAGCATGGCACAGAAACCCACAGCTGCCTAACTTTATGGAAGAAATGTAGCTAACCATATAGCTCTGTCTTTGCCATCCCCAGCAGGAGACTTCCTCCTGGCATTGGGGAACCTCCATTAATTAGAGGAAATCAGAACTCTAGGATATGTACAATCATATACCAGGAATTTTCCTCTCATTTGAGGCATTCGCTCATAGAAATTCAAGCAGTATGAAAATTCTACAGAAGCTATGTGGCCAAAAAATCATCATTGAGCCCTAAAGTAAGAGAGAATTGTATTAACATTTATTAACATGTGTTAATCTCCTAGGTATTGAAATTAGATTCAATAAAGTGGTATTTAACTCTTATGTTCTTGAGCATATCCCTATATTTTCATCATTATTTCTAATATAATGATAGTTTCTAATATATTATTGGATTGCTCTCTATGAACAGCATTATCATCATGTAAATGCCAATGCTGTTTATGATGGGTTCAGAAATCCTACTTAACTATATGTAAAAGAAGATTGAAGTTTTAAGTATTAAATTTTCCAAAGCAGTATATATGTACTTTAAGAATTCTTTTATTTTGCATTGTGTTTTTAATATAGTAAAAATTCAAACAACCCAAATGGATATAACATTAAATGTAATTCTCTTTCCCATACATTGCCCCATGAGTCCCCTCCCCAGAGGCGGTCATTTTCAAGTTCCTCTTTCACTAAGATAACTTATATGTGGACAAATAGGCATTGAAAAGAATTGTTTTAAAAGTCCATTCCATAGGAATCATATTTCAAAATGTCTGTATTCTTAGCACATTCAATGCTTTTCTGTTTGAGGCCAAACGTGTAGTGCAGAAATCTTTAGGCTTGGGGTCAGACACAATATAAGTAAAACCCAAGCACGAGAGCAATATTTTGAAGCCAGCCACAATAAAAGTGACAGAGATGTTATAATGTTTATTAAACTTTTAATAGAAAAATCAGGAGAGAATAGTGTCAATGCGGTAAGTTCCAAGACTTGAGTCTGGTACCAGTTAGACATAAACAATTAAGTGACATGTATAACTAGCTTGTATTATGATATATCATATAAGGATACCAAAATATTTGGGTAATTATTTTGTCTAAAATTGAAAGTAATCTTTAGGGGCGCCTGGGTGGCTCAGTCATTAAGCATCTGCCTTCGTCTCAGGTCATGGGCCCAGGGTCCTGGGATCAAGCCCCACATCAGGCTCCCTGCTGGGCGGGAAGCCTGCTTCTCCCTCTCCCACTCCCCCTGCTTGTGTTCCTGCTCTCGCTGTGTCTCTCTCTGTCAAATAAATAAATAAAATCTTTAAAAATAAATAAATAAATAAATAAATAAATAAATAAATAAATAAATAATTTGAATGTAATCTTTTAAAAAAACTGATTATACCAAAGCATACCTAAATAATTGCTTTCTTAAGCAGCCTAAAATTTAGCCAGTTCTGAAATACTGTCAGAGGCTACCCAATTAATCTGTTTTGCTACCTCTGCTAAAATGTATCCCTAACAAAAAGTTTGAGATAAAAATCTCAAGAAAGAATATATGATGCGGAGGGTGGGTTAAATAGGTGATGGGGATTAAGGAATACACTTGCTATGATGAGAACCAGGTATTGTATGGAATTGTTGAATCACTAGTATTACGCTGTATGTTAACTAACTGGAATTTAAATAAAAACGTTTAAAAAATAATTTAAAGGGGCGCCAGGGTGGCTCAGTCGTTGAGCACCTGCCTTCGGCTCAGGTCATGATCCCAGGGTCCTGGAATTGAGCCCCACATCAGGCTCCCTGCTCCGCAGGAAGCCTGCTTCTCCCTCTCCCACTCCCCCTGCTTGTGTTCCCTCTCTTGCTGTGTCTCTTTCTGTCAAATAAATAAATCTTAAAAAAATTTTTAAAATTAAAAATAATTTAAAAATTTTTTTATTTTAAAAAAGAATATATGATGTCAAAGAGTATAGTTCATATTAGCTTGTACTCTTCAAAACAATATATTTGGTATTTCCCATGGATGGAAAGGATTTTCATATATTTTTTCTAAACCTATATTTGGGATCAGTTTGTAAGAAAAATGTCACCTTTGTCTTTTAGGCTCTTCTAACATATAAGAGTGACCCAACCATGAGAAAAATGTTGAATCATCTGTATTTCTATATCATGCCTGTGTTTAACGTTGATGGATACCATTTTAGCTGGACCAGTGTAAGTCACTTTGCTATCCAACTGAAAAGAGAGACTAAATAAATAGAAAACAGCCATAGAACAGGAAGGAAACCTGGGGGGCAGACAGCCTAGTGATTCCAGAACTACAGAAGAGACATCCACTCCCTGTCCCATCATAGCAGCAAACTTTTGTTTCTATGTTTGGCTTTGCATGAGATTCCATATAAGTCAAGATATCTCCTTCCAAAGAAATTGTGAAAAGTCACTAGTCTAGCCCAGCTTACTCAATTTTGCCCAAGATGAAATGAGGCCAAGAGAAGCTAAGAGATAGCAAGCGTGTGGCAGAAATTGGAGCATGAACCTGATGCTTATCCAATCCTCTTTCTACTCCCTGGATTTATCTCTTCCCAGAACTCTTCCTCAGTGCTATGATTCATTCACCAATTGTGCTACTAAAATGCATGTGGATAACCTTTTGAGTATTTTTTCTACACCTATTTTCTTAATTATATCTAGGATCGATTTTGGAGAAAAACAAGGTCAAGGAGTTCAAGGTTTCGCTGCCGTGGAGTTGATGCCAATCGTAACTGGAAAGTGAAATGGTGTGGTAAGTTGAAAACTAACTGGAATTTAGATCCACAGTTTTCCACAGCTTTCACTCTCAAAAATGATGAGCCCAGGAGGACTCCAATATAAGACTGATGTTTTAATGTAGGTGAAAACCTAATAGAGAAAAATACAGATCTATACCTTGTAGCTATAATTTGCAAAAGAAAATGAAAGGGATTTTTAACATGTAAATATCAAAGATTTAAATCTGTCAACCCAATCCTGAAAATTGAAAATTTAAACACAGATGTAAAAGCAGAAAACTGAGGAATATTCGACATTCAGAAACTAAAACAGAACTGTGGTTTGTGGTATAAATCTGGTTAAATATTTTAATCCTTTCATTGAGAAAGTGAGAGTAACTCTGATCCTGCTTTCTTCTGTCTATGACAATCAAAACTACCAAATCCTTGTCTAGAATCTACCTATCTAAGGTATCATACAATGATTGACCACTCACGTGGCAAATGTATTTCTGCTACATTCCATCTTTCATTTATACCTTTCAAGTGAAGAAAGGATGTCAGGAAACTGTTTCAAAATAAAGAAGCAGGTAGGTACTAGAGAGGGGAAGAGGGACAGGAGGGAGAAAATTAGCCATAGCTAGTATAGAGGAGGCAAAACTTCACTTCTACCCACCTTGGGATTTTTAGGTAAAGCTCTTAAACAAAAAGGCAGATTAGCAAGAGAAAAACAGTTTATTAACATGTGCCGCATGTGTCACATGGGAGAAACCTCATGAAAAGTAACTCAGAGTGGCAACTTAGAACTCTGGCTTTTATAGCATCTTCAATAAATTGTAGAGAAATGACAGGACAAAGGAAAGTAGTTTTGGGCAGCACACCGTGGGAAGGTAAATATATGGGGAGACAACTAATGGAGTAGGGTTTGTTTGCAGATTTCTGTGGTGCTGTCTCTAGGATGATAAAGTCTGTCTCCAGTAAAAGGAGAATTTATATCTTCTCTTTAGGCAGAAAAGGGGGAGGCAGAGAGAGCTTTTCCTGCATTTGCTGCTGCTTAATTGCCTTCAGCTCAAAATAATTTTCACGTCAAATAGGCATATTTTGGGGTGACAGATTCTGGTTTCCTTCACTAGTATCATACTTGGCAATAGGAGGGAGGGTAGGAAAAGTATTATCAAAAGGCAGTTGTAAGGAGCTCCCCTTTCACAGAGTCCTTCCTTAGCTCTCTCGAAGTATAGACCATTGTGGAACAGAAAGTCTTCTGTTAGTCCCTTAGAAATGAGGCCTATTCCCAAATCACTCATCATATGACGCTTCGGGTTCTGCATTAGATGCCACTCTTCCCATCCTACCCACATCAGACAGAGCAACTGGGCATGGGCTTAGGCTCCTTCCATATATCCTCTCCAGGCAACCTCTCTTAATCAATTAGAATTAGCAAATAAGAATATGGCTCTAGAATATGACAGATATGGTTTGATTCTACCATTATCAGCTCAATGATGGGTGATTTTTTTTTAACCTATCAATTTATAACAATAACACCTACCTCATAGCGTTATGGGAATTAAAGGAATTTACATATGTTTAATGCCTAATTCGGTCCTAGTTCCAAACAGAGATCTAAATATCAGTGATCTATCCGTTCTCCCCCAAGCTGCAGAACAGTTAATTGATCTCTGAGCCTCAGGTCCACTGTTAAAGTACTTCTTTCCTTCAGGAGAGTGTTGTGATGATAAGCCATAAGGTAAGCTTAAAAGTGTTGCATTTATGAGAGAAGAAAAGCATCACATAAATACTATAAGGTGCTATTAATGATGGCTGTTTATATTTTAAAATTTTTCTTCAGGGCACTTGGGTGGCCCAGATGGTTAAGCATCTGACTCTTGATTTCAGCTCAGGTCATGATCTCAGGGTCATGAGATTGAGCCCTGCACTGGGCTCTGCACTCAGCAGGGAGTCTGCCCAAGATTGCTTCAACCTAGCCCTCTGCCCCTCCACCCACACACCCTCTCTCTATAAAATAAATAAATTAATTAATCTAAAAAAAATTTTTTTCTTTAACCTGGACTGAGACAAAAAGCTGGTTCACATTAACTCCCTAAGACCACTAATTCTTTTTTAAATTCTGTTTCCCTCTTTCTGATGTGACCATTTTGCATGCTAAAAACTGTGTGTCCTATTTCACTAGTTGGCGGGTATCTGCATCCATATGTATGTCATACAAATGATGCCCACAGTCATCTAAGTGAGCGCACTGAATGGGTAACTAAGCTCAATAACACTAGCAGGCCAGCCAGCTCTGCTTGTATAAAGTTAGACTCTTATTTATATCCAGTTACAAATAAGTGTCTTCCTTTCCATTGTTCTTTTTCCTTTACCCAGCTTGTTTCCTTCTTACATAGGCCTTCATTGATTTCTTAGTTTCATCTGCAATCCTAACTAGAACTCCTTTGATTCTTCGCATCTTTGAATCATTCTGATTCTTCCCATAAGTCCAAACTCGAGATGTACGAGGGGATTATGTCAAATGTCAGTTGCAAAATGACCTTGATAGACTGTTGTAAGTGATGTGGAAATGCAGGCAGCCTGGCTGAGATCATCTCTCCCCACAAGTTATCCCAAGGGGATGCAACTGATCGGACAGGTAGGCAGATGTGGCCTTCCTCCCTCACAACATTGTCTCCCCACAGCTATTTGCTTGATCCAGGGGACAGTGAACCTCACTGAGGGAACCACTATTAGGTCAAGGGCCCAGAAATAAGTGTAGTCCCTAAGTGAACCTCCAAATAAACAACCATAATATAAATGACATAGAAATGCCCAGGAATGGCCAGGACCATTGAAAACACTATAGAGTCAACATTGAACTGACAAACAGCTATTTCTTTCTCTTAAGTGAGTCTCAAACTTAAAGAGTAGAACATGAAACTGTTTTTTACCATGAAAAATCTGTGGACTCCCATATAACAGTGTTACACTTCAGTACATTTAATATGGTGTAGACAGACTTAGAGCATACTTCATAGCTCCCCCTGGGGGCCTTCAGACCATGAAATGAATATCATCACTTTAAAGTGGATCCAGCAGAGAGAGTCAACAAGTTAAAGTAGTAGTGGGAAACAAGAATAAATATACAAATTTTACTCATTAATTCACCAAAGTTAATTGAGCACATACTCTCTGCTAGGCGCTGTGGGTTTTTTTTTTTTCTCCTTCTTCTGTGTACTCTTTTTGGAGAATGCCATGAGCACTGCTTCTTCCAAATTGAAATAAATCCAGGAGAGAGGCAAAGAGTTTAGATGATATCCATATTTAAGCTTTAATTCCTAAATAACTCAAGTGTTGCCTAAAAAGAAATGATTATTAGGACAACCTACAGAATGGGAGAGAATGTATTTGCAAATGATATATCTAATAAGAGGCTTTTATTTAGAATGTTAAAATAACTCTTACAACTCAATAATAAATAACAATTTAAAATGGACAAATGATTCAGACACTTCTTTAAAGAAGATATACAAATGGGAATAAGCACATAAAAAAATGCTTGACATCATTAACCATCAGGGAAATGCACTTCAAGATACCATGTCACACCCACTAAAATGTCTATAATAAAAAAGACAATAACAAGTATTGGTAAGGGTGTGGAAAAGTTGGAATTCTCATACTTGCTGGTGGGCATGTTAAATGATGTGGCCACTTTGGGAAACTGTTTAATGGTCACTCAAAATTTACCATATGACCAGAAATTCCACTCCTACATATATATCTAAGAGAAATGAAAACATTTGTCCATACAATGCATACACATAAATGTTTATAGCAGCGTTATTTATAATAGCCAAAAACTGGAAATAAACTCAAATGTCTATCAACCAAGGAATAGATGAATATGGTATATCCAAATAATGGAATACTATTTAGCCATAAAAAGAATAGATACTGATACTACATAGATGCAACATAGATGAAAATATTATGCTAAGTGAAATAAGCCAGTCATAATATTTATATGAAATGTCCAAATAGGCAAATCCATAGAGACAGAGAGTAGATTGGTGGTTGCCAAGGGCTGGGGTGGGGGAGAAATGCTACTGAGAAAGGGTTTTGTCTTTGGCATGATCGTAATGTTTTTGGAATTAGATTGTAGTGATGATTGTGAATATACTAAAATTCATCCAATTGTACCTTCAAAAAAATGAATTTTATTACCATTTAAGAGCAAGTTAGGCATTTAATGAAATGTAACTCTTCTTTTTTAGAACACTCAATTACCTAATATTATAAATTAGGTATAGTGTGGAGAAAACTACTTTTTATCAGTGTAATCACAAATGCCTCTCTCTACAGATCCCTTCTCCCACTTACACCCTATCAAAAAAAAGGGGGGGACCTGTTTTGATTGGGCAAATGTTTCAATAGATCACCTGAAATGAAAGGGAAACTACTATGTACCGGTTGGTTGTGGCCAATGCCTGTGAAAGAGCAATGGATGGTCCCTGGCCTGCTTTTTAAGAGGATTTCTTCCAGCTGAAAGGCTTTTACTTTGAACCTAAACTGAATAGCTATAAAAAATATAGAGAATTTCAGAGACCAAATATGGGGCAAGGAGAGGAAAAACAGGGAGAAATAACACTGCTGGAATATCTAGAAAGGGACTTCTTGGAAGTCAAAGATGTCTAATGAGAATTTTAATTAAATTTTCCTGTGAAGTATGCAAATTCTCTTCAGTATTCCATAACCAGCATTTGTAATATTCAGTACAATCTGTTTCACTTATTAAGGCTTTGTGGAATTGGATCTATGATTTGGGGATGTGAGGAAGTGCTGAGTCTAGCCTCCAAGTAAGCTCAGGGCAAGAACTAATTCACATCAAATTTTCAGAGGTATGGAACCCATAACAGGAATGCACTGCCTTATAAGACAAGTATTGGGTAACATTTGGCTAAGAATGATGCATAGATGGGATTAAACATCAACAGGATGGTCAAACTGGACCCTTAAGATGCCCACAATATATTGATTCTAACATATATTAATCCAATTTTAAATCAAAACAAATACATTGAACACCTGCTAAGATGCAAGGTGCTATAAATTGTATCAGAAAGTCCTGAATGATTTAATGAGTCCTTATCTAACTCCCAAGGAATTATTTGGGATTCTGAAGAA
The DNA here is from genome assembly GCF_003265705.2 of Callorhinus ursinus. NCBI lineage: Eukaryota > Metazoa > Chordata > Mammalia > Carnivora > Otariidae > Callorhinus > Callorhinus ursinus. The sequence goes on along the minus strand of NW_027397067.1, from coordinate 18,751,937 downwards.
ATATAAAGGGAAAATCTGTTGACTTCTCCCATTATATTTAAAACCAAGTTAGTGTAAAAAGATGTATTAGTCACCTGAAATCTTCCAGGGAAGTTGGTAGAGAAATTAAAAAATTAAACAATCAATGAGTTAATTATCATGCTTAGTTATACTTTTTATAAAGAAATTAAAGGGTAAAGAATCCTAGAACTTTAGATCAAATGGAGTTTGCTCACTGGTGTTGTTTATGTGTTTATTATATAATTATTATAATTTATATTTATTATACCTAACATTTATTAAGGATTCACTATGTATCAAGCATGTGCTAAGTGCTCAAGATTATTCTTTCATTGGTAGATGCTATTATTATCCCTATGTAACTGATAAAGAAATTAAAATTCCAAGAAATTAGGAAACTTGCTTCAGATTACACACAAATTGAGCCACTGTGAGAAGCCAAGTCTGAATGACTCCAACGACCCTGTTTCGAGCCATTATATCTGACCTTTTAGGATCAGCTTGCAATGAATGGTCACTCCACTTTGTTAAAAAGTTAATGTGTGGTTGCAAAGGAGTAGTTTAGGTATCAAAATAATAATAAGACTGGGAGTGTTTTATTCAAAATTATGAACATAGACAACAGGGAGATTGGGAATGTACAGCAAGAGAGGGGAGGAATGTTTCCAGGTGCTATTGGGGGGGGGGTGTTTTTGTTTGTTTGCTTTTAGAAAGTGAGAGTGTGTGAGCCAGGAGGGGCAGAAGGAGAGAGAAAGAATCTTAAGCCAACTCTATGCCCAGCACAGAGCCCAAGGTAGGGCTCAATCTCACAACCCTGAGATCATGACCTGAGCCAAAATCCAGAGTTGGCTGCTAACTGACTGAGTCACCCAGGAGCCCCTCCAGGTACTATTTTTGAAATTGGGCCACTTCATACCATGCAGGCAGTTTGAATTTACATGTGATATCAGGTATATGATTATAAATTCTCCATCGAGACATTTTTCTTCCAGCCAGAACTTCGTATCTTCCAATAGAGGCAGATATTTTTGCAGCTTTCATTGAAAGTATCACCCTTTGAGGGTCCCACATATATGCCTGGGTCTTATTCCCCCTTCCTGTGTATTAAGGATCCAAATCCTGATCCCCTGCCTCCACCACATGCAGCCATTGAAACAAGACTGAGCCAGCAAACACCCCAAGAATGGCTACAGCTTTTGCTTCAGCTATTCTTATTCCAACCCGCTCTTCATGTTTGTTCCCTTGGGAACATTTTTGAGAATTCTGATGTGTATTTAAATTGCTTTATTGAACATTCAGAGAGGTTTATAGCAGGAGATTTTATCATAGTGTCTGGTACAATTCCATCATATTGCCAGAAAACCCTAGTATCATTTTAGACATTAACACAATTGGAATAATTAGTTTAGGCCTCAATTGTTGATGATGGTGTTTTTTTTTATTTTTAAAGATTTTATTTATTTATTTGAGAGAGAAACATAGGGAACACAAGCAAGGGGAGAAGGAGAGGGAGCGGGAGAGGGAGAAGCAGACTTCCCACTGAGCACGGAGCCTGACTTAGGACTCAGTCCCAGGACCCTGAGATCATGACCTGAGCCAAAGTCAGATGCTTAACCGACTGAGTTACCCAGGTGCCCAAAAGATCATTTTAAACTTATATGAACTCCTTCAGAACCCAGAAAAAGAGGGAATATTTCCCAAATCATTTTATGGAGCTAAATAGAACCTTGATTGCAAAACCAAGTGAGGACAGCATGAGCAAGAAAATTATCTGCAAATCTGTCTTGTGAATATAAATGTATAAATTATTTTAAAAAAATTATTAGCAAACCAAATCCAACACTATATAAAATTATAACATATAACAAACAAGTTTGGTCTAATACAGAAATCCAAGAGTGGTTTAATACTTGATGATGGTTTTTAAGACCTTCTATCATTACTCTGATTGTCTACAACAATCCTACCTGTACCTGCTCATAAAAACTGACCACAGCCAGGCAACTTTCTTTCTTATTTGCTGACTCCTACAAGTAATACCACAAGAGCAGTACTATCACAGTTTCAAAATGAAAGTTTCAAAATAAAATATGTAGCTTTAAGATATTGCTTCTTCTTTTCCCAAGTGTTGTCATTTAAATCTTTCTGTAGTAGTTCTTTTGATATTTGGGGAGAGCTGACAATGAATGCTGAAACTTGGGAAGAACTGGTTCTTACTGAATTTTCTGGTTTTGTTGGATTTTTTGTTTTGTTTTTATATTTCCTTTCAAATGCCACCACTTCGGTGAACTTTTTTTTTTCTTAAGTGTAGTTGATGTATAACATATTAGTTTCAGGTGTACAACATAGTGATTCAACATTTATATACATTACAACGTGATCACCATAAGTCTAGCCACCATCTGTCACCATACAAGGTTGTTACAGCATTATTGACTGTCTTCTCTACGCTGTACATGACAACCCTGTGACTTACTTATAACTGGAAGTTGGTACCTTTTAATCCCCTTCACCTATTTCATCCATGTCCCCCCAACCCCCATGCCCCACCCCTCTGCCAACCACCAGATTGTAAATATGAATCTATTTCTGCTTTCTTTTGTTTATTCATTTGTTTTGTTTTCTAGATTCCAAATGGAAGTGAAATCACACAGTATTTGTCTTTCTCTAACTTATTTCATTTAGCATAATATTCTATAGCTCCATCCATTTTCTCACAAATGGCAAGATTTCATTCTTGTTTATGGTTAAGTAATAGTCCATTGTATATATATGCCTCATCTCCTTTATCCATTCATCTATCAGTGGACACTTAGATTACTTCTGTATCTTACCTACTATAAATAATGCTGCAGTGAATATAAGGGCACATATATCTTTTCCAATTAGTGTTTTCATTTTCTTCAGATAAATTCCCAGAATCAGAATTGCTGCATAATATGGTTATTACTCAATTACTCAAATCATTAATTTTTTGAGGACTCCCATACTGTTTTCCACATTGGCTATACCAATTTACATTCCCACCAGCAGGGCACCAGGTTTCTATTTTTTTCTCTACATTCTGGCCTATTTCCTGTCTTTTTGACAGTAGCCATTCTGACTAGTATGAGGTGATAACTCCTTGTGGTTTTGATTTGCATTTCCCTGATGATGAGTGATGTTGAGTATCTTTTCACGTGTCTGTTGTCCATCTGTATTTCTTCTTCAGAGAAATGTCTATTCAGGTCCTCTGTCCATTTTTCAATCAGAATTTTTTTTTTCGGTATTGAGTTATATGAGTTCTTTGTACATTTTGGATATTAACTTCTTATCAGATATATCTACAAGTATCTTCTCCCATTCAGTAGGTTGCCTTTTCATTTTGCTTATGGCTTCCTTCACTGTGCAAAAGAATTTTAGCTTGTTATAGTCCCATTTGCTAATTTTTGCCTTTGTTACCCTTGCCTACAGAGATAAATCCAAAAAATATTGCTAAGACCAATATCAAAGACCTTACTACCTATGTTTTCTTTTAGGAGTCTTGTGGTTTCCAGTCTTACATTTAAGTCTTTAATCTCTTTTGGAAGGCAGCTATGCTCACCACTATCCCAACCAATGCTGCACTCTTTAATCCATTTTGAGTTTATGTTTATATATGTGTAAGACAGTGGTCCAGTTTTATTCTTTCACATGTTGTCCAGTTTTCCCAACAGGATTTATTGGAGAAACTATCTTTCCCCCATTGTACATTTTGGCCTCCTCTGTCAAAGATTAATTGATCATATAAGCATGGGTTTTTTCTGAACTCTCCATTCTGTTCTTTTGATCTATGTATCTATTTTTGTGCCAGTACCATACTGTATTGATTACTATAGCTTTGTAGTATAGCTTGAAATCAGGGAGCATGATACTTTCAGCTTTGTTCTTCATTCTCAAGATTCCTTTGGCTATCCAGGGTCTTTTATGGTTCCATACAAATTTTAAAATTATTTGTTCTCATTCTGCAAAAAATCGTCCTTTGAATTTTGGTAGGGATTCCATCGAATCTGTACATTGCCTTGAAAGGAATGGACATTTTACCAGTGTTAATTCTTCCAGTCCATGAGCATGGATTATCTTTCCAATTATTTGTGTTGTCTTCAATATCTTTCATTAGTGTCTTTATAGTTTTCAGAATACAGGTCTTTTACTTCCTTGATTAAATTTATTCCTAGGTATTTTATTCTTTTTGATGCAATTGTAAATGGGATCATTTCTTAATTTCTCTTTCTAATTGTTCATTATTAACGTATAGAAATGCCATATTTATGTAAATTTTTTATACTACAACTTATTGATTTCATTTGTTCTAATCATTTTTTGGAGAAGAATTTTAGGGTTTTCTAAACATAGTATTATGGAATCTGCAAATATAGTGACTGTTTTACTTCTTCTTTTCCAGTTTGGATGATTTATCTTCCTTTTAGTTGTCAGATTGCTGAGCTAGAATTTCCACTATTATATTAAATAAAACTGGTGACAGTGGGCATCCTTGTCTTGTTCCTGACCTTAGAGGTAAAGCTTTTAATTTTTTACCATTAAATATGATGTTAGCTCTGGGTTTGTCATGTATTAATTTTATTGTGTTAAGTTACGTTGTCCCTGTACCCACTTTGTTTAGAGTTTTTTTTATCATCAATCAATGTTTAATTTTATCAAATGGGTTTTCTGCATCTATTGAGATAACCATCATTTTTATTCTTCATTTTGTTAATGTGGTGTATCATGTTAATTGATTTGTGGATATTGAACCATCCTTGCATCCCTGAAATAAATCCCACCTGGACATGGTGTATGATCCTTTTAATGAATTGTTGAATCTGGCTTGCTAATATTTTGTTGAGAACTTTTGCATCTATGTTCATCAGGGATATTGGCCTATAATTTTCTCTTTTGTCATGTATTTGTCTGATTTTGGTATCAGGGTAATACCAGCCTCATAGAATGAGTGTGGAAGCATCCCTCCCTCTTCAATTTTGTGGAAAAGTTTGAGAATAGGTGTTAACTCTTCTTTAAAATTTGGTAGAATTCATCTGGTAGATGCTGTCTGGTCTTGGACTTTCGTTTGTTGGGAGGGTTTTGATTACTGATTCAATTTCATTACTAGTAATCAGTTTGTTCAGATTTTCTATTTCTTCCTGCTTCAGTCTTGGAACATTATATGTTTTTAGGAATTGTATGTTTTTATCCATTTCTTCTAGATTGTCCCATTTGTTGGTATATAATTATTCTAGTAGCCTCTTATGATCCTTTGATTCCTCTTTCATTTTCAGTTTTATTTCTTTGGACCCTCTTTCTTTTTTTTATGAATCAGGCTAAAGGTTTAGCCACTTTGCTTATCTTTTCAAAAAACTAGCTCTTAGTTTCATTTTTTTTTTCATTCTGTTTCATTTATTTCTACTCTACTAACTTTGAGCTTTGTTTCTTCTTCTTTTTTTAGTTCTTATAGGTGTCAATTTAGATTGCTTATTTGAGATTGTCCTATGTCTTGGAGTAGACCTGTATCACTATAAATTTCCCTCATAGAATTGCTTTTGTTGTATCCCATAGATTTTGGAACATTGTGTTTCTATTTTCATTTGTCTCCAGGTATTTTTTATTTTCTCTGTGATTCCTTTATTGACCCATTAGTTGTTTAGTAGCATGTTGGTTAGCCTCCACATTTTTGGGTTTTTTTCCAGTATCCCTTTTGTAAATTATTTCTACTTCCACACCGTTGTGATCAGAAAAGATGCTTGATATGATTTTAGTCTTCATAAATTCATTGAGACCTATTTTGTGGCCTAATATGAACTGTCCTGGGGAGTGTTCCATGTGCACTTGAGAATAATGTGTATGCCACTGTTTTTGGATAGGATGTTGTCTGTGTGTGTGTGTGTGTGTATCTCCATATATCCATCTGGCTTAATGTGTCATGTAAAACCAATTTTGCTTATTGATTTTCTGCCTGGATGATCTATCCACTGATGTAAGTAGGGCATTAAAGTTCACTACTATTATGTATTGCTGTCATTTTCTCTATTTCTTTTAACACTTGCTTTATTTTTGGGGGGGTGTCCCTATGTTGGGTACATAGATATTCACAAGTGTTATCTCCTCTTGTTGAATTAATCCTTTTATCATTATGTAATGCCCTTCTTTGACTTTTGTTACAGCCGTTGTTTTAAAGTCTATTTTGTCTGATATAAGTATTGCTACCCCAGATTTTCACTTCCTTTTGCCTGGAATATCTTTTTCCATCCTTTCACTTTCAGTTTATATTTCTTTAGATCTGAAGTGAGTCTCTTGTAGGCAACACAGAAATGGGTCTTGTTTATCCATTCAGTTACTATATGTCTTTGATTGGACTATTTAGTCCATTTAAATTTAAGGTAATTATTAATAGATATGTACTTACCGCCATTTTATTGCTTGGTTTCTAGTTGTTTTTGTAGTTCTTCTCTGTTTCTCTTTTTTCTTCTCTTTCCTTGTGATTTGATGACTTTCTTTAATGTTATGCTTGGATTCCTTTCTGTTTATTTTTTGTGTATCTGCTATAGACTTTTGGCTTGTGATTACCATGAGATTCATATATAACATCCTCAGTCTATAGTAGTCTAGTAGTAGGTCACTTAAATTAAAAAACATTCTAAAAGCACAAAACTTTTACTCCGCCTTCCACATTTTATGTATATGACCTCATGTTTTACATTTTTTGGGTATCTCTTAACTAATTATTGTAGATATAACTGATTTTACTACTTTTGTCTTTTAACCTTCATACTAGCTTTATTTTTTTTTTAATTTTTCTTTTTGAGAAAGAGAGAAAGCAAGAGCAGGGAGGGGCAAAGGGAGAGGGTCAGAGAGAATCTTTTTTTTTTTTTAAGATTTTATTTATTTGAGAGAGAGAGTGTGTGTGAGAAAGAGCCTAGGGGAGAAGGTCAGAGGGCAAAGCAGTCTCCCCGCTAAGCTGGGAGCCCAATGTGGAACTCGATCCTAGGACTCTGGGATCATGACTTGAGCCGAAGGCAATCACTTAACCAACTGAGCCACCCAGGCACCAGGGACAGTGAGAATCTTAAGCAGGTTCTGTGTCCAGCACAGAGCCTGATGCAGGGCTTGATCTCATGATCCTGAGAACATGACCTGAACTGTAATCAAGAGTCAGATGCTTAAACAACTGAGCCACCCAGGCACCCCCATACTAGTTTTATAAGTGATTGATCTACTACCTTTACTATTTGCTTTTTCTAGGGAAATTTTTCCTTTCATAACATTCTTATTTCTAGTTATGGCTTTTTTTTTTCCCATTTAAATAAGTCCCTGTAACATTGCTTGTAACACTGGTTTTAATGGTGATCAACTCCTTTAATTTTTGCTTGTCTCAGAAACTATCTCTCCTTCGATTATGAGTGATAAGCTTGTTGGGTAAAGTATTCTTAGTTGTAAGTTTTTTCCTTTCAGCACTTTGAATATATTGTGTCACTCCTTTCTGGTCTGCCAAGTTTCTGCTGAAAAATCAGCTTATAGTCTTGAGGGATTTTCCTTGTACATAACTAGTTGTTTTTCTCTTGCTGCTTTTATGGTTCTTTAATATTTGACACTTTGATTATAATATGTCTTGGTGTGGGTCTCTTTGAGCTCATTTCATTTGGGACTGTACTTGCTAGATTTGTATGTCTACTTTCTTTGCCATGTTAATGACGTTTTCAGCTATTATTTCTTCAAATAGATTTTTCTATCCGACTTTCTCTCTCTTCTTTTGGGAACCTTATAATACAAATGTTATTATACTTGCTGTTGTCCCATAGGTCCCTTAAACTATCATTTTTAAAATTTTTTTTCTTTTTGCTGTTCCAATTGGATGACTTCCACTACCCTGTCTTTCAAATTGTTAATGCATTCTACATCATCTAATCTTCTGTTGATTCCCTTTGCAAATTTTTCATTTCAGTTACTGTTTTCTTCAGTTATGATTTGTTGGGTGTTTTTTTGTTTGCTTGTTTTTGTTTTTTGTTTTTTGTTTTTTTGTCTTCTATCTCTTTGTTGAAATTTTCATTGTATTCATCCATTCTTCTCCTGAGTTTGGTGGGCATCTTTATAACAATTACTTTGAACTCTTTATCTGGTAGATTGTTTTTCTCCATTTTGGTTAGTTCTTTTTCTGCAGTTTTATCTTGTTCTTTTGTTTGAAACATTCCTCTATCTCCCCATTTTGCCAAACTCTATTTTGTTTATGTTTTAGGTAGATCCAGCTATATCTCCCAGTCATGAAGGAGTGGCTCTAGGTAGAACGTGTCCTATAGGGCCCAGTTGTGCAACCCTCCCTAGTCGCTTAAGCCAAGTACTTCAAGGGTGTCCCCTGTATAGGCTGCATGTACCCTCCTGTTGTGGCTGGGCTGCAGTTGGTGTGAACTTGCTGGTGTGTGGGGCTGTCCCCCAGCATGGCTGTCTATGAGGTTTGGTCACAATGGTTGCAGGTGCACTGGCATGTATGGTTGGCCTCCAGTGCAGCTGGCTGTGAGGCTAGGCTGCCACAGCTGCAGGTGCATTGGTGGGTGGAGCAGGCCTCTGGCTATGTAGCTGCAAGATATGATCAGAATTGTTGCAGGTGCTCTAGTGTGGGGGGGAGGCTGGTCCCTATGGTGGGGGCTGTGTGGGAGGGGTGCTAGTGCTGGCAAAGCCTCACTGCTGGGTGTGGCACAGCAGGGAGCCTCTTAGGGGACCACTGACCAGGCAGGTTGGGCAGGGTGAGTCTGCAAAGGAAAACTGGGGTGGGGTGAGTAGTGCCATACAGTAGACGGAGAGTGTTTGTACCTACCAGCACCAGAACAGCTAGGTAGAGGGGAGTGGGGAAAAAAATAGTACCTACCAGCACTTTCATCCCTGAAGAAAGTTCCAACAGATCTCTGCCACTCCAGGACACAGGCAATGAATCTCCTTTACGTATAACTCATGAGCTTTATCAAACTTACACCTCTATGCTAGGCCTTGGAGTGAGATTGTGCACATGACCTCTTAGAGCAAAATCCCAATTTCCTACTGTCCTTTGGCTCTCCTGGAAAGAGAGCTCACTGGTTTTCAAAGCTAAACATTATTGGAGCTCATCTTCCAAATGCAGGTCCTCCAGGCTTGGGAGCCTAATGTGGGGTTCAGACCCCCCCCCATTCCTCAGGGAGAGCCTCTACAGTTGTGATATCCCTCCCATTTGCAGACTGCTGAGTCAGGGGTGTGGGTCCTGACTACTCAGCATCTCCACCCCTCCCACACACCTCAATGTTGCTTTTCCTTTATACCCTTAATTGTGTAAAATATGTTCTTCCAGGCCTCAGGTCATTCTCAGAGAGGGATTGTTCTATATGTAGTTGTAGTTTTCATGTTTCCATGGGAGAAGGTGAGCTTTTTCCTACTCCACCATTTTGATCCAGCTCTCTGGTGTTACTGTAGATGTTTTCTAAGTTTCTTTTATAATGAATTCTTTAGTGCATGTCATGGATAGGCACTCTCCATCCATTCCAACCTCTTTCTAGAGCCTTCCTGCACTGGTGAGTCCAAAAAGATAAAGTCTGCATTTCCTAGACTCACTTATAGCTAGGGATCAGAGTATTTTAGGTTCTACCTTTTTGGTGCCTTCATGTGAGACGTAGAATGTGGAAAGTAAGATAGAGGTCATTTTTCTGTGGCTTCTATTGTCCCTGCTGTCTTGCACCATGTGGAGGTGTGTGGTTTATCTGAGGCAGCCTCCCCATCTTGACTCTTCCCTGAATGTGCTGCTTCTTCATCTTAGAAAAGGGAGGAGCCCTCCTCATAACCTGCATCATGCCTCTTAAAGTCATCCGAGTTGGCTCAAGCTAGAGTTTCTTTCCTAATGGTTCTAAAAATTATTTAACAACTTATTTTTTTAAAGATTTTATATATTTATTTGATAGAGAGAGACACAGCAAGAAAGGGAACACAAGCAGGGGGAGTGGGAGAAGCAGGCTTCCCGCTGAGCAGGGAGCCTGATGCTGGGCTCGAGTCCAGGACCCTGGGATCATGACCTGAGCAGAAGGCAGATGCTTAATGACTGAACCACCCAGGTGTCCCTAACAACTTATTTTAAAAAAAATTTAAAAATCCCCTTTGCTTAAACTAACCGCAGTGGATTCTATGCCCTTTCATTAAGCCCTGGCCAGCATAGTCTCTCATAAACATTTCATTTTCCAGTTCACATCTATTACCTTGGCCAAGAATTCTATTATTTCATAAGCTTTTTCTGATATTCAATTTTTTTGTTCTTTGTTTTCATTATTGGTACCATCCCACCTTGTCATAGTCATTTACCATTCATACTATTTTGGTTTCTTAAAATAATGTACCTAATAAACATATTAGCAAGCTATTATTTCTATTTCCTTAGTATTACTTAGCTAAAGAATATACTGTCAATTCCTTTCAGTGCTCCTTTAACTCATCAACCTTAAACATGTTTTTGCAAACTTCCTTTTTTCTAGGATAGAGGATCACAACGTTAAACTGAATGTCCTTCTAAGACTGAAAGAAAACACAAAAAGCTGTTATTTTCATCTCTTGTTATTGTTATTTAAACATATATTTTCCAGTTAACTCACCACTAAAAAGATTTTATCATATGTGAACTTACCCTTAAATCCTTTTTTCTCTAATCCAGATACTGATTATATGCAAAATTCCACCTCCCTATTTTACCCTTCTCTCTCCTTAGGCAAGACACACCCAAATGCTTTTTTTAAAAGAGCTTTTTGTAACTACAGATTAAATAATGTTTAGTACTGATAGTGTGTGTGTACACAAAATGATATATTTTTGTTTTATTTCTGATCGTTCTTGTGGATAAATATATAAGAATTTGCATGTAAGAGACAATATCTCAGTTTATTTATAACATTTATTCCAACATAATAAATATCTTTGCTGAAGTTTTAAAGATGATGTTACAAACAACATTTAAAAACCTTTTACAAATAACTTATTTTCTTAAAAGTCACTGAAGTAAGTAGCATATGAAACTGACATTTTTAAAGTGAGGTATGGTGGAGGTGGCAGAATCATTCCCTCAGCTCCTGGGACACTGAGCTACTGATTTTTCTTTTGTACTGATATTAAGTCCAGTAATTTTATTGCATCTGTTTCAGCAGGTAACCCTCCCATGCTGCTTCATCTTTAGGAGGCCTCTAGTCTTGCCTTGGGCATACGAGAAAGGTTTTTAAAGCTTTTATCTACTAATTATTTTTCTACTATGCTGGTTGCTTTTCAGCGTTATTTAATTTCTGAGTTCACCAAAAACAAACTATGTCTCTCAGATAATTTTCCTCCAGCTGTATCATTTGCGGGTGGCAAGTAATGTTATTTTTTTTCATAAATTTCATTTATATCTACCTGCCTTGAATTTTTGAGTCCTTGCTACTATTTTCAACATCTCATAAGCATTATAGCATTATGCTCCTTGTGGGTCACTAATGTTGTTAAATATTTTCCTTGTTATCAGATTCCCAGTTCCCTTTCAATCCATATGCTTATTTTTAATCCAAACTCCTTTTGAAGAAACTTTCGTTATTAAAACAGTCTCTTTTTTAAAAAACATTTTAAGACCCTTAAAATTTGGGGGCTCAGTTGGTTAAGCATCTGGGCTCAGTTGGTTAAGCATCTGACTCTTGGTTTTGACTCCAGTCATGATCTCAGGTGGTGAGATGGAGCCCAGTGACAGGCTCTGTGCTGAGTGAGGAGTCTGCTTAAGATTCTTTCTCCCTCTCCTTCTCCCCCTCCCTCACTCACACACATGCACTGTCTTAAAAAAAATATATTTTAAACAATCTCTTTAATGTTATTTTACATACAGAAATAGAAAAACACTCTACCGTTTTTTTTAAATGTTTGAAAAGCTGTGATATGCCGAATGATGACAGGAGATGCATGGGTAGTCACCTTGCCTTTAACACTATCTTCTAGAACAGCATTTCCCAAACCACACACAATCCTAGTGAACTGCAGAACCCTAGAGGTCCAGGAAAAGTTATTAGGTGCCTGAAAAAATAACTGTCTTAGTCTGTTTGGGCTGCTATAACAAAACACCAAAGACTTATGTGTCTTATAAAATGCAAACATTCACTTCTCGCAGTTCCAAAGGCTGGGAAGTCCAAGATCATGGTGCCAGCAGATTTGGTGTTTAGTGAGGCTTCCTAGTTCATAGATAACACCTTCTCACTGTGTTCTCATTTAGTGGAAAGTGTTAGGGGGCTCTCTGAGATCTCTTTTTTAAACTCACCAATCCCATTCATGAGGGCTCCACCCCTGTGACCTAATTATCTCCCAAAGACCCACCTCCTAATACCATCACATTGGGCATTAGGATTTCAACATATGAATTTGAGGAGGACACAAAAATTAAAACTGCAGCAGTAACTGATACTAATGATGGCACTATTTTTAAGTTGAAAGAAAAAAAGACTTTTATAGTGTCAGAAAAAAATACCAAATACATTTTATATAGTTATCTCAAAAGTTATCAGATGCATAACTAGATTCTTTACTGGTGCTCACTTTGGCAGCACATATACTAAAATTGAAACAATTACTATTTACTGAACTGGTTATTGGGAAAACTGCAGTAAAGAAAACAAACTCAGGTTGTTATACATGCTATGGAAAAATATATAGTACCAAGAAGGTAATAGAGAGTGCCAGGGTTGCGGGTGGGTTCGGTGTTTTTAGGTGGCATAGGGAAGACCAATCTGATATGACACTTGAGAGCAAAGGAGTTCTGGGGAAAGAGCAGACAGAGGGAAAAATTGTGTAAAGGCTCCAAGTTGGGAGCATCTTTGATGTGTTTAAGAGTAAGGAGGGCTGTATGGCTGGAGCTGAGTGAGGCAGAAGATGAAGTCAGAGAAGTAGTCAAAGGCAAGGTGTTACAGATCCAACATTAGGAAGAACTTTGGATTTTGCTTTGAATGGGATGAGAAACCACTGGAGAATTTTGAGTTGAGAGCTGACATGATCTAACCAACTTTTTAAGATAATTACACTTTCCCATTTAAAAGCACTGCTTTCAAAATATAAAAAGTCTAATCTTAGAATATTATTATCCACATCTTTAGACAACCATTGCATAAATCACAAATTCTAAATGTAAATATATCTTTATTGGATATATTCATATCCAATAAATGGAATTAAGTGTTGTTGTTATTGTTTTCCAATGTTCCAGTATTGGAATTCAGTGTTGTTTTTTTTACTTCATCTTTTATTCTTCTTTTGGCAAACATCAGATAACATGAGCAAAACTATATTGCTTACTATAGTTACATACATTCTTTTTTGCTTTATATAAGCTGGTAAACAGATATAAGTGGATAAAATTCTTGGCTAAAGACATATTCCAAAACTCTGACATATACTTTACTGATTTAGGAGAAAAGAAAGCTTATGAAACTTCCATTAGACCATAAACATACAGCAAACTAAATTAGTATATGCTGTTTTTAAATTAACATCTGCCATTTTTTTAAAGACTTCAATATTTGGTTACAGCTAAAATGATTTTTATGTGAAGGTTTATGAAAGAACAGAAGCTGACCACACAAATCTTACTCATAACCATATTGGCCATTTAAAAATAAAAAATAATAAAAATAAATCTATAATCAAGAAAATTCTACTTATTAGAAAAAAACAGCTACCAACAAGTTATTTCAAATATAGATAGGTGGCATTTATAATAACTAGATTTCAGATACCTGCTTTATTTTTTATGTATTTATTTTAGAGCCCATGCAAGCAGGGGGAGGGGCAGAGGAAGTGAATCTCAAGCAGACTCCCTGCTGAGCATGGAGCCCCACGTGGGGCTCGATCTCACAATCCTGAGATCATGACCTGAGCCAAAATCAAGAGTCAGACACTTAACAGACTGAGCACTCCAGATGCCCCTTGTTTTATCACTTTGTAATGCTTATCTTTTAATTTTAAAACAACAGATTACTTCATAATAAAGCCAAACCATTTAACTTTTTATAATTTAATTTTTTAGTAAATTTCAGGCCCAAAAACATCAGATCAAGGATTGCAGAACAATCAGCCTTCAGAACATATTTTCTTTGGCAGACAGAATAGTTTTTCATCTTTTGAATTGGAATACCTTCATGCAATACCTACTTGTCCTAGCTGGCCACAGTCCCTACCAGCTTCCCACATTCTTACCAGCTGGGCATGAGAGACTGACTCCCATTTTTAATATTATAAAACCCAATATTTACTTACAAACATTAGTTGCATTCATAGAGCAAAAGTTCACATATTATAAACTTCATGCTAAATCTTAATACATATACCTAATTTGGGAAAAATAGATCAAACCAAAAGGTCTCGTTTTCATTTTCATAACATAACACATAGAACTAAGTGGGTTTTTTTTAATTTTATTATGTTATGTTAATCACCATACTTTACATCATTGGTTTTTGATATAGTGATCCATGATTCATTGTTTGTGTATAACACCCAGGGCTCCATTCAATATGTGTCCTCTTTAATACCCATCACCAGGCTAAACCATCCCCCATCACTCTCCCCTCCAGAACCCTCAGACTACATAGTCTCTCATGGTTCGTCTCCCCCTCCGATTTCCCCCCTTCATTTTACCCTTCCTACTACCTTCTTTTTTTTAACATATAATGTATTCATGTGTTTCAGAGGTACAAGTCTGTGATTCAACAGTCTTACACAATTCCCAGTGCTCACCATTGCATATACACTCCCCAGTGACTATCACCGAGCCAGCCCATCCCTCCCACCTCCCACCACTCTAGTATCCCTCAGTTTGTTACCTGAGATTAAGAATTTCTCATATCAGTGAGATCATATGATACATGTCTTTCTCTGATTGACTTATTTCGTTCAGCATAATACCCTCCAGTTCCATCCACGTCGGTGCAAATGGCAGGATTTCATTTTTTGATGGCTGCATAATATTCCAGTGTGTGTGTGTGTGTGTGTGTGTGTGTGTGTGTGTGTGTGTGTGTGTGTGTGT
>NW_027397067.1:18679707-18736887 GCF_003265705.2 Callorhinus ursinus | reverse complement strand
TGTGTGTGTGTGTGTGTGTGTGTGTGTGTGTGTGTGTGTGTGTGTGTATACCACTTCTTCTTTATCCATTCATCTGTCAATGGACATCTTGGCTCTTTCCATAGTTTGGCTATTGTGGACATTGCTGCTATAAACATCGGGGTGCACGTACCCCTTCAGATCACTACATTTGTATCTTTGGGGTAAATACCCAGTAGTGCAATTGCTGGGTTGTAGGGAAGTTCTATTTTCAACTTTTTGAGGAACCTCCATACTGTTTTCCAGAGTGGCTGCACCAGCATGCATTCCCACCAACAGTGTAGGAGGGCTCCCCTTTCTCCGCATCCCCGCCAACATCTGTCATTTCCTGACTTGTTCATTTTAGCCATTCTGACTGGTGTGAGGTGGTATCTCATTGAGGTTTTGATTTGGATTTCCCTGATGCCGAGCGATGTTGAGCACTTTTTCATGTGTTTGTTGGCCATTTGGATGTCTTCTTTGCAGAAATGTCTGCTCATGTCTTCTGCCCATTTCTTGATTGGATTAGTTGTTCTTTGGGTGTTGAGTTTGATAAGTTCTTTATAGATTTTGGATACTAGCCCTTTATCTGATATGTCATTTGCAAATATCTTCTCCCATTCTGTCAGTTGTCTTTTGGTTTTGTTGACTGTTTCCTTTGCTGTGCAAAAGTTTTTATCTTGATGAAGTCCCAATGGTTCATTTTTGCCCTTGCTTCCCTTGCCTTTAGCAATGTTTCTAGGAAGAAGTTGCTGCAGCGGGGGTCAAAGAGGTTGCTGCCTGTGTTCTCCTCTAGGATTTTGATGGACTCCTGTCTCACATTGAGGTCTTTCAACCATTTTGAGTCTATTTTTGTGTGTGGTGTAAGGAAATGGTCCAGTTTCATTCTTCTGCATGTGGCTGTCCAATTTTCCCAACACCATTTGTTGAAAAGACTGTCTTTTTTCCATTGGACATTCTTTTCTGCTTTGTCGAAGATGAGTTGACCATAGAGTTGAGGGTCCATTTCTGGGCTCTCTATTTTGTTCCATTGATCTATGTGTCTGTTTTTGTGCCAGTACCATACTGTCTTGATGATTATAGCTTTATAATAGAGCTGAAGTCCGAAATTGTGATGCCGCCAGCTTTGCTTTTCTTTTTCAACATTCCTCTGGCTATTCGGGGTCTTTTCTGGTTCATTTAAATTTTAGGATTATTTGTTCCATTTCTTTGAAAAAGGTTGATGGTATTTTGATAGGGATTGCATTAAATGTGTAGATGGTTCTAGGTAGCATTGACATCTTCACAATGTTTGTTCTTCCTGTCCAAGAGCATGGAACGTTTTTCCATTTCTTTGTGTCTTCCTCAAATTCTTTCATGAGTATTTTATAGTTTTCTGAGTACAGATTCTTTGCCTCTTTGGTTAGATTTATTCCTACGTGTCTTATGGTTTTGGGTGCAATTGTAAATGGGATCGACTCTTTAATTTCTCTTTCTTCTGTCTTATTGTTGGTGTATAGGAATGCCACTGATTTCTGTGCAGTGAGTTTATATCTTGCCACTTTACTGAATCCCTGTATGAGTTCTAGCAGTTTTGGGGTGGAGTCTTTTGGGTTTTCCACATAAAGTATCATATCATCTGCAAAGAGTGATAGTTTGACTTCTTCTTTGCCAATTCGGATGCCTTTTATTTTTTTTGTTGTCTGATTGCTGTGGTTAGGACTTCTAGTACTATGTTAAATAACAGTGGTGATAGTGGACATCCCTGCCATGTTCCTGACCTTAGGGGGAAAGCTCTCAGTTTTTCCCCATTGAGAATGATATTCGCTGTGGGTTTTTCATAGATGGCTTTTATGATATTGAGTTATATGCCCTCTATCCCTACACTCTGAAGAGTTTTAATCAAGAAAGGATGCTGTACTTTGTCAAAAGCTTTTTCTGCATCTATTGAGAGGATCATATGGTTCTTGTTTTTTCTTTTATTAATGTATTGTATCACACTGATTGATTTATGGGTGTTGAACCAACATTGCAGCCCAGGAGTAAATCCCACTTGGTCGTGGTGAATAATCCTTTTAATGTACTGTTGGATCCTATTGGCTAGTATTTTGGTGAGAATTTTTGCATCCATGTTCATCAGGGATATTGGTCTGTAATTCTTTTTGATGGTGTCTTTGTCTGGTTTTGGGATCAAGGTAATGGTAGCTTCATAAAACGAGTTTAGAAGTTTTCCTTCCATTTCTATTTTTTGGAACAATTTCAGGAGAATAGGTATTAATTCTTCTTGAAATGTTTGATAGAATTCCCCTGGGAAGCCATCTGGCCCTGGGCTCTTGTTTCTTGGGAGATTTTTGGTTACTGCTTCAATTTCCTTAGTGATTATAGGTCTATTCAGGTTTTCTATTTCTTCCTGGTTCAATTGTGGTAGTTGATATATCTCTAGGAATGCATCCATTTCTTCCAGATTATCTAATTTGCTGGCATATAGTTGTTCCTAATATGTTCTTATAATTGTATTTCTTTGGTGTTGGTTGTGGTCTCTTCTCTTTCATTCATGATTTTATTTATTTGTGTCCTTTTTCTTTTCTTTTTGATAAGTCTGGCCAGGGGGGTTTGAGTATTGTTAATTCTTTCAAAGAACCAGCTCCTAGTTTCGTTGATCTGTTCTACTGTTCTTTTGGTTTCTATTTCATTGATTTCTGCTCTGATCTTTATTACTTCTCTTCTCCTGCTGGGTTTAGGCTTTATTTGCGGTCCTTTCTCCAGCTCCTCTAGGTGTAGGATTAGTTTCTGTATTTGAGACCTTTCTTGTTTCTTGAGAAGGGCTTGTATTGCTATATACTTTCATCTTAGGACTGCCTTTGCTGCATCCCAAAGATTTTGAACAGTTTTGTATTCATTTTCATTTGTTTCCATGAATTTTTTTTAATTCTTCTTTAATTTCCTGGTTAACCCATTCATTCTTTAGTAGGATGCTCTTTAGCCTCCATGTGTTTGAGTTCTTTCTGACTTTCCTCTTGTTTGAGTTCTAGTTTTAAAGCATTTTGGTCCAAAAATATGCAGGGAATGATCCCAATCTTTTGGTACCAGTTGAGACCTGATTTGTGACCCAGGATGTGATCTATTCTGGAGAATGTTCCATGGGCACTGGAGAAGAATGTGTATTCTGTTGCTTTGGGATGGAATGTTCTGAATATATCTGTGAAGTCGATTTGGTCCAGTGCGTCATTTGAAGTCTTTATTTCCTTGTTGATCTTTTGCTTCGATGATCTGTCCATTTCAGTCAGGGGGGGTGTTAAAGTCCCCTACTATTATTGTATTGTTGTCGATGTGTTTCTTTGCTTTTGTTATTAATTGGCTTATATAATTGGCTGCCCCCATGTTAGGGGCATAGATATTTACAATTGTTAGATCTTCTTGTTGGATAGACCCTTTAAGTAGGATATAGTGTCCTTCCTCATCTCTTATTATAGTCTTTGGTTTAAAATCTAATTTGTCTGCTATAAGGATTGCCACCCCAGCTTTCTTTTGGTGTCTATTAGCATGGTAAATGGTTTTCCACCCCCTCACTTTCAATCTGGAGGTGTCTTTGGGTCTCAAATGAGTCTCTTGCAGACAGCATATCGATGGGTCTTCTTTTTTTATCCAATCTGATACCCTGTGTCTTTTGATTGGGGCATTTAGCCCATTTACATTCAGGGTAACTATTGAAAGATATGAATTTAGTGCCATTGTATTGCCTGTAAGGTGACTGTTACTGTATATTGTCTGTGTTCCTTTCTGATCTATGTTACTTTTAGGGTCTCTCTTTGCATAGAGGACCCCTTTCAATATTTCTTGTAGGGCTGGTTTCGTGTTTGCAAATTCCTTTAGTTTTTGTTTGTCCTGGAAGCTTTTTATCTCTCCTTCTATTTTCAGTGACAGCCTAGCTGGATACAGTATTCTTGGCTGCATATTCTTCTCATTTAGTGCTCTGAAGATATCATGCCAGTCCTTTCTGGCCTGCCAGGTCTCTGTGGCTAGGTGTGCTGCCAATCTAATGTTTCTACCATGGTAGGTCACAGATCTCTTGTCCCAAGCTACTTTCAGGATATTCTCTTTGTCTCTGAGACGCCTAAGTTTTACTATTAGATGTCGGGGTGCTGACCTATTTTTACTGATTTTGAGGCACAGGGTTCTCTGTGCTTCCTGGATTGTGATACCTGTTTCCTTCCCCAAGTCAGGGAAGTTCTCTGCTATAATTTGCTCCAATATACCTTCTGCCCCTCTCTCTCTTTCTTCTTCTTCTGGGATCCCAATTATTCTAATATTGTTTCATCTTATGGTATTGCTTATCTCTCGAATTCTGCCCTCATGATCCAGTAGTTGTTTATCTCTCTTTTTCTGAGCTTCCTTATTTTCCATCATTTGGTCTTTTATATCACTAATTCTCTCTTCTGCCTAATTTATCCTAGCAGTGAGAGCCTCCATTTTTTATTGCACCTCATTAATAGCCTTTTTTATTTCAACTTGGTTAGATTTTAGTTCTTTTATTTCTCCAGAAAGGGATTCTCTAATATCTTCCATGCTTTTTTCAAGCCCAGCTAAGTATCTTAAAAATTGTCATTCTGAACTCTAGTTCTGACCTCTTACTAATGTCCATATTGATTAGGTCCCTGGCAATCAGTCCTGCCTCTTGTTTTTTTTTTTGAGGTGATATTGTCCATCTTTTCATTTTGTCCAGAAGAGAATAGATGAATGAGAGAACAAAATGCTAACAGGGTAACAACGACCCCAGAAAAATATACACTAAACAAATCAGAAGAGACCTGAAACCAGTGGGAAAGAAATGGAAAAAAGAAAAAAAAAGTAATAGAAAAAGATAAAAAAAATTCTGATCAAATATGATCAGGCTGGTGCATAGATCAGTGCCACACACTAGATTTTGGGTGTAATTTGGTCTGTTAGAAGAAAGTGCCTCCCAAAATTTTAAAGAAAGAAAAACTTATATATGTACAAAAATAAGGGTAAATACAATGAAGGGATGGAATATGACTGTAAAGATGAGAATTATAAAAGATTTTATAAAAGGAATTGATAAGAAGTTGGTTGAAAAAAGAAAGAGGAGGAATTTAAAAAAAATAAAGAAAGGGAGAGAATGTGATCAGGCAGGAGAATAGAACAAAACCATACACTAGAGATTTAGGGTATATTTTGGTCTGTTAGAAGAAACTGTATCCCAAAATTTTAAAGAGAGAACAACTTATATATATATATATATATACCAAAAATATGGTTAACTACTATGAAGGGATAGAATATGACTCTAAAAATGAAAAATAAAAAGGACTTTTAAAAAAGGGATTCATAAGATGTGGTTGGAAAAAGGGAAAAAAAAAAAAAAAAAAAAAAAAAAGAAAATTAAAAAGATTAACTTTGAAAGACTAAAGAATTGGGGGTGGGGGGAAGCCATGAATTCTATGTGCTGTATTCCCCTAGTGCTGGTGTTCTGCTGCTCTCATTGATCGGTAAACTTGTTCTTGGCTGGCTGTTCGTGCTGATGTGGGGGGAGGGGCCTGTTGCCGTGGTTCCCAAATGTCTTCCCCGGAGGCAGAATTGCCCTGCCCTTGCCGGGTCTGGGCTAAGGAATCTGCTCGGGTTTGCTCTCCAGAGCTTTTGTTCCCTGCAAGCTTTCCATACAGTTTTGGAGGATGAGAGTGAAAATGGTGGCCTTCCAATCTCCACCCCAGAGGAGCCTAGAACCTGTGGCCCCACTCCTCAGTGAGCCCCTAGAGAAAAGCAATCAGTCACTCCCGTCTCCCCGGTCTTTGGCCACACTCCGTGCTCACCTGGCCTGTGACTGAGCATTTCTATCTCTGGCACATGACCCCGTGTGGAGTCTCTAAACCCAGCAGATCCCTGTGGTGCGCTCCTGCACTGCTCCTCCCGGGGGGAGGAAGGGGAGTCTCCCCGGATCTGCCGCTTGTTGGGTCCCTGCTGGAGGAGCAGTGGCCCGACTGTGCTGTGGATCACGGTTTATGGCAACCCTGAGCTGAGAGCCCGCTCCTTGGCTCCATCTCTGCAGCCGGCTTCCCTGCTCCGATACCTGGGAGCTCTCCTGCACTCAGGCACCCCTGGTCTTCCTGTGACCCTGAGGGTCCTCAGACCACACTGTCCCAGCAAGGGTCCCACCCCGCACTTAGCCACTAGAGCAACGTCCCTCAGCGGAGCCGACTTCTAAAAGTTCCGATTTTGTGCTCTGTGGCTCTATCGCTTGCCGGTAGCGGCTGATGGAGACCCCCTCCCCCGCCATCTATCCTCCTGAATATCTCCTTATATTCACTTCTTCTCATGTCCTACCTTCCAGAAAGTGGTCGCTTTTCTGTTCATAGAGTTGCTACTATTCTTTTCTTCAATCTCCTGTTGAGTTCATAGGTGTTCAGAATGGTTTGATTCCTATCTAGCTGATTTCCTGGGACCAGATGAAATTTAGGTCTCCTACTCCTCCACCATCTTGCTCCTCCTCCAAACTGTTTTTTAAAAGGAACCAAAACAAAGATAAGCAACCATGCAAGAAAAAAAGGTTTCAGTAAATAAAGCAGAAAAGTTTTGCTATTGTTTTTATACAAACACTTCAGATTCAAACATTACATAATAAAAATAAATTTTTTTAATTTGAAGATCCCATTGGCTTTATTAAACGATTCATGAATCAGGCAGCATCCAAATTGCAATAAGAGGGAGCTCTCAATAAAAATAATTTTTAAGAGTCTATATAAAATGTGAAGAAAAACTCCAAGACTCCAGAAGTTAACATTTTTTAAGTCATAATTCATGAAAATAAACCAACATGATAAAATGGGGAACAGCCTAGTAATCCAAAACAACATTAAAATAAAACAAGATAACATTTCATGTATTTTTTTAATTTTATTGTTAGTCACCATACAATACATCATTAGTTTTTGATGTGGTGACCCACAATACATTGTTTTCGTATAACACCCAGTGCTCCATTCACTACATATCCTCCTTGATACCCATCACCAGGCTAACCCATCCCCCCACCCCTCTCCCCTCTAAAACCCTGTTTGTTTCTCAGAGTCTATAGTCTCTCATGGTTCATCTCTCCCTCCGATTTCCCCCCTTCATTTTCCCTTCCTTCTCCTAATGTCCTCCACGCTATTCCTTATGTTCCACAAATAAGTGAAACCATACGATAATTGACTTTCTCTGCTTGACTTATTTCACTTAGCATCATCTCCTCCAGTCCCATCCATGTTGATGTAAAAGTTGGGTATTCATCCTTTCTGATGGCTGAGTAATATTCCATTGTATATATGGATCACATCTTCTTTATCCATTCATCTGTTGAAGGGCATCTCAGCTCTTTCCACAGTTTGGCTATTGCGGACATTGCTGCTATGAACACTGGGGTGCATATGGCCCTTCTTTTCACTACATCTGTGTCTTTGGGGTAAATACCCAGGAGTGCAAATGCTGGGTCATAGGGTAGCTCTATTTTTAATTTTGTGAGGAACCTCCATACTGTTTTCGAAAGTGGCTGTACCAACTTGCATTCCCACCAACAGTGTAAGAGGGTTCCTTTCTCCACAACCTCTCCAACGTTTGTTGTTTCTTTCGCGGTACATTTTTGCCATTCTAACTGGTGTAAGGTGGTATCTCAATGTGGTTTTGATTTGAATTTCCCTGATGGCTAATGATGATGAACATTTTTTCATGTGTCTATTAGCCATTTGTATGTCTTTTTCAGAGAAGTGTCTGTTCATGTCTTCTGCCCATTTCTTTGACTTGATTATTTGTTTTTTGGGTGTTGAGTTTGAGAAGTTCTTTATAGATCTTGGATACCAGCCCTTAATCTGTAGTGTCTTTTGCAAATACCTTCTCCCATTCTGGGGGTTGCCTCTTTGTTTTGTTGACTATTTCCTTTGCTGTGCAGAAGCTTTTTATCTTGATGAAGTCCTGAAAGTTCATTTTTGCTTTTGTTTTCACTAGCTTTTGGAGATGTATCTTGAAAGAAGTTGCTGTGGCCGATGTCAAAGAGGTTACTGCCTATGTTCTCCTCTAGGATCTTGATGGATTCCTGTCTCACATTGAGGTCTTTCATCCACTTTGAGTTTATCTTTGTGTATGGTGTTAGAGAATGGTCGAGTTTCATTCTTCTGCGTGTGGCTGTCCAATTTTCCCAGCACCATTTATTGAAGAGACTGTCTTTTTTCCATTGCATGTTTTTTCCTGCTTTGTCAAAGATTATTTGACCATAAAGTTGAGGGTCCATATCTGGATTCTCTATTCTGTTCCATTGCTCTATATGTCTCTTTTTGTGCCAGTACCATGCTGTATTGGGGATCACTGCTTTGTAATATAGCTTGAAATCTGGCAACGTGATGCCCCCAGTTTTGTTTTTCTTTTTCAACATTTCCTTGGCGATTTGGGGTCTTTTCTGATTCCATACAAATTTTAGGATTGTTTGTTCCAGCACTTTGAAAAATGTCATTGGAATTTTGATTGGGATGGCTTTGAAGGTATAGATTGCTCTGGGTAGCATAGACATTTTTACAATGGTTATTCTTCCAATCCATGAGCATGGAATACTTTTCCACCTTTTTGTGTCTTCTTCAATTTCTCTCATGAGTGTTCCATAGTTCCTAGAGTATAGATCCTTTACCTCTTTGGTTAGGTCTATTCCGAGGTATCTTATGGTTTTTGGTGCTATTGTAAATGGAATTGTTTCTCTAATTTCTCTTTCTACAGTTGCGTTGTTAGTGTATAAGAAAGCAACTGATTCCTGTGCATTGATTTTGTATCCTGCCACATTACTGAATTCCTGGATGAGTTCTAGTAATTTGGGGGTAGAGTCTTTTGGGTTTCCCACATAAAGTATCATGTCATCTGCGAAAAGAGAGTTTGACTTCTTTGCCAATTTGAATACCTTTTATTTCTTTTTGTTATCTGATTGCTGTTGCTAGGACTTCTAGTACTATGTTGAACAATAGTGGCAAGAGTGAGCATCCTTCACGTGTTCCTGATCTTAAGGGAAAGGCTCTCAGCTTTTCCCCATTGAGGATGATATTCTCTGTGGGTTTTTCATAGATGGATTTTATGAATTTGAGGAATCAAATATCCCTATACTCTGAAGAGTTTCAATCAGGAAAGGATGTTGTATTTTGTCAAATACTTTTTCTGCATCAATTGAGAGGACCGTATGGTTCTTCTCTCTCCTCTTATTAATGTGTTCTATCACATTGATTGACTTGCAAATGTTGAACCACCCTTGCATCCCAGGGATAAATCCCACTTGGTCGTGGTGGATGATCCTTTTAATGTATTGTTGGATCCTATTAGTTAGGATTTTGTTGAGGATTTTGGAATCCATATTCATCAGGGATATCAGTCTGAAATTCTCCTTTTTGATGGGGTCTTTGCCTGGTTTGGGGATTAAGGTAATGCTGACCTCATAGAATGAGTTTGGAAGTTTCCTTCTGTTTTATTTTTTGAAACAGTTTCAGTAGAATAGGTATTATTTCTTCTTTGAATGTTTGGTAGAATTCCCCAGGGAATCCATTAGGCCCTGGACTCTTGTTTTTTGATCACTGCTTCAATCTTGTTACTGGTTACTGGCCTATTCGGTTGTCAATTTCTTCCCGTTTCAGTCTTGGCAGCTTATAGGTTTCCAGGAAGGCATCCATTTCATCCAGATTCCTCAGTTTATTGGCATATAGTTGTTGATAATAATTTCTAATAATTGTTTCTATTTCCTTGGTGTCAGTCGTGATCTCTCCCCTTTCATTCATAATTTTATTCATTTGGGTCCTTTCTCTTATCTTTTGGATAAGTCTGGCCAGTAGTTTATCGATCTTATCAATTCTTTCAAGGAACCAACTTCTAGTTTCATTGATCTGATCTACTGTGTTTCTGGTTTCTAATTCATTGATCTCTGCTCTAATCTTAATTATTTCTCTTCTGATGCATGGCTTAGTCATCGTTTGTTGCTTTTTCTCTAGTTCTTTAAGGTGTAGAGTTAGTTGGTGAATTCGAGATTTTTCTATTTTTTTGAGTGAGGCTTGGATGGCTATGTATTTCCCCCTTAGGGACCGCCTTTGAAGTATCCCATAGGTTTTGGACCAATGTGTTTTCGTTCTCATTGGTTTCCATGAATTGTTTAAGTTCTTCTTTGATTTCCTGGTTGACCCAAACATTCTTGAGCAGAGTGGTCTTTAGCTTCCAAGTGTTTGAATTTCTGCCAAATTTTTTCTTGTGATTGAGTTCCAGTTTTAAAGCATTATGGTCTGAGAATATGCAGGAAATAATCTCAATCTTCTGGGATCGGTTGAGCCCTGATTTGTAACCCAGTATGTGGTCTATTCTAGAGAAAGTTCCATGTGCACTTGAGAAGAATGAGTATTCTGTTGTTTTAGGGTGGAATGTTCTGTATATATCTATGAGGTCCATCTGGTCCAGTGTCATTCAAAGTTCTTTTTTCTTTGTTGATTTTCTGCTTAGATGATCTGTCTATTGCTGAGAGTGGAGTATTGAGGTCTCCTACAATTAACGTATTGTTATCAATATGACTCTTTATTTTGGTAACAGTTGGCTTATGTAGATGCCTGCTCCCATGTTGGGGGCATAGATATTTACAACTGTTAGATCTTCTTGTTGGATAGACCCTTTAAGAATGATACAGTGTCCTTCTATGTCTCTAACTACAGTCTTTAGTTTAAAATCTAATTTGTCTGATGTCAGAATTGCTACCCCAGCTTTCTTTTGTGGTCCGCTGGCAGGGAAGATGGATCTCCATCCCTTCACTTTCAGTCTGGATGTATCTTTAGGTTCAAAATGAGTCTCTTGTAGACAGCATATAGATGGGTCCTGTCTTTTTATCCAATCTGCAACCCTATGCTGTTTTATGGGAGCATTTAGGCCATTCACGTTTAGAGTGATTATTGAAAGATATGAATTAATTTTCATCATGTTGCCTGTGAAGACGTTGTTTTTATAGATTGTCCCTGTAAATTTCTGTTGTATATCACTCTTGGGGTCTTTCTCCTTTTGTGGAACCCCCCCTTAATATTTCTTGTAGGGCTGGCTTAGTGGTCACATATTCTTTCAGTTTCTGCTGGTCTCGGAAGCTCTGCATCTCTCCATTCAGTCTAAGTGACAGCCTTGCTGGATAAAGTATTCTTGACTGCATGTTCCTCTCATTTAGTACCCTGAATATGTCTTGCCAGGCCTTTCTGGCTTGCCAGGTCTCTGTGGATAGGTCTGACGTTATTCTGATGTTCCTCCCTCTGTACATAAGGAATCTTTTCCTCCTAACTGCCCTTAAGATGGTTTCCTTGGTTCTATGATTTGCGAGTTTTACTATTACATGCCGGGGCGTTGGCCTGTTTTCCTTGATCTTGGGAGGGGTCCTCTCTGCCTCTAGGACATGAATGTTTGTTTCATTCCCCAGAACAGGGATGCTCTCAACTAAAATTTGCTCAAATATATCTTCTAGTCCTCTCTCTCTCTCCACTCCCTCCGGGATTCCAATAATTCTGACATTGGAACCCTTCATGGTGTCACTTATTTCTCTGATTCTATTTTCATGGATTTTGAGTTGTTTTTCCCTGGCCTCCTCTTTCCCTTTTTGTCTATTAAATTGTCTTCCAGGTCACTAATTCGTTCTTCTGCCTCACTTACCCTAGCTGTTAGATTATCTAGATTAGATTGGATCTCATTGATAGCATTTTTAAATTCTGCCAATTCAGCTTTCATTTCTGCCCTTAGAGACTCTATGTTGCCATTAATTGATTTCTCCATTCTAGCTATTGTCTTCACAATTGCTAGCCTGAATTCCATCTCTGACATCTTGGTTATATCTGCATCCATTTGTAAATCTGCAGCATAAATTATAATCTCTGAGTCTTTCGTATTTTGGGCGTTCCTCCTCCTAGTCATTCTGTTGATGGGTGATTGAGGGAATGTATAGAGTCCAAATTATTGACCAGAACCCAAGCAAGATGTACCTGTTTTCTAGAGACCTTAGGATTGCTGGCCTCTTGTTCTCCCAGCCTGTCTTCTGGGGGAGGGGCTTGCCATGCTGTTACTCAGGCAACCCTGTTTGGGCAGATTTGCCCTGCCCCCTGTGGCGGGGGACGGGCTCAGCGGGAACCAGTTTTTTGGGGCTTTTGTTCTCTGGGGGCATTCCCTGGTGGCTTTCCGCGTCTCTTCCGAGAGTCAGAGCAGAAGAGATCATTGCCAACCTTCTGCCTCAGAGCAGAGAGATTGCAGTCTGTTCTTCAGTGAGCTCTCCAGGCCATACTATCTCTGTTTCTGTCTGTGTTGCTATAAACTCTGCAGCATCCTGAGTTGTGCATCCCTCCACAGGGCTCCCAGTCCTGCCTCCAGGTTGGGGCACGTCTCTGCCCTTTGTGCTTCTAAAACTGCCAGCCACCCCCAGTTCGCACGTGTGACCCTCTCGCTCCGGGTTTCTGTCCCAGGGGCTGCCCTAAAGTCCTTTCCCCACCACTACGGGTCTGTGAGTCTGTGCCCTGTCCCCAGCACACGAGGCTGTCACTCTGTAGCGGTGCAGGATCCCCATAGCCAGGCTCCTTCCCGCTGCCGTTTATCCTCTGATATATGCCTGCGGAATCATGGCTCCCTGCTTCGTACCTCAAAACCAACCGCCTGCGTTATTCTGATTGTAGAGATCCATATCTATCTTCTTACATCTCAGGCTGATTTTGTGGGTGCTCAGAGTGGTCTGGTAGATATCCAGCTCAATTCCGGGGACCAGTTGGAATAAGGTCCCCTACTCCTCTGCCATCTTTTCCCCCTCCCAACATTTCATTTATTAAATTATTTCCCAAAATGCTTAATGTGATATCCTAAACTGGAAGCATTGGTAAAACTGGGATGGCATGTGTCTCTGGGGGCATTAGAAAGCAACTTGACCAGACATTTCCACACTACCATTCATTCCTGCATTCATTTAAAAAAAAGGTACTGCATGCATTCTGTTTCACACTGTGTGATAGGTACTTGGGAAGCAGAGACACATCCAACAGATTCAGTCCTCATCAGGTTTAAAATCATTGAGGTTAGAGGAGGTGAAAAGAAGGATGAGGAAGGAGAAAGAGTGGAGAAGGAAGGAAGGAAAAGGAAAAAAATGAAAAAAAATTTAAAAATACTATGTAGAGCTACATATGGTATAGATAGACATATAAATAGTACTGTGGAGATACAAAGAAAGAAGGGGCCAGTTCTGCTTGATAAATTCAGAAAAGTCTTCAGAGAAGAAACAATAGAAGATTGGAATATTAAAAACATATTGGTCATCACGTAGACCAAACTGTAGGGCAGAAAGTGAGTAGAGCAAAGAATTCAGAGTCAAGAGGGCATTCCAGATAGGGGAAACAGGTATGTCCCTGGGACAAACATGCAGCATGAAACAGAACAGGGTGCTGTGAGGATGGCGGGTGGCCCTGTGTGGCTGGAACAAAGGATGAATGGAAGGACTGGTGAGAGATGAGGCAGAAGTCCCCAGGGTATCGTACATGGGGGGCACACTGAGATTCAGTGCTGTGCTGGGCCTTACAGGTTTTATTCTAGAAGCTGCGCCTTTAAACTGAACTGAGGTTATATATACGTGGAGTTCTATCACAGAGAAAGCCACAGAGAAAGCACACGTTCAGGATATATCAATTTCATTTGAGGAACTCTGGGAGAAGATGTACAATAGGTAACTGGATATAGACTTGGAGTATGAAAAGGGCCTCGTCCGAACATAGGGGCTTGTGGGTCCTTAGCACATGGGAAGTAGTTGAAGCTATGGGCACAGATCAGATCGGCACACATGAACACTGAATAAAGAGTCAAAGCAGGGGCGCCTGGGTGGCTCAGTCGGTTAAGCATCTGCCTTCAGCTCAGGTCATGGTCTCAGGGTTCTCAGATAGAGCCCTGCATCAGGCTCCCTGCTCAGTGGGGAGCCTGCTTCTCCCTCTCCCTCTGCTCCTACTCACTCTCTTTCTCTCTCAAATAAATAAAATCTTTAAAAAAAAAAAAATCAAAGCAGAACTTTAAGCCTGTGCATACCCTTTGGACTAAGCATCCCATTTCAAAAACACATTAGAAGGAAAGAGAAAAAGACACTGACCGCGCAGTGTGATCTATAATAATAAAAGAACAATCCAAATGTCAAGCAACAGGGCAATGGTTAAATAGATTCATATTCATTTGATAAATTTTAGGAAGCCATAAAAATAGGTAAGAAGTTCATTTAAAAATAATAAAAAGCTGATAATATTGAGTCAAATTCGGGCTATATAATTTTTTCACTGTGATTTCAATTTTATAAACTATATGATGACTTTATATGTACATGTGACAGATGTGTGTATGCCATATACACATTTAGATGCTAACACGGGGAAAAAACTGGGAATAATAGACTAAAATGCTAGATTTGGAAGACTAGTGATTTTCCTTCTTTTAAATGTTTTCTAAACTTAATTTTAGAATTCCACTTTAAGGAACAAATTTGCCTTTAACAGTGTGTATTCTGTATTTATTTTTCCCAAGTAGCCTATAAGTAGTTAGCCAAATGACTAATCATGTGACATGATTTTTAAAAAAGATGCATATTGAAATGAATCCCAGAGATAAATACTACTTAAACGTATGATCTTGTTACCACTATGAGACATCAAGTTAGATCACCCTACTGCATCACAGAGGATTTAGCAAAACTCAATAGAGCCATGGGAGTCCCTCAGCAAGTATTTATGGAGCACCTAATATATGCAGGTACTTTGTCTGGATGCTAGTTTGGAATGTGTCTTCAAACTGAAGAAACAGTTTGTAACTTTCTTCTTCAAATGTATTTTTTCTCTATCTATGTTTAAATGACACTTTAAGTAAAAACACATTTTCTGACCATCAAACTTGGACCTACTGATATTCTTAAAAAACAGAAAGAATACAAGTTTGAAGGATATGGGTAAACAGGCAATATTATACATTCCTGTTGAGAGTGTGAATGAGTTCAACTTCTGGGCAAGGGCATTTGGCAATGTTTACCAAAATTAAAAATACACATTTTTTCACTGAGTATTTCTCCTTTTAGGAATTTCCTATTGCAATACTCACATGTGTGGAATATAACATATGTATAGGGATATTCATTACAGCACTCTTTATAATGACAAGAGATTAGAAGCATCCCACATGTCCATTGACAAATGACTATTAAGTTAAGCTACAATTATGCAGTGAAATAGACAGAAATAGACAAAATTAGATAGCTATTTTATGTATAGAAATATCTTCAGGATTACACACACACACACACACACACACACACAGTTAAAGCAAGGTTTAAGATTAATATATATAAAGGATACTATTTGTATAAAAAAGATAATAAAACTGGCTTTTTGCTTATAAATGCATAGACCAACCCTGGAATAATACAAGGAGGTAGTAAAAGTGCTTCTGGGGAAAAGAAATAGATGGCTAAACAGATGGAGGGAGCAATTTACATGGCAAAGCCATGTACATCCATTGGCCATTCTAAAAAATTAAAAGCAGTAAAAATAAGTCAACATTCTTTTCTTAAAAAACTAAAAATTTTAACTAAAATCTAGCTCCAGAATGCACTACCACCATTCAAAGCACTTCATCTCCTTTCCTATTATTTAGCTTTTTTCTTTAGCTTAGTTATAATTTACTAAAACATGGGGGAGTGGTACTAAAACAGACAGCTCATAAGCTTATAAGGAAATCATACTTTTCTGCCGCCATCCCTCATTGCCCTCGATCACCACTCCCACCAAGTGGGGTGGAGTGGGAAATGTCAAAAGAGTTCCCACTTGATCACAGATTGCCTAATCTAATAGACACCAAATGCATTGCCCTCTAGCCCTGTGGTCTCCCCATCCCCTCTCCTGATACTCTCCTAGAGGGGTTGACTGTGAAATAGATTGAGAGAAAACCTCAAGTCTTACAGTGGTTCAAACATCTTAAGGAAACTGTTTTGCTATGTTGAGAAATAAACAGTGTACATCAGCAAAACTATTTTAGTATGACATATTTCATTAGAACACAGTATCTGTTTTCTTTTACTGGCACCTATTTGGAATGAGGTCGTGGCATTCCATTCTAGCCTGTGTAATTCTGAAAGAGAGATTTCAGAGTAGCCTTCCAGCAAGTTCCACAACAAGAAAATAGCACTCATTCATCTCACTCACCTCCTCAGATTGGGAAGGTCCCTTGGCAAAAATCACAGTGTAAGCAGTAATATGATACAAGCCTATGGATTCCTTTTTCATTTGTTCTCATTCTCAGGTGTAATTCTTATGCTCAGGTACCTATTTGCACGTATTTTAAGGGTATACCAGAAAGGTAGAGAACAACATTGTTGTTCACGCACTTGTGCAATCTCTTAGCTTTTATTATAACCTTAAATTATAATAAAACTGACCTTAAAATGTAAAGCAAAAATGGAATTTTGATGTGCTAGACTAAGAAGGACCTTGCTATAGGGCAGATTGATTCACTCAATGAACATTTATTGAGCCCCTGCTATGAGCAAAGCACAATGCCAGGCAGATATTCGGTTCTTGTTTTTTGGGAGCTAGCATCCAGTGAGAGAGACCACATGTAAACAACCTGCTGTGATTGGAGGCCTGAGTGTCACATTAACAGAGGAGAGAGGAAAGAGAAATTCTGGCTGGAGTCAGAGTGGCAAAGTTGCAGACAAGTGGCTCCTCCCCCACATATCCAGTTGCCACTCTGCCAGTTACCAAAACTTGGTGGCTTAAAACAACACAAATTTCTTTTCTTACAATTCTAGAGGCCAGACGTCCAAAATGGACCTCACCCAGGCTGAAAATGTGGCAAGACCACACTCCTTCAGGAAGCTTGAGGGGAGAATCCATTTCCTTGCCTTGCCGCTTCTAGGAGCCACCTGATTTCCTTACCTTGTGACCTCCTCCTCCACCTTCAAAGCCAGTGGCACAGCGGATTCCCTCTGTGACGCATCTTCTCTTTGCTTCCGTCACATAGCCTTCTCTTCTGTCTGTAACCAGCTTTCCCTCTCATACAATGCTTATGATTGCATTTAAGGCCTACCTGGATAATCCAGGATAATCTCCCCATTTCAGGATCTCGATCATATCCACAAAAGGCCCTTTTCCATATAAGGTAACAATCACAGATCCCGTAGATTAGGACCTGGCAATCTTTGGGGGCCATTATTCAGCCTACCACAAGGTATTTAGAGGGAAGGCCCCTAATCCAGCCCCTTCCTTTATCCTGAAGGCTGTGGTGGGCCACTGGAAAGTTTCAGGCATAGGAATTACATGGTAAGATATGTATTTCAGTAAAATTAACTCGGGACTTCTGAGGATGTAGATGAAAGAAGAGCCTGAAGTCAGCGAACCCCTCCAATAACTCAGGACAGTTTTGACAAGACAATGGTAGTTGGGTTGAATGTACTGGAGAGAAATTAAGACCATGGCATCAACAGCTGTTTGCGGACTGGTGGATACAGTAAATGATTTCTGATTTGGGCACTCAGGTACCATACACCATGATTTGTAATACAAGAAGAGAAGCAGATTTGGAAGGGGGTTGGAGGACCTTAGGCAGGGAGGTGACAATTGATGATGACAGCACACCTCCAGCAGTTAATTCCAAGCACACCTCTCCCCCATTACAAGAGTATATTAGAATAAATTAAGAGTGGGGCACCTGGGGGGCTCAGTCAGTTAAGCGTCTGCCTTCGGCTTAGGTCATGATCCCAGGGTCCTGGGATCAAGCCCCGCATCAGGCTCCCTGCTGAGCGGAGAGCCTGCTTCTCCCTCTCCCACTCCCTCTGCTTGTGTTCCCTCTCTCACTGTGTCTCTCTCTGTCAAATAAATAAATAAAATCTTTAAAAAAATAAATAAATTATCACAACTAAACTGATTTTTTTAGTTCATTAATTTTGTAGCCTGTAACTAGCCACTGTGAGACAAGCCCCACAACTGATAGCAACACATTGTCACACATCACATGAGAACCACGGATTAGGGTCCTTAATCCACCCAGGACAAATGCCACCGAAGCAGTGACATGCCTGCCCCTGAGCTCATCGGTAGTATAGTTCGGACTGGAGCCCCATCTTGTGATTTTCCCCTCCTTCTCCATTCCCTCTCTAAAGACCATCTTCTACCTCATTTTACCATCCAGAGGGACTAAGCTTCACAGAAGCAACAAAACACTTATTTTTTTGTACTTTATTTTTTTTAAGTAAAATTGTATTTTTTCGAGTTCCATCCATCTCGAGTCCCATTGAGTCTCTGCCATTAGAGTCTCCCCCAGGGCTTCTAATTCTGCTCTCCCTCCCTCCTTTGTGTTCCTGTGCACAGTCTGCAATGCACACTTTATGATGGATTTATATCCTACATCGTCTTGTCCTCTAATTTCCTTATATGTGCACATCTTGTCTCCTCTCTAGATTTATGAGGTCCTTGTAGAGTTTTGCATCTTAATACTCAAAAACTAAAGAGGTGATGTATGGTATGGAAGTAAATTGCTGAAGTGTTCAGAACAGAGATGTGTGTTTTATTGGACAAGACTAGAATCCCTTCGTTCTGCACTGCAGAGATCTGTTATATATTCTGCAGTTGTTCTGCATGTGAAGATGGGGAAAGAGAATTTCGTCTCAGCTTTAGAAACAATATATTGACTCCTGTAAACTAAGGAAAAACTAATGACCTTTGGATTCTCATGCTTCTAAAACCTAAAGAGTGATGGGTTTGATGCTTCTTGTTCCTTCCCCCTAGAAATGTTTTATCATTGTTTCCTGGATATTAAATCATTTTTTGGTGTTTTTTACTTGTTTCCTTGAAATGCTGTGTTCTGGTGCTTTAGCTTTCTGCTATCTTGATTTTTTTTAGTACATCAGATATTTTTTTATCAGAATCTATGTAACTGAAGCTAGATCTGGACAGCACTTTTCAAATTGTGTATCCAGCACAGCTACTTAAAATCCCAAAGGGACTTACGGTTCAATAATATTTCTGAGCTGTTTCTTTGCATTTTAGCAAAGCCTGGATAGTGCCCCCAAAAGGCTATAAATAAAATAGATTGTTTTAGTGGTTTTCTTTCCACCTGACTTAATTTATTTCCATCTTAGAGGTCTTGCTATTCAGGATTCTGGTTTTATTTTTTAAAGACAGTGTCACTATAAGAGATGAGTAAGGCAAAAATTCACACAGAAACACTGGCATAAAGAATTTTGATTGTGATATTCCATTCTGCTGCTGAATCAATACTTAATCTGTAGTAAATAACACTGGCAGAATGCCAATCCATAAAATAAACCATAAAGCGCTATAGAATATTCTAGTGTTTAATGTGTTTCTCAAGCAAACAGCATTAAATCGAGGTATGGCCCTTCTTAATATTATACAGTTTAGCTCCCATATAATTATTAAATAAAATAGTTTATTTTTTATGCACTCACTATTGGTCAAACATTGTGCAGGGCCCAGTTGAGTAGGGAAATGGGTAAGCATAAATTTTAACACACTATACTAAGTTTTATGACAAATGCAGATAAAGAAGGGTGTTATAGGCACCTAACCCAGCTTAGGAACATTGGAGAAGATGCCAAGAGGAAGTGATAAGTGCATTAAGCACTGAAGGACAAATAAAATCAGACTGTGAAGAAAAGAGATGCTTCAAAAGAAGGGAACAGCATGTACCATCCTAAGGGCAAGGGAGTATAGAACCTTGGGAAAGTGACCAATATTTTATTAGGAATAAATGTACAAGGTTTAAGGCAGACTGATAGAAGGTAAAAATTTTAAGCAGGTCAACCAGAAACAAATCATGAAGGAACTTATCCCATAAGCATCTGGTAGAGGAAGGGAGCAAGACTCTCTGAATTCCAAGGAAGGAGAGAACTATGTAACTTTCAAGCTATTACAAAGCCATGAAAAGTACATGAAATTATCTAGTCAGTGACAAGATACCAATCACAGGCCTATCTGTACAGCAATAGGGTAAAAATCACCAACGTTTTAAGACGGGAAAAACACGCAAGATAAACTATAATATCTACCACTACCAAATTCAAACATTTTGATCACACTACCTCTTTGCCTTTAACTGGTAGTAAGATTTCGAAAGTTTATCTGGAAGGCCACCACTGAAGGATTTTAAGCGGCAAATCAGATTTCTGTTTTTAGAATAAATAAGATCAGACTTAGTCGTATTACAAGGACATTGAGAAGGCTGAATTCAAGGTAGGCCAGACTGAAGGCAAGGAACTGTTCTCATAATTTAGGGGAATAATGACGAGAGCCTGAACTTTGTCAGGGGAAGTGGTCGTAGAGAGATTTAGCAGATACAATCAGCAGAATTTGCTCTCCAACTGGATGGAGGGATAAGACAGAAGAAAACTTCTAGGATTGTTCCACATAAGTTCTGACATAGGCCACTAGATGAATGAGGGAAATGTAGGTTAATAAACATAGCAAAAGATCAATTTGGTGGGTAAAAAAGAGAAAGATGATTTCATCTAGGGACATCTTGAGCTTTCAGAGCCCCTGAGACAAATGGATGGAGATGTCCTGAATGTTATTTTCTACCTGAGTTTGAAGCTTGAGATAGAGATTCAGGAGTCATGGACTTGCACTAGATCCCATCTGGCTTGCCTACTCGAGAATATTGTTCCAGCTTCTGCCTAGCTGGCCAGACACTAGCAGAAGCCAGTTCTG
This sequence comes from Callorhinus ursinus, assembly GCF_003265705.2. Taxonomy (NCBI): domain Eukaryota; kingdom Metazoa; phylum Chordata; class Mammalia; order Carnivora; family Otariidae; genus Callorhinus; species Callorhinus ursinus. The sequence continues at coordinate 18,716,161 of NW_027397067.1, read as the reverse complement.
ACACTTTCCATCTACTTTGCCGGCACCATTCACCCTGTCGCAGCATTCCCCTGCAGACCTGCTCCACCCAACCCAACCACCCCAGGAGGCACCCCTCTAAAGCAGCTCCCGCTCTACCACACCCAGCAGGCAGACTTGGTGGGGACCAGCATCCCCCCCAAACCCACTACCGCCCCACCCACACCAGGCAGACAGCCCCAGCCAGGGCAAGCACCCCTCCAAAGTGACTCCTACCCTGGGGTGGTAGGGAGCCAGCCCTGTCTACCAGCATGCCTGTAGCAATTGTGGCCAAGTCTGTCAGCCAGCTATGCATGGAGCTAACCCCACACACCAGCAAGCCCACAGCAGCTACAGTTGAGCATCTCAGACAGTTAGTTACACCAGGGGCAAGCCCTGCCCACCAGTCACAACAGGAGAGGACATGCAGGCCACACCAAAGACACCGGGAGGGCTTGCTCCTGGTGACCAGGGAGGGTAGCACTATGGGACCTCACAGGATGCCTTTCATATAAGGCCACCACTTTCAAGACCAGGAGACATAGCTAACACACCTAATACATAGAAAAAACACAGACAAAATGAGGCAAAGGAGTGTGTTCAAAGAAAAACAAGACAAAAACCTCAGACAAGAACTAATCAACCTAATCAAAGTAATGGTTCTAAAGGCCCTCACCTGACATGAGAGAAGAGTGGGTGAACTATGTGAGAACTCCAACAAAGAAAAACAAAATCTGTAAAAGAACCAATCAGAGTTAAGGGTTACAATGACTCAAATGAAAAATACATGAGAGGGAATCAAAGCAATTAGAGGATACAAAAGAATGAATTAACAATCTGGAAGACAGGATAGAAGCACAAAGCTGTACAGCAAAGGTTTTTTTTTATTTTTTTTTAAGATTTTATTTTTATTTATTTGACAGAGAGAGACACAACAAGAGAGGGAACACAAGCAGGGGGAGCAGGAGAGGGAGAAGCAGGCTTCCTGCTGAGCAGGGAGTCCGATGCAGGACTCGATCCCAGGACCCTGGGATTATGAACTGAGCCGAAGGAAGACACTTAACGACTGAGCCACCCAGGTGCCCCCAAAAGTTTTTTTTTTTTTTTTTTTTAATGAGGAGGGAAAGGTCTAAGATGGCAGCATAGGAAGACCCTGAACTCACCTCCTCGGCTAGACACTGATTTTTGTGCCTGCATATAGAATAATTCAATGGAAGAAAAACTGAGGGCTGACTCAACAGTGTCTGCCCCACAAAGGAGAGACAGAGACATGGTAATGGCAGGACCCCCAGCCCCAGTGCTATGAATTTCAGCAGAAAGGGATATCACTGACGGGTCCCACCTGCAGATTCACCCAGCTGGAGCAGAGAAAAACAAACAGTTCAAAGGGCAACAAGACATAGTGAAGGAAACCCATCTTCTAACCCTAGGACATCAGCCCACAATGAGGGAGCTACTTAAATCCTTTCTGACGTCAGAGGTGCTGGCTAGTGCCGTTGTTTACATTTCCTCTCCACCTAGATGGTACAGATGGGAGCAAGATCTTGGTACTCTAGCTAGCCGCCACCACAGCAGGCCCTAGTCCACACCACCTGCAGTCATCCCCCCAAGGTGGCTCCCATAGTCACACCCATCCCAGCTCCAACCATCCCACCAAGGCTACTCTGGCCTGCACCCACCCCAGCTGTAACCATCCCACTGGGGCAGCCCTGGCCCAGACCACCCCACAGGGTGGTCTTTCCATATTTTTTCCATATTTCCCCAATATGGAAAGCCTTGGGACACCCCTGGCCCATGCCCCACCAGCTCCGGCCATCCTGCCAGGGCACCCATGTGTGGAACACCCAGGACACCCCAAACCAAGCCTGCTCCAGCTGTCCTGCCTACAGTGCCCGGCACACACAGGTGACAGAGGATGCTCCCACACAAGGCTACACCTTCAAGGCCAGGGGAGGTAGCTGTTTTGCCTAATTCAAAGAAACAACCACAGAAATTCAAATAAAATGAGACAGAGGAACGTGCTCCAAATGAAAGAACAAGACAGAACTTCAGAGAATGAACTAAATGAAAGAGAGATAAGCAATTTACCCGATTAGGAGATCAAAGTAATGGTCATAAAGATGTTCACCAGATTTAAGAGTGGATGAACTCAGTGAGAACTTCAATAAAAAGATAGAAAATATAAAAACCAGAATTGAAGAATACAGTAGCTGAAATGAAAAATATGCTAGAGGGAATCAACAGTGGATAAGAGGATACAAAAGAATATATCAGCGATCTGGAAGACAGGGTAATGGAAAGCACTCAAGCTGAACAGCAACAAATAAGAATTTTTAAAAATGAGGCTAGGTTAAAGGAGCTCTAGGACAATATCAAGCATTGTAACATTTGCATTATAGGAATCCCAGAAGGATAAGAGAGAGAGAAAGAGGCAGAAAACTCATTTAAAGAAACAGTATCTGGAAACTTCCCTAGCCTGGGGAAGGAAACAGACACCCAGGTCCAGGAAACACAGAGAAACCCAAACAAGATGAACCCAAGCAGGTTAACTCCAAGACACATAATGACTAAAATGTCAAAAATTAAAATTGGAATCTCAAGACCAAAATAGAAAAGCAACTACTTATACACTAGGAAAGCCCCATAAGACTATCAGCTGATTTTTTAGCAGAAACTTTGCAGGCCAGAAGAGAGTAGCAGGATATATTCAAAGTGTTCAAAGGAAAGAAACCTACAACCAAGAATACTCTACTTAGCAAGGTTATCATTCAGAACTGAAGGAGCAGTAATTTCCCAAACAAAAGTTAAAGGAGTCTTCAGCATTAAGCTGGCCTTATAAGAAATGTGAAAGGACTTAAAGCAGAAAAGACCATAACTAGATGTAAGAAAATCATTAAAAGAAAAAACTTTACTAGTAAAAACAATATATAGTAAAGGTAGCAAATCAATCACTTATAAAGCTATTATGCAGGTTAAAAGACAAAAGTAGTAAAATCAATTATATCTAAAAAAATTAGTGAAGGGATTCAAGAAATAGAAGATGTAAAATATGATGTCACATACATAAAACATAGATGGGGCGGAGTAAAAATGTAGTGCTTTTACAATGGGTTCAAACTCAAAACCATCAACTTAATACAGACTGCTACGTACTTGGGGTGTTATATATGAACCTCGTGGTGGCCACAAACCAAAAACCTGTAATAGAGACACAAAAAGGAGAAAAAAAATCCAAGCACAAGACTAAAGAAAGTGACTAATCACAAGGGAAGAGCAGAAGAGAAAAAGAAAGGGACAGAGAAGAACCACAAAAACAACAGAAAACAATTAACAAAATGGTAATAAGAATATGTCTATCAATAATTACTTTAAGTGTAAATGGTCTAAATGCTCCAATCAAAGGACATAATGTAACTGAATGGGTTAAAAAAGAAGAAAAAGACCCATCTATATGCTGCCTACAAGAGACTCACTTCGGACCTCAAGATACATGCAGACTGAAAGTTAAAAGGTGGAAAAAGATACCATGCAAATGGAAGCCAGAAAAAAAATCTGGGATAACAATACTTACATCAGACAAAACAGACCTTAACACAAAGGCTGTAACAACAGACAAAGAAGGATCAGGGGATCACTCCAACAAGATGATATAACACTTAGAACTATCTGTACACCCAACACAGAAGCAACCTGATTGTATACAAAGCAAATGTTGACAGACATAAAGGGAGAAATTGACAGTAATAGCATAGAGTAGGGGAGTTTTAACACCCCACTTATATCAATCAATAGATCATCCTGTCAGAAAGTAAATAAGGAACAGTCACTTTGAGTTACACATTAGACCATGTGGACTTAACAGATACATGCAGAGCATTCCATCCAAAAACAGCAGAACACACATTCTTTTCAAATGCACCTGGAACATTAAGAAAATAGCCACTATGGAAAAAGAGTATGGAGGCTCCCCCAAAAATTAAAATTAGAAACACCATATGACCCAGCAATTCCACTTCCGGATATTTGCCCAAAGAAAATAGAAATGTTAATTCAAAAAGATATATGCACCCCTGTGTTTATTGTAGCTAGAAAGTGGGTGTGGGGGATAGGCAAAATAGGTCAAGGAAATTAAGAGATACAGACTTCCAGTTATGAAATAAATAAGTCACCAGGATGTAACAGACAGCATAGGGAATACTGTAGGTAATATTGTAATAACTTTGTATGGGGATCAGTGGTAACTACACTTACCATGGTGAGCTTTTCCTAATGTATATAATTATGGATTCACTATGTTGTACACCTGAAACTAATATAATATTGTGTGTATAACTATACTTCAATTTAAACAATTAATTTTAAAACAAATAAAAATGTAAGAATAATAAGTAAATATATATATATATATATATATATATATATACACATACTTTGGAAATAATACGCTAGTGTTGCTAATAAAAAGTCAGATGTGAATCTAATCCTTGCTCCTTATAGATGACCTGCTTCTTTCTCTCTGGAATTGTTTCCTTTTCTTAAATTTCACCCTACTGTGTCAAAGCGTTGACACATTTCCCCTTTATCTCTCTTGTTTTGTACTCAATAAGTCCATTCAATCTTTCCTTAATTGTGGAAAAATTTTAATGAGCAGTTCTTCAAATATTTAACTTTTATTTCTTTCTGTTAATCAGATGTTGACAATTTATTTTTCATACCTCCTTTTTTTTCATTTTTTCATACGTTTCAAAACATATTCCATCTCATTAATTCACTCATCAACTGCATTCTTTCAACCCATGAATTAAGTTTTATGTCTATTATATCTGACTGGTACTTTTTTATAACTTCTTGTCCCTGTTTAATGTTTCCAATGCCCTTCTATATGCCCTTGAGAATGTTTATCAGGATTATTGTAAATCCTTTTTTCTCTGGCTCATTAGTTCTGCTCCCTCTGGAATTAGTTGTTCAGTCTGTGATCTCTCCTTTCTGGTGCTTTACATCGGTGATCTTCAAATGTCTATTTATCCTATTCCTTTCAGAGTACCAGCTATCATTTTTATATTATATTCTGAGTTCCTTCCTTATCCCACTTACTTCTAATGCATGTCCAGAATTAGATTCAAAGGAGGAAACCACAATTGCCATAAATTTCCCATCTTAACACACCTATGACACAAACTAGACTTAATGTCCTCAAGCTTGAGCCTGATTTGACTTGGTTATCTTTTCAGATTAGTGGAATTAGACGATGTCACAGAATCACCAAACATCTTCCATTTGCTTATGGAAAGAGACGGTTTTCTAGGGCTCTCAGGAGGGCTAATAATGGCGGATGGCAAATAACTGTAGAAAATGTAATTAATTATCAATGGAAAAATGTCTTGGAACCTTAAGACTTTGTGATTGTTACAGTGAATGTTATTTTCCTTCCTCCCCTTCATAGATCTATAGGATACAAAGCTTTTAATTCAAAAATTATTAAAATTAAGTTTTAAGGATTTCTTAACTGAATTCTTACTGACCGACCCCCAAGAAAACTAGAGAAGCCTCTTGGGTTTTACAAAACTGATTTAAATATTGCTTATCTAAAAATATAATAGAAATTGTTTTGGCATCTTTTGTGGAATTATTTCTGCCTTGCCTTCATGTTCTTGATGTATCAATATTTGTATCTGACCAGACACCTGTGCAGATGTCTAGCATTTTCTTTTGATCTGACATTCACTTTTTAACAAATATTTGTTGAACACTTGACATACTATTGTTCTGGTTGCCAGGTGCCCAGCAAGAAAGACACAATCCCTGCTTTCACAGAGCATTAGAGTTTAACAAAGAATCCAGATTGAATATAGTTTATACTAGAGCAGGGCGTTTTTTCTGTGTTGCTTTTCCTTGTATACCAGGCACCTAGAATAGTGTAAATATTGGTTGAATGTTAAGCAGGTAAACACTGGACACTAATTACAAATGTGTTAAATGTTATGTTGGAAGAATGCAGGCATCATGGAGTATAGGAGCCTTACCTGATCTGGGGGATCATAGAGAATTAGGTCTCCCACTGATAAAGCCATCCCTTTCCAAGTGGTTTATGCAGGCTCATTTAAACAATCAGCACCTATTTCCTATTTCCTATTCAGGCCACCCTCCTATTGTGCATGGAGGCTTGAACCACCTTGGATTTTTCAGTATTGATTTCTGTAAATGAGAAGTGAGATGAATTGCTTAATAATACCATATGTTTATAGAAATAAAAGGAAATAGCAGTTTAACAATGCTGGCTTGTGTTTCTTGCTTCTTGCCTGTCCACTCCGTCACCCCCATTTTCTTTTTATCTTGCAGATGAAGGAGCTTCTATGCACCCTTGTGATGATACATACTGTGGACCTTTCCCAGAATCTGAGCCAGAAGTGAAAGCTGTAGCCACTTTCCTCCGAAAACACAGGAAGCACATTAGAGCTTACCTCTCCTTTCATGCATATGCTCAGATGCTGCTGTATCCCTATTCTTACAAATATGCAACAATCCCCAACTTTAGCTGTGTGGTAAGTATTAGACCTTCTACATGCGTGTCAGGCTTTATGCTTCTTTTCTAAAGCTAAAAGGGCTCTGAGTGGTAATGATAATAGCAAACACATATTGTGTTTATTCTAATAAGCATTTTTTACCTACTAACTTATTTACTTTCCATAATCATATGATGTAGGTAACTATTATTTTCCCCATTTTACAGATGAGGAAACTGAAACCTAGGGAAATTAAGTAATTAGACGCAGAACACACAGCTACTAAGGGCCATAGCCACGATCGAGCCCGAAATCTAGCTCCAGCCTTGTCACTTTTAAGTGCTATGCTATGCTGCTTCTCAAATGCAACCATCTCAAACCAATTTACATTCTTACCACGGGTTACACAGAAAGTTGTCAGAAAGGATTTGATTAGTATTACAGCTTCGGTCACATATGCAGGGCTATAATTAATTTTATTGGGTAAATAATTGTTCATAAACTATGGCCTGACTCTCATTAATTAAAAGCAACTTTTAATTTATAAGCGCTATTTGCTTAATGGTACTAAGTCTCTGGGCATGTATCTGACAAGTTGGTGCTAAGAATGAACAGCCCTTTAGGCATAAGATTCCCTGGCAGTGAAAAAGCAGTGTCTTTCTTCCCCATCTCAGAAACCCAACAAGCTATCCACTGTAGGGCAAAATTCCTTGTAAAGTGAGTCTGATTCAGAGCCTCTAGCACCTAAAGGTCTATAAAATTCAAAAACAGGTCAAACTAATACATAGTGTTAGAAATGAGGACGAGGAAGAGAATAGTGACTGGGAGGAGGTATGAGAAGGAGAGCTTTTGGGTTTTGCTGTTGATGTTCTATTCCTTGGCCTGGATGCTGGTTACATGAGTGTGTGTAATTTGTGATCACTCGTTGAGCTATAAACTGAAAATGTGTATATTCTTCTGTATGTATGTTATACTTGAATTAAAAGCTTTGATAAACAAGAAGCATCCCCTTTCTTCCTATATCTTGAACTCTAAATCCTTCACCAGTTGGTTGGAGTTGCAGGAATTCCTGACCTAGATGTCCAGGACCTGGAAGGAATGGAGAACATGAGGAGGTCAGAAGAAGCCTGAGGGAAGGCTTCTATTCTGTCCAAAAGAGGAACTTTGCTCTTGGCATTCCAAGCAAGAATTCTGAGCAAATTCTCTTGAGAAATTTTGTAAAGGTGGTAGTTCTATTTAAGAGTGCAATTCTTCAGCTACTGTGTGAGTCAAATAGGCTAGTTGTTGTTGTTATTGTTGTTAACCTGGCACTTTAACCACTCTGTATCACACAGTGCTTCTCTAGGCAAATATTCAGCCCTTTCTAAATTGGGCACAGTGTCTATATTCTCACAATAGATTAAATGGAATTTGCAATATATTAAAAGTATTACATAAGTTAAGCCTATTTTCATTTTGTCTTGGATTGGAGGATGTGGTATAAAGAGTAGATCAGTGATTCACAATCAAGGATAACTTTGCCTCCCAGAGACACTGAACAACGTTGAAGACATTTTGATTATCACAAAAAGGCTGGAGGATGCTATTGGCAACTAGTGGATAGGGGCCAAGGATGCTGCTAAACATCCTACAATGTTCAGGACAGCCTCCCACAGCAAAGAAGTATTCAGTCCAGACTGTCAATAGTACCACTGTTGAGAAATCCTGTTACCAGGTTACACGTAAGCTAAGTCACTGATGCCAAGATTAAAATTCTCAGAAACTAGGTAGTCTCTGAATATTAACCAGAAATCATTCGATTCTAATAAATTATTCAAAAAGCATTCCATCAATGTGTAGGAGTCTGTGTTTCTGCTAACATTTTTAGGTCATTCATTAACTTGCTTTAAATAAAAAATATATTCCTTACTTAGTTGAGGTTCAAGAAGGGAGGCCTGGGTCCTTTTGGACAACTGAAAAGAGGAAGCAATAAAGAAAGGAGGAATTGTTTAAACTCTTTCAAATAGGTGTCCAGCTACACCACCCTGGAAAATAATTCCTAGAAAATTTTATGAAGTTTTCACTTTTGGGGGGAATGATCATATCCAAGCCTCTTATCAACATCCACCTGCACCTGAGTGACGGAAGTACCGTGAGCCCAAAAGGCTAAAACTGTGCGTATGTTTTCTGTAAATAGGCCGAGTGGTTGTATTTTTTTTTTCTTAAGAGATTTTTGGGGGTAGTTGAGTCATCTGAAATAATGAGGAACAAGATTCGCCTCACCGGCAGAACACAGTAATCTTCTAAATGTAGAAATATCTGCCCTTGCCATGGAATATTGCTGAAACCATTGGAGAAGATGTTAAAATCTCAGAACATTCTCCATAAAGGTATCTTATTATGGTGTTTACATTCCTTTTCTGTTGGCTCCTAAGAGGACAATGTCATCATCAGTGAGATCAGTAATAAATTGTCTGCCAGGTTCTGGAGCCTGGTCCCTTAATATCCACAAAGAGTGGCATTTGTTGCAAATGCTGCTTTATACATCCCTGAGGTAAATGAGGACAGCAAGCTGAAGCTGGGTCCACACACAGCGCCATGTTGCCCAGAGAACTTCAACTGATATAATAAATTATTCATAGGCAAATCGAAATGGGAGAGTTGGATACTGGTTTCACCATACTTCTTTTCCTCTCACTGGTCATACGATACTTCTCGAACTCCTTATTGAAACTAATGCTGTTATACCATTGAATATGTTTTGAAGTGTAGTCACTATTATTTTAGTTCATGTTAGAATATTCACCTTTTAGTATTTTTATTGCGTTATCATTTTCCCTGATTTTTGGCATTGATAGCTAAAGTTCCGCCTCAAAATTTCTCCATCTTAGCAGTACCTGAGCTCTGTCAGAGCTGTATGTAACTCTAGAAGTCATGGAGCATTCTGCAATTGTATTCCCATAGCCATAGGGATAAATGAATAGCATAAGAGAAGTCACTCTTCCTGAACTAAAGGGTTTCTTAATTGATCCAAATGTGTTTTAAATACCTTGTACATAGCCACTGAAGTATGTACTTAAGGATCAATAAGATTATCTTGATACTCTTGCAGAGCTATGCTTATTCAACATTCATGCAAGAAATATTGACTGAACATCTGTTATACATGGGCACATTGCTAAATAATGTATATGTGGCTATGAAGAAGGCTGGCATGGGCTCTGCCTATCGAGCATTTTGTAATTTATAGAAACAAGTGTCTCTGAATGAAAGTGAAGAGAACAGAACACTAAATCAGCATCAGAAGATATGTGTATTAACTCAACCAGTCCTTGCTATGTAACCCCAGCCTGCTCGTTTAACCTTGCTGAGCCTTTCTTTTCTTGTCTGTAAAATGGAAATAGTACTGATCCCTGGCTTGGTGTAAAGATCAATCAAAGGAAATAATGTGTTCTAAAACATATTATAAACTGCAGCATTTGACAAGGAATATTATTACCATTATTATTAAATATAACTATTACCTAATGTGCCCTACCTTGCTCTCCAAATTGAAGACTGATAAGGCTCAAACAACACGCCAGTGTTTTTAATGTTTCAGTGTAGTGATGTAAAGTGATATCAGCTCTCCCTTTTCCCTCACAGGAATCTGCAGCTTATAAAGCTGTGAATGCCCTTCGGTCAGTATATGGGGTACAATACAGATATGGACCTGCCTCCAGCACATTGTGTAAGTTTCCCATGTATTTTGTGTTAGAATCGTCTTTTGAACCAAGATCCTGTAAAATGACTTCCCTTTAAAAAAACAAGAAGAGTGTTCTCCCTTAATGAGAAATTTTTGACAACCAAATTAGCCAAGGAAGACGGAGGGAGTTTATATTTGATTGGTTTTACACTGCTTGACATAAATCATTGTACCAATTGAAATAAATTCCAAGCAGAGAATATTCTAAGCATGACTACAAAGTTGAAATGAGATCTTATGACAGTAGAAAGTACCCAAATGGGCTCCTTGAGCAACTGTAACTACTGTAAGGGTGGAAATGGGCCTTGCGAATATAATGAAATAATGTCTCAGCCCTAAAAGAGCTTTCCTTTTATTCCTTTCCTCCACCATTCTTGTTATGAAATGCATTTCTTATGTAACACCTTCAGCTGAATTTCCCCTTAAAAGGTGATTAAAATTTTTTTTTTGCTTTTTTAAATAAATTTATTATTTGAATTTTAGGTGGTTAACATACAGTGCAATATTGGTTTCTGGAGTAGAATTCAGTGATTCATCACTTACATACAACACCCGGTGCTCATCATAACAAGTGCCCTCCTTAATACGCATCACCCATCTAGCCCATCCCCCACCCACCTCCCTCCATCAACCCTGTTTGTTCTCTCTTGTTAAAAGTCTCCTATGGCTTGTTTCCCTCTCTCCTTTTTTCCTCTTCACCCTTCCCATATGTTCATCTGCTTTCTTTCTTAAATTCCACACATGAGTGAGATCATATGGTATTTATCTTTCTCTGACTGACTTATTTCACTTAGCATAATACCCTCTAGCTCCATTCACATCATTGCAAATAGCAAGATATCAATTTTTTTGATGGCTGAGTAATATTCCATTGTATATATGTACACCACATCTTCTTTATCCATTCATCATTGATGGACAGTTGGGCTCTCTCCATAGTTTGGCTATTGTTGATAATGCTGCTATAAACATCGGGGTGCAGGTATTCCTTCAAGTCTGTATTTTTATATGTTTTGGGTAAATACCTAGTGGTATAACTGCTGGCTCATGGGTGTCATGGATGTCTTCTTTGGAAAAATGTCTATTCATGTCTTCTGCCCATTTCTTAACTGGGTTATTTGTTTTTTGGGTGTTAAGTTGGTAAGTTCTTTGTAGATTTTGGATACTAACCCTTCATCAGATAGGTAATTTGCAAATATCTTCTCCCATTCTGTAAGCTGCCTTTTAGTTTTGTTGACTCTTTCCTTCGCTGTGCGGAAGCTTCTTATCTTGATGAAGTCCCAATAGTTCATTTTTGCTTTTGTTTTCCTTGCCTGTGGTGACATGTCTAGTAAGGAATTGCTACAGCCAAGGTCAAAGAGGTTTCTCTCTATGTTCTCCTCTAGGATGTTGTTGGTTTCCTGTCTCACATTTAGGTCTTTCATCAATTTTGAATTTATTTTTGTGTATGCTGTAAGAGGGTGGTCCAGTTTCATCATTCTGCAAGTTGCTGTCTGGTTTTCCCAATACCATTTGTGAAGAGACTGTCTTTTTTCCATTGGATATTCTTTCCTGCTTTGCCAAAGACCAGTTGACCATATAATTGTGGGTCCATTTCTGGGTTCTCTATTCTGTTCCATAGATCTATGTGTCTGTTTTTGTGACAGTGCCATACTGTCTTGATGACTACAGCTTTGTAATATAGCTTGAAATCTGGTATCGTGATGCCTCCAGTTTTGTTTTTCTTTTTCAGAATTGCTTTGGCTATTCGGGGTCTTCTATGGTTCCATATAAATTTGAGGATTGTTTGTTCTAGCTCTGTGAAAAATGCTGGTGGTATTTTTTTTTAAAGATTTTATTTATTTATTTGAGAAAGAGAGAGAGAGAGAAACAGCATGAGAGGGGAAAGGGTCAGAGGGAGAAGCAGGCTCCCCACTGAGCCGGAAGCCTGATGTGGGACTCGATCCCAGGACTCCGGGATCATGACCTGAGCCGAAGGCAGTTGCTTAACCAACTGAGCCACCCAGGCACCCTATGCTGGTGGTATTTTGATAGTGATTGCATTAACTGTGTAGATTGCTTTGGGTAGTATAGACATTTTGACAATGTTTGTTCTTCCAATCTAAGAGCATGGAATGTGGAATGTTTTTCCATTTTTTTGTGTGTGTCCTCCTCAATTTCTTTCAGAAGTGTTCTATAGTTTTCAGAGTACACACCTTTTACTTCTTTAGTTAGATTTATTCTTAGGTATCTTATTGTTTTTGGTGCAATTGCAAATGGGATCAATTTCTTGATTTCTTTTTCTGCTGCTTTGTTATTGGTATATAGAAATGCAACAGATTTCTGAACATTGATTTTATATCCTGCGACTTTGCTGAATTCATGTATGAATTCTAGCAATTTTTGGTGGAGTCTTTAGGGTTTTCTACATAGAATATTAGGTCATCTGCAAAGAATGAAAGTTTGACTTCTTCCTTGCCAATTTGGATGCCTTTTACTTCTTTTTGTTGTCTCATTGCTGAGGCTAAGACTTCCAGTACTATGTTAAATAGTAATGGTAAGAGTGGACATCCCTATCTTATTCCTGACCGTAGGGGAAAGGCTCCCAGTTTCTCTCCATTGAGGGTAATATTAGCTGTGGGTCTTTCATATATGGCCTTTGTGATGTTGAGGTATGTCCCACCTACCCCTACTTCATTTTTTATCAGGAAAGGATGCTGTATTTTGTCAAATGCTTTTTCTGCATATATTGACAGGATCATATGGTTTTTATCCTTTATTTTATTAATATGGTGTATCATATTGATTGACTTGCAAGTATTGAACAACCCCTGCGGCCCAGGAATAAATCCCACTTGATCATGGTGAATAATTCTCTTAATGTACTGTTGAATTCGATTTGCTAATATTTTATTGAAATAAAGAGCAACTGGGTATATGGAAAGAACTTGAACAAAGACTCTGAAGACACGGATTCTAGTCCTCGTTCTGCCACTAATCGGGATATAATCCTGGCCAAGATATTAATCCTGGGCTTCAGTTTCCACAACTGTTAAGTGAGGAATTGGACTAGGTCATCTCTCATGACCTCTCAAACTCTAAAATTTTTTAACTATATGACTTGGAAAATCTAGCAAGAAATCATATATATCTGAATGTCTATGTATGCACACACACACACACACACACACACACACACACAGGTTGTATGTATATGTATAGATAGTGACATCCAATTCTGCTTTCAGTGAGGTACCAAGTTTCTCCTTGATCTCTTTAACTTACCAATTATTATATTCCTAACCATTCATTTTCTTCAGCCTTCAAAGAAAAGTTTGGTTTGCCAATTAACATTGCTTATCAAATAAGTTTATCCTAATAATGAATGTCTTAAGTATCAGAAGTGTTTTCAAAGTCTATGATTATTGGTCTCATGCTAACCTTTTTAGAACTGTTTTTCAGGGGGTGCCTGGGTGGCTCAGTCAGTTAAGCGTCTGCCTTCAGCTCAGGTCATGATCCCAGGGTCCTGGGCTCAAGCCCCAAGTCAGGCTCCCTGTTCTGCTGGGAGACTACTTCTCCCTCTCCTTCTCCCACTGCCCATTCCCCTGCTTGTGTTCCCTCTCTCTCTTTCTCAAATAAATAAATAAAATATTTAAAAAAAAACAAAAACAAAAAAACATAGTTAAAAAAACTTTTTCAGTAATGCCACGCTGAAAAAGGAAATACAGTATTTTTTTAAAATCATATTACTAATTATTACCAATATAATACATATTAGTTTTATCAGCTTGATATCAAGCCACAGTCATAGTATTATATTTACCAAGAACAACCTGCTACCATAGAAATGAGGCTGTCACATCACCATGATGTAACTGTTGGCACATATTGACTCTGACTTTGGCTTCTATGACTACTATTTGTAATTCCAGTATACTCTAACCCAGAGGGACAATGAAGCCACAGCCTACCTTCCATCCTTAACCAAGCAAGGGGAGCCTGAGAAACAGTAGAGTGTTTTAATTGTCATCTTAACGTAATTTGTCTCTAACTTTTCCTGACAAAAATAGGAATAAAAAGGATATTATCTGAGCAGATGAACATGCTCTGAAAATTTTTTAATAACAATAGTGTTAGGTCAGTCTGGATCATATTAGTTTCAAGAAAAAAGTTTGTAAAGATTCTTCTTTTTTTATTTTTTTAAGATTTTATTTACTTGAGTGAGAGAGAGAGTGCACAGAGGGAGAGGGACAAGCAGACTCCCTGCTGAGCAGGGAGCCCAACATGGGGCTTGATCCCAGGATCCTGAGCTCATGACCTGAGCCAAAGGCAGCTGCTTAACCAACTGAGCCACCCAGGCCCTGTAAAGATTCTTCTATAAAAGATTTATTTTTAATTATTAAGACCCTGTTATGCTAAAAATTACATACTAGGCACTTTGGGATGTAAAGATGCAAAATAATAAGGGCTTATATATCCTAGCACATTATTTTGTTTAATTTCCACAACAACACTATGCAGTAGGTATTATCAATCCCTTTTTCTAAAGGGAAGATTGAGGCTCAGACAAGTCACAGTAGGTGGTGGGATCTAATACAGCCCAGACCCTTAGTCTGCCTCTAGTGCCTGGGCTTTGAACCTGTGCTGAAAAGCTAGAGCATGTGAGGTCACAGGAGCCAAAAAGAGAGAATTGCCAGTGAATTATCAGCTACACTAAATGCTGTTGAGAGTTTGAAAGTGGGATCTGCAGGGGGGAAAACAAAGCAACAAAGGAAATTAGGCCTGCTGTCGTTGGTGACCTTCAAGAACAAAGTTTTCATAGACAGGTAGAGGCAAGAACCAGACTGAAAGTGGTTGAGGATATAGAGGCAACATATATAGATTCTCTTTGTGTTCTAAAGCAAAAGGACAAAGAAAAAAAGGATGGCATATAGCATGAGAAGGAAGTGCCATATGAAATTGGTGCTTGAACATTTTGGTCAATGCAAATGCAAGAGAAGGTGGTTTAATTAATGAAACTAGGTCCTGGAGAAGTGACCCTCTCACTACCAGGGAAGACAATGATGAATGGAATCAAAAGATGACACCTGTTAATTAATAAATAAATAAATAAATAAATAAATAATAAATAAATAAATAAATAAATAAAAACAAGGAGCAAGAGTTCCTTCTCTGAGCTGGAAGGAAGACAGCCAGGGGGCCGTGATGTCAGTAGAGGAGGTGGTGGGATGATGGGATAATTACCTTTTATGGGCATGGCGACGATGATAAGTGAGGGGCAGGCCTACAGGAGCCTGAGAAAGGTTCAGTAAGTGAAGGTCTAGAAAACTGAGCCTAGAGCAGCATTGAGAACAGAGAAGGACATCAGTGACTAGTGTGATTTTACAGCAAAGACTTTCTCCAGCTCCCTCTCAAGGAGAAAGAGCAGAGAAACTGAGCCAGGGATTAGTTTGTTTATGGGTGACTGAAGTGAGGGTAGAGATAAATGTTACTGGAATTGAGGCTGAGAAATTTTGAGGTCATCACACTGGGAAAGCATTACTACCTAGACTAGATCCTCAAAGATGATGGCAGGTAGGATTTTTAAGTTCCATGAGCCTAATGCCAAGGAACTACTGTTAAATCATTCTTGTTGAAACGGTGTTTAATTAGAAGGACTTAGGATAGCCTAGTAAGCAAGTAGTATATACAAACTTTGAAAATTATGCAGACTCTTCAGTGAGGCTTTTTTTTTTTTCTTAACTTTTAGATGTGAGCTCTGGTAGCTCAATGGATTGGGCCTACAAAAATGGAATACCCTACACATTTGCTTTTGAACTTCGTGACACTGGACATTTTGGATTTTTACTTCCAGAGATGCTCATCAAACCAACCTGTACAGAGACCATGCTGGCTGTGAAGAATATCACAATGCACCTACTAAAGAAGTGTCCCTGAGGCCCAAGGGTCAGGTCAACCACCAGACAGAGAGCTGATTCTGTGCAAGAGCTACTTGGCAGTGGGTGGAAATTGTTTTTAAAGAGAAGGGCAACTTCTTAGAATGAACATATCTGTGGACTATAAAAGGACCTACTTAATGCAATTCAAGTTTCTGTGGCAATATAAAGTTGGTTAAAAAAATCTGAGCATAGCCTAGTTTGTTGTAAGAGAAAGCATCCATTTTAATCCCTTTAGAGTCCTATTTGATTAAGGGGAAGTGGGGATATTTTCAAACCCTATTGTCTCAAGAAATGTACAAATTAAGGATTTCACTGCAATAAATCTCCTTTTCTCAATTAAGATCTAGGCTACTAATGTTTAATCACTTGGTTTTCTTTTGAAATGGAGAGAACTATATTTCTTAATAAATATACAATTTATCAAGACGTCAGATTCTTCACATCTTCATCCCCTGGCATTAGTGCATCATATACCTATAAAAATATAGCAAGCTAAAGCATTCATGTTTAGACTCTGAGAATACCATTTACAAAAACAGAAGTAAACATTAATTGAGGTGCCAGACAGCATTAAGAGCTTTACACTAATAATCTCATTTATTGCTCGAATACTATGAGGTGGATATTCCTATTAGCCTCATTTCTCAGATGAGGAAATTGAGACTTAGAAAAGTGATATAGGTTTCCATTTCCAGGAGTATGACAAGATAGTTATCTGGACTGCTGGAAATAGCTACAACTTTTGGACAAAATTTAATTTTTTAAAATCATCTTTAAAACATCAAACAAAAAAAGCAGGAAAATCTCAAGTTAGGCACTGAGTGAAGGCTGGAACGTAGGGAGATAAGTGGTGCACTGTTATCCTGAGAGCATTTGTCAAACCAGGTAAGTGCAGACTTTGCTTTTCATAGCATTTTGGAGAATGGGAGCCGAGAACAGAGCCCAAGGCTACCCCTAGGTGGGAAATCTAATAGCAGATTCTCCACCTACCAGAATTCTAGGATTCCCAAGGGCTATACCCTCAGGTTAAGGGTAAATTACAAATAAACCCCCAAGCTATTTTCAATGGAAAACTGACTATTCCAATTTTGGCAAGAGTAGAGAGGGGAGAAACTGCAGCTGCATCATAGGTCAGCTCTCTCTGGTTTGTGGCCCAAATTCAGACTACTTAAATCGTCTGATAAACATCTAGCCAATAATTTAATTCAGACTAATCCCAGATTGATTATACCCTCCAAATATTTGGTAGCAGGAAACGCAAATCCCATTGGAGGACTTATCTGACCAAGACACATCATGAACACCAGGATGAAAAGATGAGCCTAAAAACTTCCAGAAGGGGGGAAAAAATGATCACAAAGGAATGAGGACTAGAGTAGCATGAAACTTCTCAACAGCACCAGTGAAGCTTGAAGAGAATGGAGAAATGCCTTCAGAGTTTTCAGGGGGAAATTCTATCCTAAAAATCTATACTCAGCAAAATAATCAATGAAATGTGAGGGTAGAATACAAATATTTTCATAAAAGTGATCTCCTAAATTATTAACCTTTCTTAGGAACCTCCTGAAGGATATGCTCTACCAAATTGAGGGAGTAAACAAAGAAAAAGATATAGGATCTCAGAAAATAGGAATTCCCACGTGGGAGAAAGGGATGGAAAAAAAATCTCAAGATAGTGGTGAAGGGAAAAGTCCCAGTAACAGCTGTATACCAGGCTTAGAGAACCACCAAACTGGAATAGGAGAAGGAGAGCTGAAAACTCAGATGAAATTCTCCAAGATAAACACAAAATAAAACACATGTTCAGAGGCAATTTTTACTTATATCAGAAAATCTGGGGATGAATTACTAATAAAAGCACAGAAACGAAGCAAACAACAAGAAAACGCAGTTGTTAACTTTGGTGAAAAAATGAGCTATAGAAGAGATGAAATATAATAATGGTATACTATATGACTTAGTTATAAACAATATTTATATAGTTAAAATGTTAGCCCTAAATATTGATTTAACCAAAAACTATGATATAAATATATGTGAAGGGGAGGAAGAAGTAATGTATGTGAGAGGAGGGGTATAGGAGAGCTAAATCTTCATCTGCTGTAGCAGGATGTTGTCAATAGACAACATCCAAACCTGGAAAAAAAAAATCAAGTAATATCAGGATATTTAGACATAAGAAAGTAAATTCAAGAAGAAATAATTTAGAAGATTAAGAATTATTGGACTAAGGAGAGGGAATTGGGAGTAAGGAAGGATGAGGCAGAGGACTATTGTTTTTAATATAAGCCTTGTCATAGTATTTGACTGATTTTGTTTTTTTAATTATGAAAATATCATACAAAGTATATTCCTTTTAAAGGAAGAGTGTTTTTTAACATGCACTCCCAACTATTCACCACCCAGTCTTTGATGTTTATAAAATGTACATTTTGATTAAAAGATCAAATTTAAAGGTAAAAGAAATATTAAATGAGATTATATGTGGAATGCTTAGCACAGAACCTAGAGGAGAGCAGATATTTCTATGCTTTACAAATCTAATATATCTCTTTATCTTGTAGTTCCAGTTATGTATTTGTAGGAATGGATCTCAGGCAGATTGGAGGCTCAGTCCTGCTAAGAAATAGTACACCTGGGAATTTAAACTTCAATTCATCCCATCTGCCAGTAAAGGCTCAGAAATGACCTGGAGTTGGGGCTTATTTTATACTAGTTATTTCTGCCCATAGAACAGGCAAAAACTGAAATGTCCAGAATAACCAGAAAGCCAGAGGCTTATGAAGACCCTCAAGGATGGAAAGGTGCTGCTTCTCAAAGGACCTGACAAAGATGCACACAGTCACTTTGTATCCTCTAGTGGCCTTTGTGGACCCCTGACTCCAGGAAACTCTTCCCTTCGACTGGGAGCATGCTGTGTAACCCCTGCCTCTTAGCTATCTCTGTGCAGATCCTTTGCTGGTGTCTGTTGATTCCTTTCTGTCAAACATTATCACCGCTGCAACAACCAAACAATAAACAACTCTTGAATATTTGGGGGGGGGAGAATTTACAGATAACCCCCAAAATTCATCTTTTATTATATTTTTAATTTCCATCTATTCCATACCCTATGTAATAAGATTGGTTAGCAAGTTAACATCAAGAACTTATATTTATGTTATTTTATTGTTCCCTGCCCTTCACATAGTATAGGTACTGAGTATTTTTTCAAAGTCAAAATGAGGCCAACAGAAAATATACAATCTAACAAACTAAATGGGTATATAGTTTCTTTATTATCCACTTATCAATTCAGAATGAAATTTTGCCTTCACAAGCCTCATATAAATTCTTTTCAGTGATTGCTCTCACATTTCTGTAGCACTGTCTATATTTTACAGCTCAAATTCTGTAAGTGGGTATTTTAATATTTATAGGCTATTTTCATTTTAATCTTTTAAAACTAAGTCACAAAATGTACTATTGGCTGATGTCTATTCAAGGTACTCTGCTAGGTGCTATGTGTGAGGAGGGGTGCTGAGAACAAAAAGTGTTTTATTTATATGAATACTTGCTTAGGAATGTAAAAGTTAACTTCAAACTAAAAACAGCACCTGCATTTTTTAAAATAGTTTAGCAAGATACTCCCCCTCCACCACTACTATTAAAAGCAATTTTATAGATTATGGTTATGTTGAGTTATAGCTCTCCGATAGTTTTAGTGAGTATGTTAGTTTCGTAGGGCTGCCATAACAAATTTCCACAAATTGGGTGGCTTAAAACAATAGAAATTTATTGTCTCAGTTCTAGAGACGGGGAGTCCAAAACCAAGGTCATGGCCATGCCCCCTCTGAAACCTGTAGGGAATCATTCCTTGCCTCTCCCTAGTTTCTGATTGGTTGCCAGCAATCTTTAATGTTCTTTGGCTTGCAGCTATATAATTTCAAACTCAACCTCCCTCTCACATGGCCTTCTCCTTGTGTGTCTTCTGTCCTCACGTGGCCATGTTCTTGGAAGGACACCAGCCATATTGGATTAGGGGCCCATCCTACATCAGTGCAACCTCATCTTAATGAATTACATCTTAAACGACCCTGTTTCCAATAAGGTCATGTTCTGAGGTACAGGCAATTAGAACTTCAACATATCTTTCCGGGAGGAAACAAAACTCAACCCATAATAGTAGACAAATATCATGAGATATTGATGTTAATGAGCCTATCTACAAAGCTAAAAAGTAGTGAATCTTGTTTGAGATCAATCTTTTTTTCTCAAGCCTAACTGTTGGGGGAATACATACAACAAGAAACCATGTTTTTTAAGTTCTAAAACTCCCTGATGAGATTGTTTTTAATAGGCTATTAATGGAAACATAATAATCTATTCTTTATATAACTTTTCAAATAATGAAATTATAATTCAAATTATGATTTACTTTTCTTAACATAGGAAATTTGTTAGTTTTAGGTAGTATCATATATTACCTTTGCTCTCAATAATTATTTTGAGCTGCTGCATCATAGAAAGTATTTATAGCTAAGTTATACCAAATCAAATCTAATTGATTAAATCTGTGCAATGTTAATTAAAGTATGCTTTAGATTAAGCAAAGTAATTACATGAGCGATTGCATTTAATGGAATATTTTCATGAATCAGAATATTGCATAATAAACCTGAAAACAGCCACACTGAATACCTAATGTATTTCACAAAACAAATTGAACTGAGAACTGCTAAGACATCTGAATAATTCACATGAAAATAAAGGCATCTTGAAGATCTTCTAAAGCAGACTCTAACTCCTTATTTCCAATGTGCTGCCAATCCTCCCACTGTGTTTCTGCAGTTATGCCTTCTAGGACTGCTTCCTGTATCCCCAGTGGATGCCTTAAAGGAGTTCCTGCCTAGGGTATCCATCCTTGTTCCATCAGCCAGGGCTCGGTGAGGGAAGCACATCAAATGATAACGCAAGACTAATAGTGTCTAGACTCTGGAGTACTATTCGCCTTATAATTTAGTTATGAGTTAAACTAAGAGAATAGCTCCCCACATAGCACTGAAACTGTGTATTCTAAGTTTCAAACAGATTCAAAAGTAAATGCTTCCCCACTGGGGAAGAATTAAAGGTAACATGAACACCCAGCCCCCTCCATGAAAGTGAGCCAGCAGTCCAATGTACATGCTCTGACAGAAATAATTTGCAACAGCCAATGACTGGTGTTAGGTTCAGTTACTGAATTTCTATTACAGCTATACTTTTGGCAGAAGCACAGATCCCTGCTACCCTAGCTAGATTTCTTCAGTAATTTAAAGCCATATTCAATATTCTAAGGGAGACTGATATCTGCTAAGCAGAAATTGTGTTGCTGGATGTGTTTAGATCCAGCTGTCTAGCTCAAGCAATATTGGTCTGAAATATTGAATAAGGTTTTCATTTGGTAGAGCAGCAAACATGAATAGACAATTTAATGGCTTTGTGCCAGGTTCAACAGAATTTCATAAAAGAATGAATACTTGAAACAAGTGTCACTGTACCTGTCACAAACTATCATGGGAGATGCATAAGGACATCCTGAAGAGGTAGCACTGAGCTAACCAGGAGTGGTCAATAATTGATTGATTATTTGTGACAATAACAACAACTCTGAGTAGAATTTACCACACACACACACCCCCCAATTAATTTTGTACTGGGAACTTGAAATCAAAATAATATTCTTTTTAGGCTCATAAATATGAACGCCCTTTATCTTCCCTTTAAAATACTTGAGAGTCTATTCCCTTTTATTTATTATCTTTGGCCAAACTGCTTTCATTTAGAAGACACTTTGCGGGGCGCCTGGGTAGCTCCATCAGTTAAGCATCTGACTCCTGGTTTCAGCTCAGGTCATGATCTCAAAGTTGCAGAGGATCAAGCCCCCTGACGGGCTCCACACTCAGCTCAGTTTGCTGGAGATTCTCTCCCTCCCCCTCCCCCTCTGCTCTTCCCGCTGCTCATGCTCTCTCTCTCTCAAATAAATAAATAAAACCTTTAAAAAAGAAAAAAGATACTTTGAATCACAATCAACATTTCAACTACAGATCTTATAGCAATCTACATATTTTAAGACCAGTTAATTATTTCAAGTAGTGCTTAAATATCACTAGTAAAAGTGTCCCTCCTATGACTGGATACAAATTTTTGGTACAAAAATGTCTTCTCCCCTTCCCCTTCCCTTAGGAGCTAAAGATAATTCTGCTTTTGCCTGTCTTAATCTCTTCCCTCTGCCCCTTTCTGAGTAGAGTTCTTCCTTACTAGACCGGTTCCTGAGCTTTTGCGATTGAGAATTAGGTTGGAAAGCAGAAGGGGGAGCAAGAGGATCCTTAGACAAAATGGGAATGGTCCCGGGGACTTGGAGGGCAGGGGTAGCTACACTTTGTAGGACAATGGATAGGAGAGAAAACAAGGAATCTCAAGAACCATCACTGAAGATTATGTACGGCTTTAGTGGTATTCAACAGAGACTGAAATTACTAGGGCATGTTCTTTTAAATACATCACTATTTGAAAACATTAAAATCTGTACCATTTATTATAACTTCTGTGTGTTCTTGCTATGTCTAGGGAATATGGAACTTTAAGAATCCTGTCTTCCTGGGGTCCCTGGGTGGCTCAGTCAGTTAAACCCCTAACTCTTGGTTTCGGCTCAGGTCATGATTTCGAGGTTGTGAGATCAAGCCCTGCATCAGGCTGCACACTCAGTGAGGAGTTGGCTTGAGAGTCTCTCTCTCCCTCCCTCTCTGCCTCTCCTCTCTCTCACTCTCAAATATAAATAAACAAATAAATAAAATCTTTAAAAAAAAATCCTGTCTTCCCAAGATGAAATCCAGAAGATGTGGTTTGCCAATACCTTTTGCAGAATACAGCCATGTTACTTAGGCTCCCCAAATAAGAATAGGTTCAGAAGTATGAGCTGCTATTCAACGGACATCAAGTTTCAGTTATGCAAGATGAATAAGTTCTAGAGATCTGTTGTACAATAGCATGCCTACAGTTAACAATACTGGATTGTACACTTAAAAATCTGTTGAGAGTAGATCTTATATCAAATGTTCATACCATAATTTTTAAAAAACAATATAGGAAATTTCAAGGAGGAAGAGGAAAAGAGGAAGGCATCTTGAGAAAGGAGTTACCACACAGAATCCATGTGATGGCAAAAATGGCAGGCAAGTTCATGCTGCAGAAATGGCAGTGGTAGGGTGGGGGGGCGGTGGGCAGCGTTGAACTTATCAGGCCAGTTCTAAAGCCTATAGTTGCATATCATTTCCAGACTCAGCTTTGAGCTGGTTCTCCCATAAATATCTATAGAGTGAACTCCGTTCTTGCTTAATCAGACAGCGTCCATTTCTGGTACATTTTACTGAAACTCTTATTGGGTTGCATATGAGAATAATGGCTCAGTTTTTCATTTTTCACTTAATTTTCTATACTCTAATTTTATATTTAGTGCAGGGATCATTTGCTGCATAATGTTACTTGTAGATTTTAATCACTGGCTTTTAATTCAAAGTAAGATTTTGTTTTTAAAATATTAACAAAAATGACATAAGTACACCATCGAGTAAGATGTTTTTAAAATTCCAAATGTAATTGCTCTTGTAAAGACAGGGCACAATGAAACAAGGAGTATGTTTGGCTTTACCTCTAGAAAAGAGAACAGGTCTTGATTTAGCAGTCCTGGGTCTCTAAGTCGTATTCTAGAGGAGTCCTCCTTTAGTTTTTATTCTCTAAGATAGGGATAACAAGACCTGTGTTACAGGTATATTGTGAGGATTAAAGAAGGTAACATATGAAGATTATCAGCGAAGGGCTTGAGCCCCACATCATCCACACCAACCAAAATTTTCTAAATTTTACAAATATGTAGGAACATATGGTAGGGGATGTAGGCAAATATTTTTACTGGGGGGAAGTTAGTAATCTACTCAAAGCATATAGATATCTTCATTGATTATGCGCAAATGATCATTAGGATTCTACCTTGATCTACTTTTCTCACATTCAAGCTACTGAGCACCTTGTTTCACTAAAGAAAACAAGTACACTGTTGACAAGGTAAGTCAACTTAGCAAGAGGTTTTCAAAAAATATCTCAACTAAAAGGAGAAGGAAGTCATTTAAATATAGGCTCTAATGGGGGGAAATAACCCTATTGAGGGCTCCAGAGTAGTAAAAATTTTACTCCTAAAAGCCTAAACTAACAAGATTAAAATAGTTATTGGATACATTTACCATTCTTTGTGTATGGCAGTCAAGCAATCTGCCAAAGAAAAATGCAAGTGTCTCCTGCCAAGGTAATCCACAAGCAAAATTGTAAAGAAGATAAAGTTCTCATCAATCCCTTCTCTCCTGCCTCTCACTCCTCAGGAAATCCCACTACCACCATCACTATCCCCAGCTGAAGCAGACTTCTCTGGCCTGCCTTTCTAAATACAGTTGATTGTTGAACAACTTGGGTTTAAACTGTGTGGGTCCCCTTATATTTTTTACTGTATAGGGCTATAAATATTTTCTCCTACAATTTTCCCAACATTTTTTCCTCTAGCTTACTTTATTGTAAGAATACAGTATATAATACATATAACATACAAAATATGTGTTAATTGACTATGTTATTGGTAAGGCTTCCAGTTAACAGTAGGTTATTAGTAGTTAAGTTTTAGGGGAGCTAAAAGTTATTTGAGGATTTTTGACTTTAAGAGGGGTCAGTGCCCCGAACCACGCCATGTTGTTCAAGGGTCAACTGTAGGTCTCAAACTCCAGATTCCTCTCTACAGGAAGCACTCTCATCTAGCTATCACAGGGTGTATTAGTCTGCTCAAGCTGCCAAAACAAAATACCATAGACTGGGTGGCTTAAACAACAGACATTTATTTTCTCACTCTTCTTTCTGGAGGCTGGAAGTCCAAGATCAGGCTTCTAGACAATTCAGTTCTTAGTAAGGCTTCGTTTCCTGGCTTGCCTTTCATTGACCACATGCGGGTGGTGGATGGTGGACAGGGAGAAAGAAGGGGAGGAGAGATACAGTGAGAGAGAGACAGAGAGACAGACAGAGAGAGAAAGCACACAAGTGCCCTAGTGTCTCGTCTCATAGGGCACTAATCCTATTGGATGGAACCTCACCCTTACGACCTCATGTAACCTTAACTGCTTCCACAGAGGCCCCATCTCCAAATCCATCCATACAGAGGGTTAGGCCTTCAACATAAGAATGGGGTGGGAGGGAAGGACACAAACATTCAGTCCATAACAGAGAAAATATTGTTAAACACACACTATGAAAGAACTTTAACACTCTGCACAGAACGTAGAGAATAATTGCTTGTTGGCAGGGAATAATTGCTTAATAACCGCAGGAAAGAATTTCTAATAGTTCAGGAGGGCAAGTACACCCTGCACTGTCCACGCTATGCCACTGGGTGCGGGTGCATTCTCATCCTACCTTGCACCTGTTCCTGCATCTTCAGGGCCAGTCAGAGGGGCTCAGTTTACCCCTAAGTTGAGGCTGTACATGCAGTCACACACTCTGGTCCCCAGACTTCCAGGCCACGGCCCATTTCTGGATCTGAACCATGACCATGGCTTTAAGTTCACAAATAAGGGGGACATCATCTCCCCTATTCTACATGGGGAACACAGCCATGCCTGGATTGCATTCCAAAGTTTCTCAACTGCTCATCCTCGCGCACACACGGCAGCAAACACATAATCTTGCATATTCTTGACCTTTTAAGTTCTCCTTCTGTATTTACTTGCCTTTTGGGGAATCAACCACAAAAGTGTCCAAATTAAATTATTTTACCTTGTTAGATATAGATGGCATTTAGGAATCTTAAAGATTGCTTTGCTTTTTCCTTGGAAACACAAAAGAGTGAAGATATGCAACATTTTTTTTTTGCCTGTCCTATTCCAATGTAGGTGTCTAAGCCTCTCTGCTATCTCAGCAGACACCTAACCTAAATAACTATTCTTAAACACATACAAAAAACACACACAAAAAAGAGAAGTCTTTGGGAACCTTCATTTACCACAGACCTGTGTTCCAAGCATTTGTACTCAAAGAATTTCCAAAATAGATTTTGTGACAATAATACCTGAAAACTGGTTTTAGTTTTTTTGTTGTTGTTGTTGAAGATTTTATTTAGTTATTTGACAGAGAGAGAGAGAGCGAGAGAGGGAACACAAGCAGGGGGGGTGGGAGAGGGAGAAGCAGGCTTCCCGCCGAGCAGGGAGCCCGATGCGGGCTCCATCCCAGGACCCTGGGACCATGACCTGAGCTGAAGGCAGACGCTTAACGACTGAGCCACCCAGGCGCCGGGGTTTTCATTTTTTTTTTTTAAGTACATTATACTTTCTAGTAATCTGACAACTTCCCTGGGAATTTATATAGCAACACCTGAGTGTGACCTACACAGTAAGCCTAGCTCAATTATTACTTGCTAATTGCTATCCAATCATTGTAAAAATTGAGGCACAGAATATTTAAGTGACTTGAATATGATTTCTTATCTAATTAGTGGCAAAGCTGAGACTATAAGCCAAGTCCTGAGATTTTTTTTTAACTTACTATAGAAATTTTTAAACTATCCTATGAAGGTAGTATAGTACCATAAACCCCAGGCTCCCAATACCCAGTTTCAACAATTTATCAACATCTTATTTTGCCAAACTTATTTCATCTTTCCTCCAACTTTTTTTCCTGTTGCAGTATTTTTTTTTTAAGATTTATTTATTTATTTGAGAGAGAGAGAGCATGGGGGGAGAAGGGCAGGGGGAGGGAGAGAGAGAATCTCAAGCAGACTCTGCTCAGCACGGAGCCCAACACAGGGCTCGATCCCACAACCCTGGGATCATGACCTGAGCCGAAACCAAGAGTCAGACGCTTAACGGACGGAACCACCCAGACGCCCCTCTTGTTGCAGTAATTTAAAGCAAATTCTAGACGTCATATCATTCCCCCTATATTTACTTCAGTATATATCTCTATTAAGCTATTTCTTACATTTTACATCTACTTTTGGTAGATCAACAATTTCCTAACAGTGGCCAAAGGTCTCAGACACCTAGTAAAATATTCTAGTACCCTTCTTTCATTTTTTTCCCTATGTATTTCTCTCTCAAAAGAGGAAATTCAAATCAATTTTAGTAGACCAATAAAAAGAAAAAAAAAACAAAAACCCAATAATCTTTTGATAGTAAAAATTTAAAACATAAGTTTCAAAATTACTTTAAAACATTTCACTGTGTTCCAGTTCTACAAAAAGTACAAGCAAATCTCTCTTTTATCTTCCTCCAAGAAAGCCAGTTTCCTGGAAAAATCATGGTGTGGAAATTCCATTCTGGGTAAAATCCTAAGATTATATGAAGACTGTGTATATATACAACTTGCAATGGAAACTGTGGTGGTGTTTAATAAAATATAAATAAAATTCATGAGGGTCTCATCTTGTTGAATATTTCTTTCATCTAATTTAGCAAAGGTTCTCTGATGTTCCTATTTTATGACTTTATCAAAATTTTAATTCTATTCTAATTTTAATATGGAATTTTAATGTCACACACATTAAAAGGCAATCTATTCACAACAGAGGCACTTAACCTATAGAGTGGCTATGAAGTCTGGCAACATAGGCAACTATATATAATAAGTGGTTTATTGATATTACATGACAATACATGATATGTTTGATGTGTTGCCCCTCATTAGTAATGCACAGTTGAGCGTGCTGGACAGAATGGCAATGAATAGGATACATTCACACAGTATTTCTAACAATCTTTGCACATACATCTGTAATGTATCACCTCCAATCAGTTCTCAGATGAGATCCCTGGAATCAGCAATGCCTGGGGATGTTAAAAATGTAAATTTTCAGGCCCCCACCCCAGACCTAGTCAATCAGAAAGTTGGGTTCAATAGTCTGTTTTAACAAGCTCTGCAGGTGATTCAGATGCAAGCTAAAGTCTGAGAAACACATGCTCAGATTTTGTATGTCTCTGATTTTCACTGAAAACAAACCAACAAATAAAAAAAAAAAAAAACCTTGCCCTTTCAGCCTACCCCAAGCATAGGGTTGCCAGATTTAGCAAATAAAAATATAGGACACCAGTTAAATTTGAATTTCAGATTAAAAAAATTTTAGTATACTTATGTCCCTTGCAGGTATGTCCTATGTATATATATGTACCCCATTTATAAAAGGATATATAAGTATCCCCATGCATAGTTATACTAAAAGATAATCTGTTGTTTGTCTGATATCCAAATTGAATTTTTCATCCTGTGCCCTGAGTTTTTCTGGCATCCATTCGCAAGAGTGTTTTAATCTGGCCAGCATTCGGCATATTCCACAGGGCTGTGTCACCTCACCCAGTTTTAGAAATTATCACCCTACCAGTCTCTCACCACTCTGGGGTCATGTGGTGGTTGGTCTCTGAGTGAGCTGAGCTGCCTGTCAAGAGCATACACTAACCGGTGGTCACTTAACATGGTCCAAGCAGGGCAAAGAGTCACCTATATTTGTGGCTACCCTGTAGGTGGAAATATTGGGTGTTGGCTAAAGACAAAAGCTAAAGAAAAGTGTACCAAATCTCATCTAACTAACTTGATTTCATGAAATGTAAAAACAATTTCTCTCTGTTCAAATAACTTTGTTTCATGAAAGATTCAGACTTCTAATAAGAAATGATAATGGATAAAAATGTTTTTATATGCCTTCACAGAACTGCATGCTACTGATGAATCCTTTTCTTTAACTATCCCTACTTAAGCCGGAAAATTAAAGCCAAACAAGTTTGAAATCTAAAGCTTACCTGAATTAGTTTCATACAGTCATTTCTTTTTCATTTTTGAACTGCCATCCCATATACTTTTTAAATTCACATAAAATAAAGTGCATAGATTTTAAATATGCAGTTCAATGAGTTTTGACAAACCTATGCCCCCAGCAAGATTTAGAACATTTCCTTCTCTCTAGAAAACATCCTCAAGCCCCTTTCCAGTCAATTTCCCCTCCAGAGGCAACTACTGTTCTGACTTATGTCACTGTAGTTTCGTTTGTTCTAGAACTTCATGTAAATGAAGTTGCTTTCATTTTCACATATTCAAAACATATCTTGCCATATAGCAGGGAATTTATCATGTATTTTTATTTCCTCTGAAATAACTGTAAAGCCCTAAAGATAGTACCCCACCTCTCACCCTCAAAGAGAAGACAAGGATACTGGATGTGGAGCTGATCTACAGGGAGGCGTCAGAACCTGAAGAAGTAACTAAAAGAAGGGACACCAAAGGAAGCTTTAGGTCATGAATCCTTGGGTCCCCAAGTCAAGAAGCACTTGGGCCAGGGGACTCAGGAAGGAATGGTTGTGAGGGGCACCATGAGAGCATCTGGGAACTGTGCCAGGTAGAAAAAAACTCTAGCACCGCAGCAGGCTGCATAAGGCAGCCTGCTCTTGCCTTCCCTGCGATGCCCACCGCCAGGCCTCCAGTCATTTAGGGACCCGGGTCATGCCACTGCCCGTATGTTCCAAGACATCTGCAATGAAGCATTCTAGGACCCTCCCTTAGGGTGGGAAGGAGCTCCTGTTTCTGAACTTTCGGGACAGACTAGACTCTAGTGGTATACCCTAAAGTAAGGGCAGAGGAGTTTAGATAACCCTGTTTCAACTAACGTAAGTTAAACATTCAAGTTATTTAATATTTTAGTGCTTTCCAAAGTATCCACTGGTGTAGCATCTAATCATCATTTTAAAAGTCTACTACCCAGACAGGACATAAAATTTTAAATGCCAGCAGTATGTTATCTAATATTATCCTTTATGGGGAAAAAATATTTCTATGATGTTTCCTTTTGCTCACATTCCTGGGGGATCCAGGGATGAAAGACCATGTAAATCCAAACAGACATATTATGAGGATGGTTCATTTACATAGGTATACACAAATGTTATCATTTGAGACGAATTTAGAAAAACACATACCAAGAATAAAATGTATTTTAAATGGGCTCCCAAATGTTGATGCTCATCACAAATCTTCACTTCCCCTGAGTTGTTCTCAGACTTCCAGAATCTCTCAAAGGCAAACTTATCTGCAGATACTTCCGTGAAGACTCCAAAGTCATTCTTGATCAGTATATGTAAAATTGGGCCCTATCAAAGACCCTCACCTCCTTAGTGTCAGAGGAGAAGTCTTGCAATACTACTTGGAACGCAATACCTTCCTATTTCTCTGCTACAGGAGGTTGGGTCCTCCGGGAGACAATTCTTACACAGTGTTTGAGGAGCAAGATGTTTATTAAGGGTCAACACCTGTGAAACGAAGAAGGCAGAAGCAGGGCTGGATTGAGGAAGCAATTGAACCACAGCACAGACACAACACTTGTAGCTGGGAGCTCTGGGGCAAATACTGTCCAGGAGAACGTCCCCAGCCAGGCCAGACGACTATGCCTCTATATCTGGGTGTCACCCAGTCACTGGATGCAGGCAGCTCCAGGAAGGGCCACGACCTGGGGCAAGGTGGCTCTCAGGAGCTCACGGATAAAGACTGTCTTCTGACCAGGCACTCCACGGCTGGACACCAAGTTCTTCCTTGAAGGGACATGTAAGTACCTAGCACAACTATTCTCCAAGTCTGTCTGCAAGAACCACATGGATTTCTCTCAGTCCCTCAAAGCACCATGCTCACCCTTGTCTTATAGTGGATCCCTGTAAATGATCCCTGGAACATTTTCCCCACCCTCTGCACCTGGCAAACTCCTTCCCCTTCCTCAGATCTCTTCCTTAGTTAGGCCCTCTCTCGCCTGCTCCCTCATAACACTCATCGGATTTGTAATTTGCTTAATGCCTTTATTCCCTGCTTGAACACCCTCCATGAGAGCAGGGACAATGTCAGACTTGTTTGTGCTGTTATTTTCAGTGTTGAGCAATGTGCCATGCACAGAGTAAATCTTCAGTGTATATTTTATGAATAGATTAGTTAATTTGATATACTTGGTATTTTAGTTTGGATTCCCCCAGAAGGAGACCCTAAGGCAAGGATTCAAGTGCAAGCACATTATTTGAGAAGTGATTCCAGGAAACACTGCTGGGAACATAGGAAAGTGAAACAGGAAAGGAAGGGCAGCCAGTTACTCATTACCACTGTGGGGCAAGAGTTTAATCCTGCTGGGGAAATCTGAGAACCAGCGTTGGACGTGTGCCTTGAAGTTATCCATCCAAAAATGAGTGACCACATATTGTGATTCCATTTATAGGAAATGTCCACAATAAGCCAATTCACAGAGACAGCAAATAGATTTGTGGGTTCCAGGGGGTGGGGGAGGGGAGGATCAGGAGAAACTATCAACAGGTATGGGTTTCTTTGGGTAAGGGTAGCAATGTTCAGAATTAGTAGTGATGGTTGTACAATATTGTGAATACGTAAAAAAAATCACTGAATTTTATAGAGTTTTATGTTACATGAATTATATCTCAACACAACAAATTACAATAAAGAAATGAGGGAGCTGGGATATTTATACACAAGCTCTATTCATGAGTCAGGGCTGATGGGGGGGGTGTAGTTAATTTCTACAGCATTTCCAGCCTGTCCTAAGCAGACAAAACCGGCTCTGAGACTAGGGTGACTTTCAGGCAAAGAGATCCAAATACCAGCACTTTGCAGTTTGGAGTCATGATGCACTGAAATGGGAAGAATAAGGGGGTGTGTGTAGGGCCCGGATCGGGTCTGCTGTACTTAGTGAGGAAGAAACCTAACAAACCCACCTGACTTATTCAGAGATGAACCATTCCATGGAGAAGGAGGGTTCACTCAGAAGCCTCCAGCTCCAAGAACCTATTTTTCTAAACTTATTCTATAGCATACTGATACATGGACGACATGTTTAGGGAGCCCAATTATCTCAGTTGTGATCCCTAATCAAGTATATCTGTGGAAGGAGAAAAGAACAGCGCGTTCAGTGGGAAGTGGGATTGCAGTAGGTTGAATAATGACCTCCCCAAATATGTCTACATTCTAATCCTGAGACACTGTGAATGTTCCGTTTTAAGGCAAAAGGGACTTTGCAGGTGTAATTAGGTTCAGGATTTGGAGATGGGGAAATTACGTTGAATTACCCAGGTGGGCCCAATGTAATCACGCAGTCCTTATGAGAGGGAAGAAGGTGGCTCAGAATTGGAGTGGGAGGGGTACATAACAAGAAGAGCAGCTGTAAGGGTGACACACTTTGAAGATGGAGAGGCCAAAGAGTATGGTGCCACTGAAAGATTAAACAAAAGGTAACAACAGAGGTCCTCCCCCTCAGATTTTCCAGAAGGAACCGAATGCCAGTAATGCTAACACCTTGACTTTTTACCTCAGTGAAAAGTATTGCAGATTTCTGATCTCCACAACTATAGTAGAAGAAATCTGTGTTGTATTAAGCCACTAAATGTGTAGTAATTTGTTACAGTGGTGACGGAAAGCTAATACACTCTCCCAGAAGGGATGAAAAAAATAATCACCATCACTTATTCCCCAGAACACATTATAAAATCGGAAGGGTCTTAAAAATCACAACGAAAACAAAATACTTTGTATCTTCATTTTATGTTCAGTGTAGTTATGTATTTTTAATATATTAAAATATCATACTTACACTTGTCTTCTGACTTCTTTTTAGAATAAGCAAATACTATTTCAAAGAGAGTACTCGGTGGGGATTTTGTTCATTTTAACAAATTGAATGTTTCAATTTACCTTCTAGAGTTTGGATTTATAAATTACATTCTGCCAAGTAAAAATTCTTACTAGAATATTGACATGAAGAAAAAAAAACAGTGAATGAATTCCCAGGAAATAACATGTTTACAACTCTAAAAGTATTGTAAAATTCAGTGAATTAAATAGAAATATTCCTACAGCAAATTTCTCAGCATATTCAATGTGAGTTGAAGGGAGCTAACTGCCAGGCATGACAGTGAGTATGTGAGGTTCCTGAAGGTGAGAATGGGACACAGGGTAGGATAAAGTAGCAAAGCCTTAGGAAAAGAGGGGGAACATGAAGGAGGGATAAGGGACCTAAAAGACATGAGCTGTTCCAGAGCTTTTTGATAAAAGGCGTATGTAACTTCTCTCCGATTTCAGTCTATGTTCCCCATTATCACCAGATAATAGAAAATAAAATTCAATCATGTCATACCTCTGCTTCAAATGCTCTGAAATTTGTTAGGTTAAAATAAAATGAAAAGCCATGTTCCATAATCTCAATGGCATGCAAAGCCCTCACCGTCTGGACGCCAGCCTACTCATTTAGCCTTATCACCACCATCCCAATCATGCCAGACTCTCCATTGTTCCTGAAACATCTCTGCGTCTCTCAGGCCTCACGGCCTTGGCAAATAATGTTCTCACTAACTCGAATGAGTCCTTCTTGTCCTCACCAAATATCTACTCATCCCAGCCTAAATATCCTCTTCTCAGTGAAGTTTCTACCAGAGGAAATAATCCACCCTAGGCCTTGAGCTCCTTCCGTCCACCTTCTTGCCAAGGATGCTAGGAATGCAAAGAGCCCTGACTACTCTTTATCTTGGCCATTTCTCAGTGTTGTATTTGCAGAGAGCAATCTTGAGGGCTGGAGTAGCATCTTGCTTGCCTCTCACTGTAAAAATGGTAAATTCTTTAAGCTCTGGGTTCCTCTCCTGTAACACAACTCATAGGGTATGTAGGCATTCATCTAGGCCCACCTGAATGCCTCCCGTGGATTGGGGTATGGGGGGAGGAAGTAGCATGAGGACTGGTGCTGACATCATGCTGGTGCCACTCACTGTGCCATGAGTGAAACAGTCATTTGTCCCTGACCCAGGAGTCTCCTGTCTTCCATCAGAACTCATGCAACAGTACCAGACTCGCTCGTTAGCTTGTAAGTAGGGTAAAATCCCAGATTCTGCACAGTCCTTGATGGTTCCCCATCTCTCCATTCAGGGTTTGTGCCCTCTTATATCTGTGATCCGGCAATATTTGCTCAATAACATTCGTGTTATTACATGAGGGTACGGGTTATGGCACACAGCTGTTCAGAAAAATGTCAAAAAATGAAATATTTCCAGTTCAACAAAGGTGTCTGCTCTGATAACGGCTTCATTCTCCCCTAAACAAAGCTGGACCCATTTAAATAGAACAGACAGAATGAGACTTTTTTTCATTGTCAGAGGAAAGTGTTCTTGAAATAATGCTTTAAAGACCTGGGAGAATCTGAGTGACAATATTAGTTTCTTTCACTCTTCCTTCATGTCACTTAATTTGGCCACATGATCCTGTTAACAATTCCTAGACTTTTAAAAAAAATCCATTTTTAAAACATTCTTTAGCCCAGATAATTCATTTTCTGTTCTTAAGGATTAAAGGTTAAGTCCATATTTCAAGATTTTTGAATAAGATTTTTATCTGAATTTTGTAAGCTGGGGAGAAAAAGCCTTCATTAATTACCAAATATTTTTCTCAGTGATTTTATCATTCTTTTGCAGCCAGGAGGCACAGCAATACATTAATAAGCTGAAAAAAATGAATAAATAGAATCTTACTTGGTTATGAGATCATGAAGAGAAATTGAGAAAATGCTAAGTAGCAAACAGAAGGAGCTGTTTGCCCTAGAAGGATTATAAAACAATACGCAACTCTTTAGCCAAAGGCAACAGGTGGGCTGAACAAGATGGAAGCCAGAACTACCCCACTGATAAGCTACACGAGAAACATACTTTACTCAATTCAAAACTAGTCAAATGTTTGTGTTTAAATTAAGAACTGAAAACTCAAAGCCTTGAATCTTTGAGATCAGATTTAGATTGATGAAACCTGTGTCTTTCAGATACACTGTGGGCAGGGCTGAGTTCCTGCTGGAAATGGACCCTTGTTAAAGGGAGGAGACAGATCCGGTCCCTCAGTGCCCAACAGCACGGTAACTGTGAGGTCGCACCGAGGTTACAGCGATACAGGTTTGTGCTCCAAGCAACACCATTCACCTTACACCCTGGCTCCAGGGCTCTGTGTGGAAAGTCAAAAACAAAACAAAACAAAAAGCCAGATGTTTGGCTAAAACATTCCAAAATTTGCAATGGCTTGAGAGAACATTGTACATTTTATTCAATCTTAATCTACTTTCCTTAATTTTATTCTACATTTGAAAGTGGGAAACTAGCCCCATGGAAATAGCATTAAAGCAACATGAGAGGGAAGATGAGTCTCCTAACATTTGAAGAAAAGGATAATATATGTCCTCCTAATTTTATCAGCCAAGCTGTACTTCATTGTGCCTTAAACCAGAATGCTTGATCCGTATCTTGGGGCTCTGGGAGGAGGGTAGCTACTCCCCATGAGCTTTACCCACATGTTCAGTGCTGCTTCTGCTACTGCCACAGAGGAGCGGGAAAGGTGGAATGGCACCCACCTGCCCTTTCTACTGCAAAGCTAGAATAGCATGGTGCCTTCTACTTTAGAGTTTCTTCTACCAGTTATAACTCACTTCACCAACACCTTTCATGATAGCTCAGGGAGCAGGAGAAATGAAACTGTGTGGAACCGTTAGCCTTTAATAATTAGAGAACTCTGGCTTCAGCTGTGGGTGAAAGGGAGGAAACGCTGCTACTGAAAAACAAAAACAACTCGAGAAAAATCATCTGTCTCAACCCTCTACCTTCCCTGTTCTGCAGGGCAGGGTCCTTTGCCTGAGGCTCCAAACTCTATTCACCCTGCAAGGTTCCCACTGACCCCTGCAGGGAATATGGGTAGGAGTCCAGACCGTCAAGGATGGGTGCTTTGGGTATGTTCTGTGCTGCAAACTGATCTCGTGGTATGAATGCCAAAGAAATCCTCCCCTGTACCCTCTTGTGTACCTGGGTAATAAGTTGAGGACCACTGCCAAAGCCATCATCAACGGGGACCCCAAGAAAATCTGGGGCTCCTGACTCTGGTTTATGCATCCTAAGAAAAGCCTTTTTTAAATGGAGTCACTCAAGTTTGTGCTTGTGTCCACTAGTTTGTGGGTTTGGGTTTTTCTGGGGATATGCCTTTTCAAACTGGGGAAATAACTAATGAAAAGTTTTTGTTGTTTTTTTTTTTAACGTCCTTATTTGTAGTAAAAGAAATAATAGGGCTCAAAAATTAGTCACCTAGTTACCACTCTGCTTAAGGATTACCTACTAGAGGCAGGTACTTCCCCGTTCTGTATGGCAGGTATCTGCATATGCCCCATATGCAGGTAGAAAGGTCGGGGCCACAGAAACAACCTTATAGACCTGTTTGTCAGG
>NW_027397067.1:18636470-18679697 GCF_003265705.2 Callorhinus ursinus | reverse complement strand
AGAAAGGTCGGGGCCACAGAAACAACCTTATAGACCTGTTTGTCAGGAGAATTAGACTTATTAGAATCCCTAGATTGGCAAGTAGTTGAGAACTATCCCCACTTTCCAGAATACTTCTTAAGGCCTATCTATAAGGGTTGGGAATATTTTTATATTAATGGGCTCTACAGGAAATTATAAGTAAATCAGCTGTTACAAACAAAATTGCATGTCAGGGGAGTTATAGGGGCACCTAGCTGGCTCAGTTGATAGAGCATGCAACTCGATCTCAGGGTAGTAAATTCAAGTCCTGCACTGGGTGTAGAGATTACTTAATAATAACATCTTAACAACAACAACAAAAAAAACCTCGGAGTTACATATGAAATGCTAAAAGGCCAAAAAACACTGAATTGCTATATTGGGCAATATTTACTTTCCCTAGGTATTTACTAGAATAAGAATATTCTGAAAGACATCACTAATCTTGGCTAATTTGTAACTACCATTTAAAACTCAATTACCCTGGGGCGCCTGGGTGGCTCAGTCCTTAAGCGTCTGCCTTCAGCTCAGGTCATGATCCCAGGGTCCTGGGATCGAGCCCCACATCGGGCTCGCCGCTCCGCGGGAGGCCTGCTTCTCCCTCTCCCACTACCCCTGCTTGTGTTCCTTCTCTCCGCTGTGTCTCTCTCTGTCAAATTAATAAAATCTTAAAAAAAAAAAAAACCTCAATTACCCTGATCATGAGATCAAGCGCCATGACTGGCTCTGTACGGTGCATGGAGCCTGCTTAGGAGTCTCTCCCTCTGCCCCTCCTCTACTTGCATGTGGGCACGTGCTTACCCGGCGCTCGCTCGCTCTCACTCTAAAAAATTAACGAATTAATTTTTAAAACCCTCAATTACCCTGAGCCACATTTCTCATGTAATGCCAAACAGCTGTTATTCCTGCTATCTTAGTTCTGTTAATGGCACCAATATTCTTCTGTTCACCAGGCATAAAACGCCAGGCCCATCTTTGGTTCCTTTTCATGACACTCCTTCTCCACCCAATCAATTGGCAAATCCTATATTTTCTTAATAAAATGGCCCCTAATCTCCCTTTCTTTTGACGCCCTGTTTCTGATCCTAGTTCTGGCCTTAAACGGTCTCCCCGCTCGAAGCCTCTCCTCCCTCCCACCAGTTTTGCACATGGCAGTTTGACTAACCTGCCCATATCATCACTTTGGTTAGAGGATCCACCTCTTAAATGTCTTTCAGGACTTCCACCTGCCTACACCATGGCTTGCATCTGCTAAGACACAGCAGTTTGTCCCTATACCTTGCATGCTTTGCAAACATACAACCACCTCCTGGCCAATAGGTAAAATTCCATTTTGCCAAGATTAAAACTTTTAACAGTAATTTCTGTCAGAATGCTGATCTGAGCGACTTGTGGGTATTGAGTAGAATGCAACTTGCTACAAATAAGGGGAAGAGGCTTAGAGACACAAGTGTATGCCAAGGGAACTACCTTGTGCTTATTGGAACTTGTTGAGAACATTGCCTCCCAAGATTCAAGGGTGTATGTCTGGGAGTAAACAGCTCTATTCAAAAAAAAAAGGTGCTGAGGGTCAACCTAGCAAATAGTGAGGTAACTACAGAAGCTTTTATAGACGCTGTGAGACTGTACACTATCGTTTGTCCTGCAATTGCTGCTGGTTTGTTTAATGTTTCTGGATGTTTGATCCTTTCTGTTGTCCTGCTAAAAATTCTAGTATTTGAAGGTGTGCTACAAAACCAAATGAAAATCACTGAAGACTTAAGTCTAGATTCCCCACCACAACCTACCAGGTCCTTCTCATTTTGACCCCAACCTTTCTCTCCAGCCTTAACTGCT
The DNA here is from genome assembly GCF_003265705.2 of Callorhinus ursinus. NCBI lineage: Eukaryota > Metazoa > Chordata > Mammalia > Carnivora > Otariidae > Callorhinus > Callorhinus ursinus. Next base: position 18,677,840 of record NW_027397067.1, on the reverse strand, counting down.
AATTCTGGCCCCTTGAGTCACATGGGACCACATGTTGCTCTTGAATTAAATTAGCTTTTTCACATCTCTGGGACTTCATATGCAGAAGAAACATTATGTTCTTGTTTTTTCTGCGCTCAGTTCTCAAGACACAGTTACAATATTATCTCTTCCCTAATGTTTTCCCTGACTCGCCCAGTGAGAGGTCACTGTTCCCATAGTCCTTTGCACATGTCTTCTGTATTGCATGTACCCTCATGTTTTATAATCCCTGCCCTACAACTATCTCCAAGGCATCAGGGATGGCGTTCCTGGGGGCAAGAACTTCATTCATCTTTGAATTCCCGACGCTTGAGATGTTACAAGCCCTTAAATGTTTGTAGAATTGTCTGTTTTTGGCCAAGATTCAGGCCCCTATGACTTATTACTAATTAATCTTTCAAAAATTATCTCCTACAACTCTGCTGTATGCACTTTATGCTCAAACCAAGCTAGACTACTTTCTGTTCCTGAAATAGAACTTACCCTTTCCCACCTCTACAAACATGCTCATGTGATTCAAAGTATTCTTATATTTGGGACATTCACCATCTCTCCATGATAGCCACCTACAAAACTTCTATCCCTATAACCAAGCTCACAGTCATGTTCTCCCAATAAGTCCTCTCTTATCCCCAAACTAAGCATTTTCTCTGAACTTTTTAATACTTGGTTATACAGTTCTCGGGACCCTTAGCACAAACAAGTGTGGATTGTAGTCACTTGTGTCTATTTTACCTCCCTCACTAGGTTATAAAAATCTCCTTGAAGCAAGAAAGATACCTTCTTAGTTTTTGTTTTCTCATTAGTACCTATGCAGTAGCTTGCCCATAAAAGGTACAGTTTTTCAAGTGAATGAATGAAATAAGTGATGCATATGTCTAGTGCATCATACCATTCACTATATTCTAGTTACATATGCTATCATACAATTACAGTTTATGTAAAGGAGCCATCTCAACATTTCCTTGGTACATTAGGCAATTGTTATCATGTGTAGCAAATTCTTGTACCACACTCTCCACACTATTGCAGGCTGGTTTCCTTACTGAGATAAATTTTTAAAACTCTACCCAGGGTGGAGGTGTTAACTAATCCTATTGTGGTAATCATTTTGCAATATACAATATACATGTGTATGAAATCATCACATTGTATATCTTACATATGTTAGATAATATCTCAAAGCTGGGGGGAAAAACCCCTACACAGATGTTCTCCTCTTACTCTGGAATCTGAAAATTCTAATTTATAACACAGAGAATAAGTCCTAATAAAAGGGCATTCCAATTCTCCTCCTTTAAGCAAAGTTAGTTTCTACCTACTCTTTGTTTCAACTCACACATATATAATAGCAATTAGTTCTACTGCTATTTTATGTTTTCATCTTTACCTCCCCTACTAGATTTTGAGCTTCTCAAGGCTGATAACCCTCTTATCTCTCTATTGATCAACCTATAATAATTAGTTTACATATATAAATATGTTTTATTTACTTTATATTTATACAGTTGATCCTTAAACAACATAGGGGTTAGGGACATCAACAACCACATAGTTGAAAAATCTGCATGTAACTTTTGACTCCCCCCAAAATTAATTACTAATAGCCTACTATTGATCAAAAGCCTTACCAATAACCTAGTTGATTAGCACATACTTTGTGTGTTACAGGTATTATATACTGTATTCTTACAATCAAGTAAGCTAGAGAAAAGAAAATGTTAAGAAATCATAAGAGAAAGTATATTTATAGTACTGTACATGTTTGTTGAAAAAAATCCACATATAAGTGGACCCCCACAATTCAAACCCATGTTGTTCAAGAGTCAACTGTATACAAACATAATGTAAATATTTTTAATGTTTATATATAAATATAAGAAGTACATATAAGTTATATCATTATTATGCCTGGCAATATTTCCATTCTATAAATATTATTGAAATAATGGACAGTTTTTTTTTTTTTTACTAAAGTATAGTTGGCATACAATGTTGTATTAGTTTTGGGTATATAAAATAGTGATTCGATAATTTTATACATTATACAGTGCTCGTTAGGATAAGTATAGTTACCATCTATTACCATGCCAGGTTATTACAATATTATTGACTGTATTCCCTATGCTGTACTTTTCATACCTGCAACTTCTTTGTTTTATAACTAGAAGTTTGTGCTTCTTAATCACCTTCACCTATTTTGCCCGTTCCCCCACTCCCACCAATCTGGCAACCACGAGTCTGTTCTCTGTATATGAATATGAGTCTTTTGGTTTTGTTTGTTCATTTGTTTTTTATATTCTGCATATAAGAGAAATCACACAGCATTTGTCTTTCTCGGTCTGACTGATTTCACCAAGCATAATACCCTCTAGGTCCGTCCAAGTTGTCACAAATGGCAAAATTTCATTCATTTTTATGGCTGAGTAATACTCCATTTTGTATATATACCACATTTTTACCAATTCAAGCTTTAAGTACTTTCATACCTTGGCTGTTGTGAATAATGCTTCAGTGAACAAAGGAGCACATACATCCTTTCAAATTAGTGTTTTCCTTTTCTTTGGGTAAATACCCAGAAGTGAAATTGTTGGATTATATATGGTAGTTCTATTTTTAATTTTTTGAGAAATCTCCATACTCTTTTCCATAGTTGCTGCACCAATTTACAGTCCCATCAACAATGTACGAGTTTCCTTCTCACTACATCCTCACCAACACTTGTTATTTCTAGTCTTTTTGATACTAGCAATTGCTGACAGGTGTAAGGTGATCTCTCATTGTGGTCTTGATTTGCATTTCACTAATGATTAGTGATGTTGAGCATCTGTTCATGTGTATGTTGGCCATCTGGATGTCTTTTTTAGGAAGGTGTTTATTCAGGTCTTCTGCCCATTTTTAATCAGATTGGTTTTTTTGGTGTTGGCTTGTATGAGTTTTTTATATATTCTGGAATTTAACCCCTAATCAAATATATCATTTACAAATATCTTCTCCCATTCAGTAGGTTGTCTTTTTGTTTCGTTGATGGTTTCTTTCACTGTCCAAAAGAATTTTAGTTTGATGGAGTTCCAATAGTTTATTTTTGCTTTTGTTTCCCTTGCCTCAGGAAACATTCAGAAAAATGTTGCTAAGGTCAGTGTCCAAGAGATTTACTGCCCGTGTGTGTTTTTGTTTTTGTTTAGGAGTTTTATGGTTTCAGGTCACACATTTAGGTCTTTTTTTTTTTTCTGAGACCTTACAGGTGCTTTATTGTACACATTTAGGTCTTTAATCCATTTTGAGTTTTTTTCTGTATGGGGTAAGTTGTTCAGTTTCATTCTTTTGCATATAGCCATCCAGTTTTCTCAACATCATTTATTGAAGAGCCTATCTTTTCTCCATTGTATATTTTTGCCTTTTTTGTCTGAGATTACTTGACCATATAAGTGTGGGTTTATTTCTGGGGTCTCTAGTCTGTTCTATTGATCTATGTGTCTATTTTTGTGTCAGTACCATACTGTTTTGATTACTATAACTTTGTGGTATAGTTTGAAATCCAGGATTATAATACCTCCAGCTTTATTTTTCTTTTTCAAGATTGCTTTGGCTATTGGAGGTCTTTTTGGTTGCCATCAAATTTTAGAATTATTTGTTCTATTCTGTGAAAGATACTACTGGTATTTTGATAGGGATTGCATTGAATCTGTAAATTTTAGGGGGGCAGTATGGACATTAGCAATATTCTTCCATCCATGAGCATGGTATATATTTTGTGCCATCTTCAACTTCTTTCATCAATGTCTTGTAATTTTTAGAGTATAGCTCTTTTACCTCGGTTTAATTTATTCCTAGGTATTTTATTCTTTTTGATGCAATTGTAAATGAGATTATTGTCTTAATTTCTCTTTCTGCTAATGTTATTAGTATATAGAAACATAACAGACTTCTGTATATTAATTTTACATCCTGTGACTTTACTGAGTTCATTTATTCTATTAGTGTTCTGGTGGAGTTTTTAGGGTTTTCTTTATGTTGTATCATGTCATTTGCAAATGGTGACAGTTGTATTTGTTCCTTACCAATTTGGACTCCTTTTATTTCTTCTCTGATTGCTGTGGCTAGGACTTCTAGTTCTATACTGAATAAAAGTGGCAAGGGTGAGCACCTTTGCTTATTCCTGATCTTAAAGGAAAAGCTCTCCATTTTTTACCGTTGAGTATCAGGTTAGCTGTGGGTTTGTCATGTATGGCCTTTATTATGTTGAGGTATGTTCCCGCTAAACCCACCTTGTTGAGAGTTTTTATTATAAATGGATGTTGAATTTTGACATATGCTTTTTCCTGCATCTATTGAGATGACCATATGATTTTTAGCCTTCATTTTGTTAATATGGTGTATGGTGTTGATTTTGCATTTATTGAAGCACACTTGTATACCTGGAATAAATCCCACTTGATTGTGGTGAATGATCCTTTTAATGTATTGTTGAGTTGAGTTTGCTAATATTTGGTTGAGGATTTTTGTATCTATGTTCATCAAGGTTATTGGCCTGTATTTTTTTTTTTTTGGTAGTGTCTTTGTCTAGCTTTAGTATCAGTGTAATGCTGGCCTCATAAAATGAAATTCAAAAGTTTTCCTTCCTCTATTTTTTTTCAGTAGTATGAGAGGAATAGTATTAACTCATTTAAATATTTGTTAGAATTCCCCTGTGAAATCATCTGGTCCTGGACTTTGGTTTGTGGGGAGTTATTTTTTTGTTTTTGTTCTGTTTCTCAATTCAGTTTTATAACTAGTAATTAGTCTGTTCCAATTGTCTATTTCTTCCTGATTCAGTCTTAGAAGATTGTATGTTTCTAGGTTGTCCAATTTGTTAACATACAATTTTTTTTGTAGTAGTCTCTTCTAATCATTTGTATTTCTGTGTTGTCAGTAGTTACTACTTTTTCATTTTGGGTTGTATTTAAGTTCTCTCTCCTTTTTTCTTACTAGTCTGGCAAAATGTTTATCAATGTTATCTTTTCAAAGAACCAGCTCTTGGTTTCCTTGGCTTTTTTTTTTTTTTTACTCTATTTCATTTAGTTCCACTCTCATCTTTATCATTTCCTTCTTTCTTACTTTGGGATTTAGTTCTTTTTCCAGTTCCTTTAGGTGTAGGGTTGAACTGTTTATTTGACTTTATGTTTTTGTTTCTTGACTTAGGCCTCTATCACTATAAATTTCCCTCCTTCACTGAATGCTTTTTTTCCGAAAATTTTGGACTGTTGTGTCTTCATTTCTATTAGTCTCCTTGTATTTTTTTTATTTCCTCTGACTTCTTCATTGATGCATTGGTTGTTTAGTAGCATGTTGTTTAGTCTCCAAGTGTTTGTGTTTTTTTTTTTAAGATTATTTATTTATTTATTTGACAGAGAGACACAGTGAGAGCAGGAACACAAGCAGGGGGAGTGGGAGAGGGAGAAGCAGGCTTCCCGCTGAGCGGGGAGCCCAATGTGGGACTCAATCCCAGGACCCTGGGATCATGACCTGAGCCAAAGGCAGACACTTAACGACTGAGCCACCCAGGCGCCCTCCAAGTGTTTGTGTTTTTTTTACCAGCTTTTCCTATCATGATATCTAGTTTCATACTGTCTTGGTCAGAAAAAATGCTTGATATGATTTCAGTCTTAAATTTATTGAGCCTGGTTTGGAGTTTAACATGAGCTGCTGAATAATGTTACATGTGTATTTAAAGTATGTGTGTCCTACAGCTCTTGGATGGAATGTTTTACATATATCTGTAAATCCACCTAGTCCAATGTGCCATTCAAATCACGTTTCCTTACTGATATTTTTTGTCTGGATGACCTACCCATTGATGTAAGTGGGGTGTTAAAGTCCCCTCTTTTATTACTGTCAAATTCTCCCCTTACGTCTGTTTAATATTTACCGTATATATTTAAGTGCTTCTATGTTAGGTGCATAAATATTTACAATTGTTATCTCCTCTTATTAGAGTGATCCTTTATCATTATATAATGCTCTTCTCTGTCTCTTGTTAGAGTCTTTGTTTTAAAGTCTATTTTGTCTACCCAGACTTTTTTTTTTTGACTTCCATTTGCATGGTATAACTTTTTCCATTCTTCACTTTCAATCTGTATGTGTCTTTAGGTCTAAAATGAGTCTCTTGTAGGCAGCAAATAGATATGTCTTGCTTTTTTAATCCATTCATTCACCCTATGTCTTTTCTTTGGGGTTTTTTTTTTCTTTTTTAAGATTTTAGTTATTTATTTGAGAGAGAGTGAGAGTGAGAGATCACAGATGGAGAAGAAGAAGGAGAAGCAGACTTGTTGCTGAGCAGAGAGGCTGATGCAGGGCTTGATCCCAGGACCCTGAGGTCATGACCTAAGCCAAAGGCAGACGTTTAACCAACTGAGCCACCCAGGCAACCCATGTCTTTTGATTGAAGTATTTAGATCACTTACATTTATTTTTTTTAATATTTTATGTATTTATTTGACAGAGAGAGACAGCAAGAGAGGGAACACAAGCAGGGAGAGTGGGAGAGGGAGCAGCAGGCTCCCCGCAGAGCAGGGAGCCCAATACGGGGCTCGATCCCAGGACCCTGGGATCATGACCTGAGCTGAAGGCAGATGATTAATGACTGAGCCACGCAGGTGCCCCAGATCACTTACATTTCTAATAATTATGGATGGCACACCTGGGTGGCTCAGTCAGTTAAGTGTCTAACTCTTGATTTTGGCTCAGGTCATGATATCAGGGTTGTGAGACTGAGCCCCACCTCAGCCTCCATGCTGAGTGTGGAGCCTGCTTAAGAATCTCTCTCTCCCTATCTCTTTGCCCCTCCCTCACTTGCATGCTGTCTCAATTTCTCTCTCTCTCCAAAAAAAAAATAATAGTGATAAAATAAAATAATTATGGATAGACATGTACTTACTGCCGTGTCGTTGCTCAGTTTCTGGTGGTATATGTAACTCTTATATGTTCGTTCTTTTCTCCCTTGTGATTGAGGTCTTTAACATCTGGATTCCTTTCTCTTTATTTTTTATATATCTATTATAGGTTTTTGGTTTGTGCTCACCATGAGGATTGTATATAACATCCTAAGTACAATGCAGTCTACATGAAGTTGATGGTCACTAAGTTCACAAACATTCTAAAAGCACAACATTTTTTACTCCTCCCACACACACATTTTATGTATATGATATCCTATCTTACATTGCTTATTTTGTGCATCCCTTAACTAATTTTTTAGATATATTTGATCTTACCACTTTATCTTTGCACCTCCGTACTAGCTTTCTAAGTTATTGATCAACTAATTTTCTATATATTTGCTTTTACCAGTAAAGTTTTCTTTTCATAATTTTCTTCTTGTTACAGCCTTTTCTTTTCCTCTTCAAGTTCTTTTAACATTTCTTGTAGGGCCTGTTTAGTGGTAATGAACTTTAACTTTTCTTTGTCTGGGAAACTCTTTATCTCTCCTTTTAATTATAAATGATAACTTTGCCATGTGTAGAGTATCCCAGGGTATAGATTTTTTTCACTTTCAGCACTTTGAATATATCATTCCACTTCTTTCTTAACTGTACAGTATCTGCTAAAAACTCAACTGATCACCTTATGGGGTTTTTGTTGGTGTTGTTGTTGTTTTTCTCCTTGTACAGAACTAGTTGCTTTTCTCTGACTGCTCTTGAGATTCTCTTTTTCTTCAAACTTTGGCATTTTAACTATTACAAGTCTTTGTTTGGGTGGCCTTGGGTTCATCTTGTTTGGGGTATCTATGATTCCTGGATTTGGATGTGTGCTTTCTTCCCCCGATTAGGGAAGGTTTCAGCTATTATTCAAGTAAATTTTCTGCCTCTTTTTCTCTTCTCCTTCTGGGGCCCCTTTAATGCAAATGTTAGTATGCTTGATGTTGTCTGAGAAGTCCCTTTAACCCATCCTCTTTTATTTTCTTTTTAATTTTTTTTTCTTTTTGCTGTTCAGCTTGGCTGCTTTTCATTACCCTGCCTTTGATCTAGTCTTCAAAATCCTCTAACATGCTGCTGATTCCCTCTAGTACATTTTTTGTTTCAGTTATTTTTCAACTCTGATTGGTTTGTTTATATAATATAAATATTGTTTATATTTTCTATCTCTTAAAGTTCTCACTGCATTCATCTACTCTTCTCTCAAGTCTGGTGAGCATCTTTATATGGCCATTATGTTTAACTTATGTAGATTGTTTTGTTTAGTTCTTTTTCTAAAGTTTTGTTTTTTTCTTCCATTGGCACATATTCCTCTAGCTCCTCATTTTGTGTGACATTCTGTGTTTGTTTCTATGAATTAAGTGAAACAGCTACCTCTCCCAGTCCTTGTATAGGAATATCCCCTGTATAGACCAGATGTGCTTGGCAGCTTTGACTAGCTTACTGGAGCTGTAGTGGGTGTAAGTTGTGGGTTCTGGGACACTTTGTACTTGGGCTGTCTTCGTGGGATGGCTGGAGCTGTAATGAGTTCATTCTGGGAGATACCTATTGTGTGTCTTGCTGGGGCCACCTTGGCAAGATGACTGGAGTTCCAGTGGTCATGGGTGGGTGGCCATTTTGGGGGACAGCTGGGGCTGTTGTGGGCTAAGGGCCCAAGACTCCCTGAGGCAGCAGGCTGGCTAGAGCACCCAGATCTTGCTCCTGTCTGTGCTGTCAAGGTGGGGGGGAGCATACACAATGGCACCTCCGATCATTTGGTAGATGCTATAGAGTTAGTTCACTTATAGTCGAGTTGCCCTTTAAACTGTGTCTTCTTACGAATAAACATTTTAAATGGTCGATACTTTTCTTATTTTAATTCCAGTGTAGTTAACATAAAGTGTTATATTAGTTTCAGGTCTACAATATAGCAATTCAACAATTCCATATATTAAATGGCCAATGCTTTTTATCACTAACAAATTGTTTTCAGATCTACTAGGAGAAGAAAAAAATGAAAGATACTAAGATACTAAGACCCATTGCTCTGAAAGCACTAATTGGAGATGAATATGCAGCACCTATGAATGAAGAGTAATAAGCCAATAGTCAAACATAATTCAATTTTCACAGAACTTTCTAGTTTAATATTATTGGTCCATAGTTTGATATTATTTAGTCATGGGTAATATTGTTCTTCCATTATAGTTTATAACTGTGTTTCTCAAACTTGAGTAATGAACAGACCTCTTTTAAAAATAAGACTCCTTACATGTATAGAATTGTTAAATCACTATATTGTACACCTGAAACTAATATAACACTGCATGTTAACTAACTGGAATTAAAATTAAAACTTTAAAAAATAAATATAATGAATTTAAAAATTAAAATAAGACTCCTTCAGACTCAAACTTGCCTTAATTTTTGTTTACTATGCTATTATTTAAACATGTATAAACTTAACAAATTACAAATATCTTATACTTATAGGCTTCATATAATTTTTTTGGCCTTCCCTATAATTTTAAATCCAAAATAAACTTACAAATTAAAATAAAACCAGAAAAAATGAATAAAACTCAAATTAACATGATTAATTATCCCTTTTGCTGAAACCAAATTGCCATTTGCAATGAGATGGTGGTTCCCACATCTAAGATGGGCTCTTTTGGTTTCCTGTGCCCCTACCATCTAAATGTGTCTTCCCTCAGATATGTTCTCCCACTACGTTTCCCTGGCCAGACATTATTCTTCTTACAAGCTCAGAATGACTCATTTGGCCTTTACTTGGCACAAATATGTTATTTATTAATTTAACCACTACTCTCATTAGTTAGCCCATGAGAATTAGAGTAACTCAACGTTATTTTACCCCTACCCAATAGTAAATATTGCCATGAAATTATTAGACAATATTCTGTTCTAGACATCTAGTGATTCATAATATGCTTATGTAAAAAATTTAGAAGATTATCATCAAATAGAAACCATCAAATTTGACCCAAGGACCCACCTTCCTCCTCAAGAATATAGGGTTCAAAACCCAATTTAACAAATGCTATCCCAAGAAATTTCCCTCATTTGTGAGTTTCTGTTTGAATCCCATTCACAATAGTACAAGGGACCTCAAAGGTTCTAAGTTAGCATGTTCAAACGCATTGATAAATGTCAGCATCCTCAATATGAGCCTATTTCTTCCATTAACTATAGTTTTCCTCTCTCCCCTCTTTTCCTCCACTTCCTAACTCATCCTTCCCTCTTTATTTACCCACTTGTTAATCTAGTCTCTTCCACCTTTCCTATTCTATTTTTGGACATTATACAACATTGCGGTGTACTTCCAAATTACTTCAGATGTTCCCTTTACCTTTGGTTTTATAAGGATTGGTAGCCACAAACAGGAAAAAAAAAAAAAGTTTTTCCATCCCTGGTGGCACGGTGAGATGCACAGCTCTGACATGAAGATTAGGTGATTTATGCTCTGTCCTCAGCTTCCCAATTTCAACAAATCCTTCTCTGAGAAGACTAGCTTGTTTTAATTATACGCAAAATAAGAACAGATACTCTTTCTTCTGTCTTTTACATGCAGCAAAGTTTAGAGGAAATGACTGAAATCTCCATTTACATGTTACCGAACATCCATATCTTGTTGAAGACTAAATATTTCCACTTAAGATGAGCTTGCCTCTTTAATGCCAGCAACTCTTTCTGAACTTCCACAGGTCATCTAGGCTCAACAGCAGACAAAACAAAGCTCTCTCAGAAAAAGGTCTGTAAATTCCCAGAAATAGGCTTCCTTTCTCTACAAACCGCAAAGAAATGGGAGAGGCCAAAGGTATTCTGGGCTCCAGATAACATTTCTCCCTTCAGAGGAATAAATGTTTATCTGCTTGAGCTGACCAGTGGGCAGCATATTAAAACCAAGTGTGACTATAATGAAAAAGAGTTGATTGTCCTATGACTCAGGGTATCTAGAGACGATTCCTAAAATATTTTGATTACCAACCATTTCATTGGAAATGAAAAACTTCCTAAGCAGCAGATTTCTTTGAATGATGATTCTGGTAGGGGTGTGTGTGTGTGTGTGTGTGTATGTGTTGATAAGACTTGGATGAAATACCACCACTTAGAAAAGGTTCCTTTGATCTTTCTTGTCAAAATTCATTTTCTTTTTATTTCCACGAATGTACCTCTATTGAATATTTGTCATTCTAATTCATATTGTGATTAGTTAATTAAAAATTATTTTATTGCAAGCCTCTTAAAAGCAGCAGTTAATTTTAATCATATTCCTCAAGTTCTGTGCTGGTGCCTACAAGAAGGTATTTGATGCTGACTGGACTAAAAACCTGTTAAGTTGTTGCTCTGGTCATAAACAATTACAAGGTTAGCAAGTCTGGGGGGTGGGTGGATGGGTTAGCCTGGTGATGGGTATTAAAGAGGGCACATATTGAATGGAGCACTGGGTGGCAAACAATGAATCATGGAACACTACATCAAAAACTAATGATGTAATGTATGGTGATTAACATAATAAAATTAAAAATAAAATAAAAAAATAAAATATTTAGAGACCTACAGCAAAAAAAAAAAAACGAGGTTAGCAAGTCTGTCACCTGGTCTTTAAAACTAGCTCTGGCTGCTGAGAAGTTAGACTTCACGAGATAATAAATGCTGTGTATTATTATTTTACATACCCACCATCTAAAGTTTAAGGACATCTTTGGAAATATTGTATCCATGATATATGTGAAATGACTTTGAAAACAATAAAACTATAAAAATGCTAATGGTTTCTGTTAGATTCTGAGATAAACCAAGGGTAGAGCATTTCTGTAGCTAGGTAGCCTAGTAATGTAGTTTTTGTTAAAAGGTTTTTTAAGGGCCCCTGGGTGGCTCAGTCATTAAGCGTCTGCCTTCAGCTCAGGTCATGATCCCAGGGGCCTGGGATCGAGCCCCGCATCGGGCTCCCTGCTCCGTGGGAAGCCTGCTTCTCCCTCTCCCACTCCCCCTGCTTGTGTTCCCTCTCTCGCTGTGTCTCTCTCTGTCAAATTAAAAAAAAAAAAAAAAACCCTGATTACATTCACAACAATCTACTATTGTAAAACATGATTTGAAATTTAAAATTCAGAGGATTCCTTTGAAATTAACAAAGGAAGTTCAGAAAGACCAAGATTGCAGGAAACTTAATCCTACACTGCTATAGTCAGAAAATCATAAATACTGGTCTGTGGCCCTTTGGGTGTGCTACTGTTATTGAATAGCTAATATCTGAGGGACTTAAAACATCACCCAACTGTGTAAATATTGAACAAAAAGAAGCCTAGGATTATGTAATACTTTCAAAGCAAAAATAGAGGAGAAACTCGTAAAAGGTATCAGGAGCTCAGATATATTCCAATGAGTCGTAGTTAACTCATTTTTCAAGTTGTTTTTATCAGAAATTTTAAGTGGGACACTGATAGAAATATTTTCTAACCCTAATTTAAGAAATAAAGCAAGGCAACAGTCAGAAGCTCTCCCTAAAATTGGCACTCAAGGGGGGAACAACTTCACATTGGGCCTGAGAAAATGTCTGATCAAAGACAATGACATATGCAGGAAAAAGAGAAATACTATGAACTTGAATTTTAAGGAATAATATCTGTGATCACACTTTTAGTCTTTCATTATAAATTTTATGGAATAACATTTGAAATGTGCTACACAGTCTTCATGTTTTAAAGGCAGCTATAAATATAATTCTCGGTAAATGAAAATGCCACATTACTGTATTTAAATGTTTTCTCTGACAGGCCATATTCTAATCTTCTGTCTCATGAACTGATTTTTTTTACTCCAGTAGAAAAACTAGAAAATACAGGTAAGCAAAAATGAAGAGAAAACATTCTATATTGTTACCACCCAGGGATAAGTAATATAAACATTTTTGGTCTTCAGGCTTATTAAAGCTCTATATATTCACTGTACAGTAACTTAATTGTTTCCCCAGTTACTATAATGTGGACATCCTTCCATGTCAACAATAGACATGGCACCTTTTTTAGGGCTTCATAATATTCCATTGTGTGTATATAGCATAATTTAACCAATCCTGCATTGATATGATGCAGGCTGGCTGGGTCCAAGGACCCAGAGGGAGTTCCCACAGGACCAACCAAGAGGGTCCTTGGCTTTACCCAGAGTAGAAATCAAATGCAAGCCAAGAGGAAGTGAGAGCAGAGTTTATTGAAGACCCAGAGAGAGTGCAAATACAGAGCATCTGAGAAACTTGAAAAGGAACGGAGAGTGAGTCTCGTCTTTTTGTGGGGTCTGGGGTTTTTACTGAGGATTGTGGTCCAGTGCACATGTCTTCTCAGGCATCCAGGAACACAGATGAGTGTTTAGGTGTCCCCTGAAAGTCACATAAGCCCTGGAGCCAGGGCTCTTGGTGAGTCAGTGGTCTTGGAAAATGTTCAGTTCATAAGGACCCTGCCTGGTCACTTCTTAGATGTTATCTATTGTGCTGGAAGACTCCAAAGAAATCATGAACTCCTTGACCTTAACAAGGAGGACATACACTATTCTACAAGGCACGTGTAAGGTGGGGATGTAGGTCCTAGCAAGAATAGAGGCAGCAAAAAAGCAGTCTTTCATAGGGTCCTTTCAGCTTCCCTGTCTCAAATAGATGTTTGGGATTTTTTATTATAAAAAGATGATAATCTATTCTCTATCCTGTACCTGAAATAATCTCTTACAATACAGATCAGGTAAGTCACTCCCCTACTGATTACTACATTTTACTCTTGGGGGGAAAAAGACCTTAACTCTTCCCACGGCCTATAAAACCCTCCCTAAGCAGGGTCCTAGCTCCACACCAAGAACCTCCAACCCCTCTTCTCTCATTGGTTCTGGCCTCACATAATTTTCTCTCTGGTCAGACAGGCCAACCTTGTGTTTCTTTCTGCCTCGGGAACTTTGAACATAGCTCACCTGTAGCTAGACACTAGCCACTGTTTTTCAGTTACTGCACTTCATACTCTCTGAAAACATACTTCATTCTTTGTGTTTGTTTTGTTTTGTTGTATATTTTCTGTTACCCCTTCTAGGCTGTAGATAAGTTCCTTATACTGTTAGCACAGTACCAGGTACGTGTCAGCCCCTCAGTAAGTGTTTGTTTAATTGGTTAGTTAATTCAGGACCGAAACTTAACAAATGCTGTCCTTCCTATCTTATGGTGTCTTCAGAGGCAGCACTGGCCGAGAAAAGAACAATGAGAAAAGGCAAGGAGTAAACCAGTCTTTTCTAACCCTGGGCAAATTAAAAAGTCATAAGGGGAAAACTTCCCTTAACTCTCACCCCCTTTCTGCCACAACCACACCCTTCCAGATAATACTCAGCAGTTTTCCTTTGTGGTATTTACCACAGTTGTTAATTATTCACATCATTGCTTGTCTTATGGAGGAGAAAGGTTTTAAACCAACTCCATGAGGGCCAGGACTGTGTCTAATTCCCGGCTCGGTTCCCAGCTCTGGTAATAATGTCTGGCACAAAATAAGCTACAAAAAAATTATTTGTGGAATAAAAGAAACATTAGTCTTCTCTGGGCTGAAAACACTGGAGTTTTAAAATGATAAAAATTTCAACCCTCTATATTTTATCTTAAGAGCTGGCGGTAGAATTCTTAGGAAATACCTGAGAGTCCGTTTGGAGTAGGTGAGCACCCAGGGTCGGGAAGGTGCTAAGGGAACAAAAGAAATGACTGACCGGTTCTGCATGATAAAACAAGAGGAATTTGTTTTGCCTCTAAGAGGGAGGGGGATCCCAGTCGATGTTGACAGAAAACTGGGGCACCAGGTGAAGGAGGAAGGGTGGCGGAGTGGAAATTCTCTTGGCAAGGTCTCTACTTCCATCTCTCCCCGCGTCTCAGTCAAGGGACGGGTCCTGCGGACCACCTTGTGCTAGTGGGCTGAGGAGGGATGGGGGGGCGGGTGAAAACTGGGAAGGAGCCTGAATGTGACATCTGAGTCAATGTGCTCAGGAGCAGAAGCAAAACGTGTGACCCTGAAATAATCCATAAACTCAGAAAGCAAATGTGTGGAGCCAGAGGTGGCTTTGAGGATGTAAACTGCCCAGGAATTTAGAGAAGTCAGCCACAAGCCTTGAAATTGGGGGACTGATTTCATTTTATCTAGACAGCAAGGGTCAGGGAGACCCCAGGTCACACCTGGATTGAAACAGCAAGGGACTCCTGAGGTGCCTGGGTGGCTCGGTTGGTTAAGCATCTGACTCTTGATTTGGGTTCAGGTCATGATCTCAGGGTCCTGAATAGAGCCTTGACGCAGGTGCTGACTCCCTGCTCAGCAGGGAGTCTGCTGGAGATTTCTATTCTTCCTCCTCCCCTCCCTCTTCCTCTGCCCCTTCTCCCAGCTTGTGCTCCTACGCAAATTCTCTCTCTCTTTCTCTCTCTCTCTCTTTCTCCCTCTCAAACGAATAAATCTTAAGGAAAAAAAAAACACAGCAAGGGACTCTTATTATTTGTCACTCATATCTGGCCGCAGTTGCCGCTCATCCTTACACCAGTTTGGAATTTGGGGGATGAGGAAAGGGGAGGAAAGTTGGAATGAGAGACCCTCTCCCTTATCACCAGATAAGATAAACTTTACCATAATGTCTCTTCCTGTCTTTCAAGGGATAACATAATAATTTAGTGATTTATAGTCTTCGGGCAAAAATAAACTGGTGGTCTCTAAATAAACAGCATATCCTTTGTAGTTATAATTAAGTTACTCAAAGTAAACTCCCAATGGTTTTGATTTTACTTGATTACTCAAACAGATATTGCTATTTTGAAATTTTTCAAGAATGAATTGCTATACTGCTTTCAGCTCCCTACTTAGGGAATAGTTTGTGAGGACAATCCTATAAAAATCTTTGATGATGACTCATGAGTAACCTGTCAGCAGAAAAATATCTGATATCAAGAGTACTATTCTTCACATTTGTGTAATCTTAAAACACTGCAGGAGAAAGGAAATAGTTGCCCATTTAGACACAAATTATTAGAATGTATAAATAATTTCTTTTTCTCAGAACTCAGTAGGCTGAGTATGATTAATACAAGGTTGTGTTACAAGTGTGAACACATCCAGGTTTCACTACTGCCAGTTGATGTGGTTTTCATTGGAACAGCTCTGGTTCCTCCCGGGAAGAAAGTTTTAAAACTTCCTTGCCAAATTTGACCAACTCCTAAGCCAACATACACAAATGCATTCAATGCATTCACTCCACTTCCACTGGTTTCTGAATGGAGAAAAGGCAACGGGATACTGACTCTTCAGTATCCACTTATTATATGCCAAGTAGCTTTATTGAATATAAACCGGTAGAGAATGACCTACATGTTATTCAGAAAACTGAAACCATGGTCTACAGTTATTCAGAAAACTCCATTCCCAGAAGAGACATTATTCCACTTTAAAGTGGGGAACAATCTATTACATGTAGTACATATTTGCATATATGTGAACTTGACAAAGATTAGGAAATTATAATGTATATAATTACTGGGGCGCCTGGGTCGCTCAGTCAGTGAGGCAGCCAAGTCTTGGTTTTGGCTCAGGTCATGATCTTATGGATGGTGAGATGGAGCCCCACACTGGGCTCCGCACTCAATGGGGAGTTTGCTTGAAGATTCTCTCCCTCTGCCCCTCCCCCCGAACTCGCTCGCGTGTTCTCTCTCTCTCTCTCTCTCAAATAAATCTTTTTCAAAAGTGTTTATGATTACTGATACTGAATAGAGATTATGAGTATGATAGGATAATGACACTCCCTCACCCCCAAAGATATCTATGTCCTAATCCTTAGAACTGTGAATGTTGCTTTACATGGCAAGAGGAATTAAGGTTGCAGTTGCTAATCAGTAAATAGATGATCCTTGATTATCCCGGGTTATTTAGGTAGGCCCAGTGTAATCACCAGGGTCCTTAAAAGTGGAAGAGGGAGGCAGAAGAGAGTCCGAGGGAGCGATGCAAATTTTCTGGCTTTCAAGATAGAGGAAGGGGGCCACAAGCCAAAGAATGGGGCTACTTTGATGAGCTGGACAAGGCAAGGCAGTAGATTTTCCCCTAAAACCTCCAGAATGAACACAGCCCTGCTGACACCTTAACTTTAGCCCGTTGCGACTTGGGTCAGATTTCTGACCTCCAGAACTATGCAATAACAAACTGAGTTGTTTTAAGGCGCTAAACCTATAGGAATTTGTTATAGCAGCAGTAGGAACCTAAAACAGTGAGTCTGGTTATTGTTTATTGGGAGATTTTAAAAAAGAGGGAGTTTTATACTTTCCGAATTCTATATAATATATACATACTACCTTTATAATTAGGAAAATCTCATGCTTATTATTTTTCAAATCATATGAAAAATGGTAATGAAGGCAATGGTAAATTTGAGCATTTAGACTCAAAACTGACAACACCCTAACTGTTCCTTAAAGTTCTTAATGTCATGTAGTGAGAAAATTGACTTATGAAGACTCACACAATAGAAAGTAGCAGTTTATTTTAATAGCTTATGAACGCTTAAAGCTCAATTTAATATTTATTGAGGATCTACAGAGTACCAGGCCCCATCTAAATAAATCCATCAGCTGACGTGTATCTTTTCCACAGAATTCATGGGCAAAGCATGGCATTCTCCACAGGACAGTGTGCAGCCACTTTCTGACATGGTTCCCTTGCTTGCGTTTCCCCTGAGGTGCTTCGTGGCTGTGGTAATGACTGTGGCAGTCTGAGCTGGTTAGGAAGGAGGTTGTCAGACACACTGAGGGGGGCGTTACCAGTGTCGCCCCCCATTGAAGAGGTTGTGGCACTGGTAGGAGAGGGGTCTGGGTGGAGAGAAGCAATGGACTCTTTCACAATCAGTTACGACAGTAGGAAGCCACAAAGTGTCCTTGTTTGTTGCAACACGCTGGTTTTCTTATTCTCTTTTGGTAATTTTTGACCAGGCCAGGTGGACCAGAAAAAAGGCGGTATGTCTGAAGGAGTGGTAAACTAGCCACCTTTTTCTTTTCTTTTCTTCATGTGCTCCAAACTCCATGGCATGTGACATAAGACCCCAGTGCTTTGTCTAACCTAAATTTCCACACCCTGTTTTCTCTCTCCAGGCAGTGTGCTAGAAGCACACCATCAACCTTTCATTCCCCATCTCACTCCTGAGCCTCGAACTGTCAACTTTCCATCTCTATTCCCTCAGCCGGAATACCCTTCTCTTCGTTGTAAAATGGTTTCATCCTTCAGAGCTCAACTCAAATGCCAAGTACTTCTTGCAACAAGAGGTGAAACCATGTGCCAAGGATTTTCAGATATACTATTGAGTCGGTTCCATTTGAGGCTTGCTTTCTCATCTTATGGTGTGTTTCTTTGAACCTGGGGTCGGTTCGCCACCGGCACTGCTGCCTCAAAGCTCCCTTCAGTCAGGACCCCTGGCTGGTGATCCTGGCTCCTTGCTCCCTTAGCTCTCTGCCTAAGTCTCTTTATTATCCCTTATTTCACTCTGCTTCACAATTAGTTACTGTTGGACATGTTTACAACCTCCCTTCTGACCCCACTGTCAGTTTTTTGAAGACTGGGCCCTTGTCTTATCCTCCTATGAAATGTATGTCCACAAGCTACAGCATGTAGAGCTTTATAAAGTAAAACATATACGTATACTAAGTTGCAGAACAGGCATTTCTACTCCAGCTTTTCCTACCCATGAATGAAAGGGTTCAAAAAGTTTAGAATTTTCTTTCCCCAATTCCACCAGTCTTAATGTGTAAAGTTCACACGGGTGTGTCACAGCCTGGAATTAGGAAACGCTACTAAAATTGCTGCTTGCTGCTACTATTTTTTTTTAAAGGTTTAACTAGCAGAACCTGTTGCTTAATGAAGTGGAGTAATGAACCTTGTAGAAATGTCTCTAGGATTTCAAGGTGAATGGGTGGATAACATCACTGGAGAGACAGTGCAGGGAAAAAATAATCTTCAGCTGAGCGGAGACCACCCCTGCCGCTCCCAACTGAGCTCACTTTTGTCTGCTAAAACATGGGGGGCAGGGAACAGGCAGATTCTGGGAGACTGGTTTAACCTGTTGACTCTAATGCTCAGCTGAATGAGGCAATGGTAGTTCAAGCTGGATTTGAAACTCTTTGCAGGCAGTTATGTAAGAGTTTCAAAGCCAGTTAAAAGAAGCATTGGTGTAAGTGAAAACTAAGTAAATTTCCGACAAGCACTTTGGTTGTTTGAAGAATAAGTGGGTCTGATAATTCTCAGAGGACATAAGCTATTGATGCCTTCCAGGAACAGCATCTCCCCAAATTGTATTGCTAATTTGCCCTAGGTGAGGCAAAACTCTAGAAACTAATACATGTTTCCAAAATAAAAACCCTAATGTAAAAAATACAAAGAGATATCTCTTTTGTCAAAATCTGTTTCCAAAGTTAAGGATTATGTTCTATTCTTTGAAAGAATTCTGTGTGTATGTAAAAGTAAATATTTTTTCATTTATTTTACAATACTACATAAATATTTAATTCAGAAAAACAAGAGAATATATTTGCCCAAAATAAAGCTTCCTCATACCTTTTTTTTTTTTTTTCTGAAACAAATGTTTCCAGAAGCAGAGACTTCTTTTTGTGGAATATGTTCTTCCATTTGCAAATGAGATGGAGGAATGAATTAAAAAAGCCATGACTGTCACTGGCAAGAGCAGAAAGTAGAAAAATATAATCCTTTTTCCTGTACCCTCTCTCATTGCCCTTCTCCATCAGGAAGGAATGGTTGTCAGCATCCCTCCTGCTCTCTGGTGGTAAGAAGGAAGAAGCTCACAAAGGCCTAGTGCTGCATATTCTGGAACCAAACATACTTAATCTTCATCTAACAAAGTAGAAAGGAAAAGCAGTCACATACAAATACAATCATTTTTTTCTTTCCAAGTCTCTCTCTCTGAAATAAATACCCAGTTATAAAAATGTTAGCCCGGGGTGCCTGGGTGGCTCAGTCGTTAAGCGTCTGCCTTCGGCTCAGGTCATGATCTCGGGGTCGTGGGATCGAGCCCCGCATCGGGCTCCCTGCTCTGCGGGAAGCCTGCTTCTCCCTCTCCCACTCCCCTTGCTTGTGGTCCCTCTCTCGCTGTGTCTCTCTCTGTCAAATAAATAAATCTTAACAACAACAACAACAAAATGTTAGCCAAAGAACGCATTTTAGGATACCTAGGAATTTTTAAAGGGAGTAGGGTGAGAATCCATTTCATAAGCTCTAGATCCTACACACCCTTTCCAAAGGCCCATTTTGTCATGGCCATTTAGCAACTGTATTGTAATTTCAAAGATTAGTGAAGGTTTCTAAGAGCGTTGGTGGACCAGGATCCTCCTAGCTCTCATTATAGAGAAAACTGAATTGGGGGGTGGGGACGGAGAAGGGGGAAGGAGTGGAGCAAAAATAGGAAATTTTCCAGACACATTCTTCAGGTTAATGTTTACTGACATAACTGGGCTCCAAGTCACGGTTAACTAACCAAATCCTAATTATATTTCATGGAGCAAGTTTAACCCTCTGCAACAGTAGTGCTCAAACTTAGGTCCATCAGAATCACCACGAGGTCTTGTTAAAAACACAGATTGCTGGGTCCTACCCTTAGGGTCTCAGATTCAGTAGGTCTGGAGTGAGACATAAGCATTTGCCTTTCTGACAAGTTCTAGGAGATGAAGATGGTATCGTTGGTCCAGAGACCCCACTTTGAGAACCAAGGTCCTACAGCAGTTATCCACAATCCTGACTGTGCATCAGAAGACTCTTCTTTGGACGTTTTATAAAATCCTGATACCTAGTCCCCACCCTAGATCCACTGAAACAAAATCTCTGGGGCTGGTCTTGTCAAAGATAAATAAATCTGGACACTAGTTAAAGCGGTAAGGGTAGATTTCTTTCAGTAATAACTACTGAGATGGGTAAGAGGGTCCAGCATGAACTGAAACCAACTTTGTCAAAACAAAAGGTAAGAAAGAGACTTTTTAAAGTTGAAGTATGCTAAGGGAAAGGCATTGAGATGTGTTAAGCATCCATGGGAGAGGCCATGTGGGTTTGTTAACTGGCACTTATCCTGAGGAGAAACAAAACAAACCTCTATCTTTTTTAAAAAAGGTTTTACTTTTAGGGGCACCCAGGTGGCTCAGTCGTTAGGCATCTGCCTTTGGCTCAGGTCATGATCCCAGGGTCCTGGGGTCGAGCCCCTCATCGGGCTCCCCACTCAGCGGGAAGCCCGCTTCTCCCTCTCCCTCTCCCCCTGCTTGTGTTCCCTCTCTCGCTGTCTCTCTCTGTCAAATAAATAAAATCTTAAAAAAAAAAAAAACTTACTTTTAAATAGTCTCTACACCCAACATGGGGCTCAAACTCACAACCCCGAGATCAAGAGTCACATGTTCCTTCGACTGAACCAACCAGGTGCCCCAGACTTCTCCTGTCTTTAAAGCAGGAGGCAGTAGAACAAGTTAGAGCATGCTGCAGCCCTTACCCACCACCCCCCACCCCACCCCCCGCCCCTCCATAGGGACTGTGAGGTAAGGTGAGCGTTAGCTTCTTGAATGTTTGCATTTCAAAGAAAGATTCTTGAGAAGACTATTCCGGTGGTAGAGATTTACATCTCAAAGGGACAGAGAAAAGATTTATAGTTGCAAGCTTTCTAAAGTAACTGCTCTAAGAGAGTGTTTAGAGGCCCTATGTGCCTATCACAAGGTTTTGGCTAGAAAAAACAGTAAACTCTCCGGGCAGCATTGAGCTTTCTCCCGCAGGAATTTAAGAGGGTTGCTGTTCTCATCCCAGGGATGCAGGCTTGAGCTGTTAGAAACTATGCCAGTGTTTCTTCAAGTCTCTCAGTGTATGTGGAGGATGGGGTGAGGGGACAAGGGAGTGAAGGAAATGACTTACACAGAGGGTCTGTGGGTTTTACAGGCCAAAGTTGAGGCCTGGTTGAGAAGACTCAGAGGAGCCTGAGTAGAATTTGGTCAAGAAAAGAGTCTGGCATCTGTATGCCAAAGCTTGTCCATAGATGATTCTAGTGACCAGGGTTAAAAAAAATAATAATTCCTGCAGTAAGGAGATTTACAATCCTTGCAGAAAGGCAGCTTGCTTAAATGTGTTTCTGAGTTGTTCCTAATACACAACTGCAAAAGTAGTTGGCAAACAGGAAAGATTTCTGCACTGCTCTGTGGTGAGGACACATAGCATTACAGAGCTGCTGCAATTACCTTGTATTTCATAAAGTTGCATTTCATTCAAGGTCCAAGTCAAGGAAGATAAGGGACTGAGAAGTAACTGCAACAGACACCCCAAATTCTATTTTTTTTCCTTCAGTATTTAAAAATATACTTTCAGGGACATCTGACTCTTGGCTGTGAGAAACCTAGCACAAGCCCTTACATCTCCATGTCCAGAGTTACCCCTGGACCCAGGGAAGATTGTATCAAATGGCATCCCCCAGCTGCAGCATTTTTGGTCAGGGGAAGTTATGTTAAAATACATACCAGATGCAGCATCGAACAGGATAAGAATTAAAAAGAAAATGCAGCCTGACAGGGCAATTTCTTTGTGGGAGTAAACTGATTGTGAAATCTGCTATAGACTGAATGATGGTCCCCCCAAAATTCATATGCTGAAACCCTAACCCTCAACATGACTATGTGGAGATAGAACTTTTAAGGTTAAATGAGGTCATAAGGGTGGGATCCTAATCTGACAGGACTGGTGGCCTTATAAGAAGTGGGGGGTGGAGATCTCACATGCATGCACCGAGGAAAGGTCATACAAAGACATAGGGAGAAGGCAGCCAACTGTAAGGAAGAAGGTCCTCACCAGAACCCAAATTGGCCAGCACCTTGATCTTGGACTTCCAGGTTCCAGAACTGAGAAATAGATTTCTGTTGTTTAAGCCACCTAGTCTATGGTGTTTTGTTATGGCAACCCAAGTAGATTTAAGACTGGATCAATTGTTGGTTCTTTTTTTCATTCATTCACTCATTCATTCATTCCTTCATTCAACAATTATCCCTCTTTTAGGCACTGGAGATTTAGCAATAGGTAAAGTCCTAGCGTTTGAGGAGCTTCTATTCTAGAGAGGAAAAAAAATCAAAACAATAAATAAGTATATGAGAAATGGTGGTGAGTGCGATGGGAAAAAATAAAGCAGAGTGAGGGAGATAGAGGAGTGGGGAGTGGCTATTTTATGTAATGTGGTCATGGAAGGCCTCACTTACCAGACGACTCTTGAGCAGAGAACTAACGGAAGTGAACCATAGATTATCTGAAAGAGGAACCTAGGAAGAGGGAACAAGTGTAAAGATCTGGAAGCAGAGAACACTTGACAATTTCAGGAAATAGCAAGGAGGTCAGTGTGGCTGGAGCTGAGCAGGCCAAGGAGAGCGTAGTTGAGTGACGGGGTAGGTGCATTACATAGACCCTTGTAGGTTTGTGTTAGGACTCCGACTCCTACTCAGTAAAAGGGGGAGCCATTGAAAGGTGTTTGAATGGAGGAGTGATATGAATTGACTTCTATTACAGAATAATCCCTCTTACTGTTGGCTAAATGGTGGTGAGATGGGGAAAAGGCCAGAAGCAGGACAACTTGATGAAACTTATCAAAAGTTTTAGTTTATTTTGGTTTGGCTTTTAAAACACCTAATGGATGCATCTTGGGGGTGGGGGGCTCCCAATGATGATTTTGTTCATATTCGTGGGCTATTAACAGATGAAATAGAAAATAAATTGCATTTTTATTTACACCCAGGATCTAGGATTTCCCTTTTGACCCTAGGTCCTAGGATCTTTCTTTCTTTCTTTTTCAAATTTTTATTTAAATTCTAGTTAATATTGGTTTCAGGAGTAATTTAGGGATTCATCACCGTTCTAGGATCTAAGATTCTCTTTGGTTCTTCCACAAACTTCAGCCTGCTCAGTGACCTTTCTCTCTCTCTACCCTGATAGGTCATTGATTTGCCTAATGTCCTAGGGCCATTGGCACTGTCTCCATTCAACTTTACCCTGCCTTTTGGAGGAGTACTTCTCACACTTGAAGGCACATATAAGTCCCCTGGGGGGATTTTGTTAAAGTGCTGATTCTGATTTGGTAGGTCTGCGGTAGGGCACAAGGATTCTGCATTTCTAGCCAGCTTCCAGTGCTAATGGTCCTTGGACAAAACTTTGAATAGCAAGGTATTAGAGTATTCAAAGGATCCTACACACTTCAGATTTCTTGTGTGAAGAAAACAAAAATTGCATCAAACATGTACAATGAGAAATTTATTCTTCAGTGCATTTCTACTGAGTGAGACTATGGGGGCCCAAAAAGGAAACTGAATTATTCTTTCTTCTTTTTTCCAGGCAATCAAATTTTTTTTTTTAATACATAGATACTCTGTTTTGAAGGGAAGGGGAATGACTTTTATTTTAATTGATTTTTATAATAGGCAATGCATTCACAGGATTCAAAATATACAAGATATGAAATGGTCTCCCAATTCTCACCCTGAACACCTAATTCCCCACTTCTGTATTCTTCTAAAAATATATTTACTTAGACTAAGTAACTACATGTGTGTGTTTGTGTATAAACTTTGCCCCATTTTTTCACAAATAAACTGCCTACTATTCTGAAGTTTACTGTTTTTATACCTAATAGAGATCATTTCATATTAGTACATTATTCTTTATTATGACTATAACATGCCATTAAATGGATGTACCATAGTTTATTTAACTAGTCTCAAAAATAATTTAAAATTAATATAATTGGAACTGACAACTCTAAAAACTGCAAGTGAAAACAAATTATAATCTAGTTTTCCAGCCATGGAGGAAACATATTTATACACAAGATTAAGACTAAATTGTTATTATTCCTATAATAAATTCAAATTTTTCTTAAATATTTCAAAAAATTAAAAGACTTAGTTACATTTCAGTGGTGATAATTAAAAAAGAAAACAATGTTGATATCTTCAGATATGTAAGGGATTCCCTTGGAATTATGAGTGGTGTGTTAGGAAATTGCAGTAACTCATGTTAAAACAGTGATGAATCACTAAAAAGCTTTGAAAGTATGTAAGTGTTCATGGAGAATTCCAAAAAAAGTAACTTATTGCAGTGGAATTATTTATGCACTTAAGAGTCTTGCTTGCTTATATGTAAGTGGAATCATGTGTAATGATTCAGAAAATTCCATTCATGGCCTATCTATATGATTTAACCTCTTTACTAGCCAGACCTTCCTCTCTCCCTTCCTGAATACCACTTATATTTTTCTACTGCTTGATATAGCAACTATGTTTCTTTCAATTACCTAATTCTCCAGAATTAGTCATCTCTATTTTATATCCAGTGGGATCTAATTCAATCTCATAGAAGTAAAGTTGATATTTGGTGGTGTTAGAAGTAGAGGGTTTTTTTAAATTATAGATAAGAGAAATTGACTTTTTCTTTTTTGGGGGGGAAGCAATGAAAATGGCATTAAGCCTATTTTTATTTTTTTCTTTTTCTTTTTTTTATTAACATATAATGTATTATTTGTTTCAGGGGTACAGGTCTGTGATTCATCAGTCTTACACAATTCACAGCGTTCACCATAGTACATACCCTCCCCAATGTCCATAACCCAGCCACCCCATCCCTCCCACCCCCACCACTCCAGCAACCCTCAGTTTGTTTCCTGAGATTAAGAGTCTCTTATGGTTTGTCTCCCTCCCTGGTTTCATCTTGTTTCATTTTTCCCTCCCTTTCCCTATGATCCTCTGTCTTGTTTCTCAAATTCCTCAAATCAGTGAGATCATATGATACTTGTCTTTCTCTGGTTGACTTATTTCACTTAGCATAATACCCTCTAGTTCCATCCACATCATTGCAAATGGCAAGATTTCATTTTTTGATGGCTGCATCTTCATCCATTCATCTGTTGATGGACATCTTGGCTCTTTCCATAGTTTGGCTATTGTGGACATTGCTGCTATAAACATTGGGGTGGAGGTGCCCCTTCTGATCACTACATTTGTATCTTTGGGGTAAATACCCAGTAGTGCAATTGCTGGGTCGTAGGGTAGCTCTATTTGCAACTTTTTGAGGAACCTCCATACTGTTTTCCAGAGTGGCTGCACCAGCTTGCATTCCCACCAACAGTGTAGGAGGGTTACCCTTTCTCCGCATCCTTGTCAACACCTGTTGTTTCCTGACTTGTTCATTTTAGCCATTCTGACTGGTGTGAGGTGGTATCTCATTGAGGTTTTGATTTGGATTCCCCTGATGCTGAGCGATGTTGAACACTTTTTCATGTGTCTGTTGGCCATTTGGATGTCTTCTTTGCAGAAATGTCTGTTCATGTCTTCTGCCCATTTCTTGATTGGATTAGTTGTTCTTTGGGTTTTGAGTTTGATAAGTTCTATAGATTTTGGATACTAGCCCTTTATCTAATATGTCATTTGCAAATATTTTCTCCCATTCTGTCGGTTGTCTTTTGGTTTCTTGACTGTTTCCTTTGCTGTGCAAAAGATTTTTATCTTGATGAAGCCCCAATGGTTCATTTTTGCCCTTGCTTCCCTTGCCTTTGGCGATGTTTCTAGGAAGAAGTTGCTGCGGCTGCGGTCGAAGAGGTTGCTGCCTGTGTTCTCTTTTAGGATTTTGATGGACTCCTGTCTCAGATTTAGGTCTTTCATCCATTTTGAGTCTATTTTTGTGTGTGGTGTAAAGAAATGGTCCAGTTTCATTCTTCTGCCTGTGGCTGCGCAATTTTCCCAACACCATTTGTTGAAGAGACGGTCTTTTTTCCACTGGACATTCTTTCCTGCTTTGTCGAAGATTAGTTGATCATAGAGTTGAAGGTCCATTTCTGGGCCCTCTATTCTGTTCCATTGATCTATGTGTCTGGTTTTGTGCCAGTACCGTACTATCTTGATGATTACAGCTTTGTAATAGAGCTTGAAATGCCACCGGCTTTGCTTTTCTTTTTCAACATTCCTCTGGCTATTTGGGATCTTTTCTGGTTCCATACATATTTTAGGATTATTTGTTCCATTTCTTTGAAAAAAGTTGATGGTATTTTGATAGGGATTGCATTAAATGTGTAGATTGTTCTAGGTAGCATAGACATTTTCACAATATTTGTTCTTCCAATCCGTGAGGATGGAACGTTTTTCCATTTCTTTGTCTTCCTCAATTTCTTTCATGAGTATTCTACAGTTTTCTGAGTATAGATCCTTTGCCTCTTTGGTTAAATTTATTCCTAGGTATTTTTGGTTTTGGGTGCAATTGTAAATGGGACCAACTCCTTAATTTCTCTTTCTTCTGTCTTGTTGTTGGTGTATAGAAATGCAACTGATTTCTGGCAGGATATAAAATCAATGCACAGAAATCAGTTGCATTTCTATACACCAACAACAAGACAGAAAAATTGACTTTTTCTTAACAATGATATGAATTTAAACACATGCATGTATAGATTCACGTAACCACACCATAATTAGGATACAAAACATTTCTCCCATTCCCCTAAAAATTCTCCCTCATGCTCCTTTTACAGACATCTCCTACCTCCCCATACAACAGCTGATAACCACTGGGTTTTTTTGACCCTATAATTTTGCCTTTTTGAGAATGTCATAGAAATGCGTAATACAGTATGAAACTTTTTGAGACTGTCTTTTTTCACTTAGCATAATATCTTTGAGATTGAAGTTCTTGCATGTATTAAAATTTGTTCTTTTGTATTGCTGAGATCTATTCCATTGTATAGATGTACCACTGTTTATCAATTTGTTCAATGAAAGACCAGGAGTTGTTTTCAATTTTTAGTGAATATGAATAGAATTTCTATAAACATGTGTACAGGTTTTTGTGTGAACATAACTTTTAATTTCCCTAGTGTAAATATCCAGGGGTAGGATTGCTGAGTCACATGTTAAGTGTTTAACTTTATAAGAAACTACCAAACTGTTTCCCAAGAATTTCTGACCCATTTTGCATTTCTGCCAGCAATGTGGGTTTAGATTATTCTACATCCTCTCTGGCACTCTATATTATCAGCTTTTTAAACTTTAGTCACTCTAATAGATGTGTAATAATATCTCATTGTATTTTTAATTTACATTTCTGTAATAGTTAATTATATAAACATCTTTTCCCATGCTTATTTGCCATTATATATACTTTAGTGGAATGTCCAAGTTTTTTACCCATTTTTAAAATTAGGTGTTTTTTTTAATAATTTTTAAGAATTTTTAAAATTTGTATTCTGAATGTAAGTTATTTGTGATTTCAAATATTTTCTTACTTTGTAGCTTATCTTTTTATTCTCTTAACAGTGTCTTTCACAGAGCAAAATTTCAAATTCTGTGCAGTCTAATTTATCAGTTTTTTTCTGTTATGAATCATGCTTTTGGTGTCATGTCTAAGAACTTTGGCCTAACCCCATTTCATGAAGATTTTATCATAAATTCTATAGGACTTTATCCTATCCTATGAAACTTTTATAGTTTACATTTTAGATTTAGATCTATGCTATATTTTAAATTCATTTTTGCATAAAGTATGACTTTTAGGCTAAAGCTTTTTTTTCCACATATGAATGTCTAATTGTTTCAACATCATTTCTTGAAAAGACTATCCTTTTACACTGAATTGACTTTGAACCTTTGTCAAAAATTAATTTTTATGAGTCTATATTTGGACTTTCATTCTCTTCTGTTATCTGTATATCTATCCCTTTGTTAATACCAGTGTCTCAATTATCACAAGTTTATATTAAGACTTTGTAGGTATTGTGATTCATCCAATTTTATTCTTCTTTTTAAAAATTGTTAGGGGAGGCAGGGGGAGCAGTCCAATATGACAGTATAGGAAGATCCTGAACTCCCCTCCTCCCACAGACACACTAAATCTACAGGTACAGATGAAACAATTCCCTCAGAAAAAGACTTGAAAACTAGCTGAACAGCTCCTTCACAACAAACAATAAAAGGGCAACATCAAGGTGGGTAGGAGAGGTGGAGATGCCTTCTCAACAAAACCCAACACCAGCATGGTGACCCACAACTGGAGGGATCTCACAGATCCAGGGCTTCTCCATGAAGAATGTGGGGTTTGTGCCTCATATCAGACACTCCAACCCTTGTGACCTGCAATGGAATGACCAGCCCCCATAATGTCTAGCTTTGAAAACAACAAGGCTCATATGCAGAAGACCCAAGGGGCTGTAAAAAACTGAGATACTTCTTTTAAAGGACTCATATAGGACTCAATTGTCCCAGGACCAGCACAAAGGCAGCAGTTTGAGAAGTGCCTACACCATACATGAAGGATACTATTTGCTCATCTTAAGACATCAGGAGCCTGTTTGGACTCTATCTGGGGATGGAGGCTTTGGTACATACCATTTTCATGCTCTCTGTCTACCTGAATAATGCGGGCAGGCGTACTTCTGCCCTGAGCTCTCCTTCCTTCTTGCTAAATCCAACAGACATTCCTTTGCTTTGTGCTCTCCTATGGCCTTGTGAAAGCCAGTGGGTGCAAAACAGGCACACCACAGCCCTGTGCTCTCCCACAGCTATGTAAAAGCTAGCATGTGCACACAGTACACACAGAGCATGCTCCTTGATTGCCTGGCTCTGGTGGCCAAAGGGTCTTGTGTTCCTGAGTCCCACATGACTGTAACAATCAGACAAAGTTCTTAGAAGGCCACCAAACCCAAAGCACTAGATAGACAGCAGACCAAAACTCCTGGTTTTCCCGTGAAAAGAGCTCCTTTCAGAGAATGTAGGCTATCTTTGCACTCTCCCTTGGCCTCAATTCAGCTTGCTGGTATCTCCCAGAAAGGATCTTATACACTCATTTGAAGCCCTGATTTTTCCAACTGTCACCCAGAAGACACCACCAGATTGTCTGGTCTGGAGACCAGCAGGTTTTATGATTGCAGTCCCATAGGATTATATGTGTTTGCATACTTTAAAAGCTACTGCCTGAAGGTCTAGCTTCCAATCAGCCTAAAACTAGCTGCTGACCAAAATCCTTCCCTTTGGAACACTGACAAATCTTGGCACACCCTCACCAACTGGGAAAAATCAAGAATAAGTCAGACTGCTTAGAAAATCACAAAGATTTGAGAGAAAACCAAGGTTAGTGTAAAGTTGAAAGATAAGGTCCATCTCCTATACAAAGCCCCTCCTTCATGACTGGGAGACATAGTTGTTTCACCTCATACAGAGAAACAGAGTCCAGCAGAAGGAGGAAAGAGAAGAATATGTTCCAAACATAGAACAAGATAAAACTTGAGGAAAAAAACCTCAATGAAATGGAGATAAGTCATTTACCTGATAGAGTTCAAAGTAATGGTCAAAAATATGCTCACCAAATTCAGGAGAAGAATAGATGAGAACTTCAAAGAGATAGAAAAGATAAAAGAGTACCCCACAGAAGTCACAGCGCTTGAAGAAGACAATAATTGAACACCAAAATATACTAGAGAAGTTCAGCAGAAGACTCGATGAAGCAGAGGAAAGAAACAGTGATCTAGAAGATAGGGCAGTGGAACTCAGCCAAAGAGAACAACAAAAAAGAAAAAAGAATTTAAAAAGTAAAGATAGCTTAAGGGACCTATGGAACAACATCAAGCAGAGTAACATTCACATCATAGGGTTCCCAGATGGAGAAGACAGAAGGGGGCAGAAAAATTACTTGAAAAAATAATGCCTGAAAACTTGCCTAATCTGGGGAAGGAAAAAGTCATCCAGATCCAGGAATCCCTGAAAGTTCCAAATGAGATGAGCCCAGAGAGATCTACAGCAAGACACACTATAATTAAAAAGTCGAAAGTTAAAGAGAATCTTAAAAGTAGCAGAGAAAAACAACTTTTTACATACAAGGGACCCTGATAAGATTTTCAGTGGATTCTTCAACAGAAACTTTGCACGCCAGAAGAGAATGGTACAATACATTCAAAGTGCTAGAATTAAGACCCTTCTACCCAGCAAAATTATCTTTCAGATTAGAAGAAGAAATAAAGTTTTCCATACATGCAAAAGCCAAGGGAGTTTATCACCACTAAACTAGACTTACCAGAAATGTCAAAGGGACTTGTTTAAGCTGAAAAGAAATGGCATTAATTAGTAACAAGAAAACATATGAAAGTATAAATCTCAGGGGTAAAGGTAAATATATAATAAAGATATGGATTAATCACTTATAAAGCCAGTGTGAAGTTTAAAAGGCAAAAGTAGTAAAAATAACTGTAATACAATCAGTTAAGGCAGACACCAAATAAAAAGATGTAATATGTGACATCAAACATAAAATGTGGGAGGGGAAGAGTAAAAATGTAGAGTCTTAGAATGTGTTCAAACTTAAGTTGCTATGAACTTAAAATAGACTCATATAAACAGGCTGTTATATGTGAACCTTATGGTAGCCACAAAGCAAAAACCTATAGTAGATACACAAAAGATAATAAGAAAGGAATTTAAGCATATCACTAAAGAAAGTCATCAAACCACAAGAGAAGAAAGCAAGATAAGGAAAATGGAAGTGAGAGGAATTATAAAACAGTCAGAAAACAATGAACAAGAAGGAAATAATAATTATTATATCACCCAATCTACAGATTCAATGCAATCCTCATGAAAATCCCAATGACATCTTTCATACAAATGGAACAAATAATCCTAAAATTTGCACAGAATCACAAAAGACCTCAAATAGTCAAAGTAATCTTGAGAAAGAACACAACTGTAGGCATTATGCTTCCTGATTTCAAACTATATTACAAAGCTAAAGTGATCAAAAGAGTATGGTATTGCTAATAGTCTTAACACAAAAACAGACACACATCAATGGAACAGAGTAGAGAGCCCAGAAATAAAACTATGTGTATTTGGTCAATTAATTTACAACAAAGGAACAAGAATAAGCAATGGGGAATGGACATTCTCTTTAATATTTGGTATTGGGAAAACCAGACAACCACATGCAAAAGAATATAACTAGACTACAATTTTAGACCATACACAAAAATTAACTCAAAGACTCAAATGTAAGACCTGAAAACCTAAAGCTCCTAGAAGAAAACGTAGGCAGTAAGCTCCTTGACCTTTGTCTTGGTGATGACTTTATAGAACTGACTCTAAAAGTAAAGGCAATCAAAGAAAAACAAAAAACAAGTGGGACTATATAAACTAAAAAGCTTCTGCACAGTAAACAAAACCATCAGCAAAATGAAAAGGTGACCTACCTAATGGGAGGAAATATTTACAAATCATATATCCAATAAGACATTACTATATAAAATATATAAAGAACTATATAACTCTATAGCAAAAAAAATTGATTAAAAAAATGGGCAGAGGATCTGAATAGATATTTTTCTAGAGAAGACCTACAGATGGCCAATAGGCACATAAAAAGATGTTCAACATCACTAAAAATCAGGGAAGTGCAAATCAAAACCACAAAGAGACACCACTTCACACCTGTTAGAATGACTATTATAAAAAAAGAGAACAAATAACAGGTGTTGGTGAGGATGTGGAAAAAGGGGAACCCTTGTACACTGTAGGTGGGAATGTAAATTGGTGAAGCCACTATGGAAAAACAGTATGGAGGCTCCTCAAAAAATTAAAGATAGGAAAAGATAGAACTACCATACAATCCAGAAATGCCACTTCTCAATATTTATCCAAAGAAAACAAAAATACTAATTTGAAAAGATATATGCTATATTATGTTCATTGCACATTGTGATAGCCAACATGTGAAAAAAACACACATGCCCATTGATGGATGAATGGATAAAAAGATGTGTGTATACACACACACACACACACACACACACACACAGGAGAATACTACTCAGCCATACAAAGAATGAAATCTTGCAATGTTTGACAACAGGGATGGTCCTTGAGGGTATTATGCTAAGTGAAATAAGAGAAACCAAAATAGCATATGATCTCAGTTACAACAAAAAACCCTCTTAGCTACAGAGAACAGAATGGAAGTTCCTAGGGTAGAGGGGGTTAGGGAATGTGCAAAACAGGTAAAGTGGGTCAAGAGGTACAAACTTCCAGTCATAAATAGGTCATGGAGATGTAATATACAGCGTAGTGACTAAAATCAATAATATTATAGTGTATGTTTGAAAACTGCCAAGAGAGTAAATCTTAAAAGTTTTCATCATAGGAAAAAAACAATCTTTTGAGATAAAGCAAGAGACTCTTAATTATAGAGAACAATCTGATGGTTACCAGGTGGGAGGGAAGTGGGGGGGATGGGTTTAAATAGGTGATGAGGATTAAGGAGTGCACTTGTTGTGATGAACCCTGGGTAATGTATGGAACAATCAAATTACTATATTCTACACCTGAAACTAATATAACACTGTATGTTGACTGGAATTAAAATAAAAACTTTAAAAAAAAAGAAAACCAAAATTTTTGTAACTTTGTATGGTTCACCTTTTCATACACATTTTATAGGCTTCTCTGTAACTACAGGATTAGAATTGTGCTAAACCTATAGATTAGTTGACTAATATTACAATGTTTTCCAATTCACGAACATATATCTTTTCATTTATTTAGGTCTTCTTTGATTTCCTTCATCAGCATCTTTTTTCAGCATAGGATCCTGTATATGTTTTGTTAGATTTATAGTCAAACATTTTATTTTTTGACTCTCTTGTAAATGGTATTTTTAAATTTTGGTTTCCAATTGTACATTAATAATATATAAAAACACAATAGATTTTTATGCATTGACTGTATCCTGACCTTGCTAAATGTAATAAGTTCTAGGAGTTTGGGTAGATTCCTTTGGATTTTCTACATAGACAATTATGTTGACGGTCAGTGAGACCAGTTTGTTTCCTCCATTTCAATCTGCATGCCTTTTCTTTCCCTTGCTTATTGTATTGGCCAGGACTTCCAGTATGACATTGAATACGAGTAGTGAGCATGGATGTCCTTGCCTTGTTTCTGATCTTCACCATAGAATTTTGTCATAATTGAGTATGATGTTGGCTATATTTGTTTTTTCTTTTTAAATGTCCTTTAGGAGGTTGAGAATGTTTGCTGAGAGCTTTTATCATGAATAAATGTTGACTGTTGTCAAATGCTTTTTCCTATCAATTGATGTCATATAGTTATTTTTAGTTTGCCAGTGTGGTCAATTGCATTGCTTGATTTTCTAATACTGAACAAGCCTGCATTCCCAAGATGAACCTCCACCTTCCCTCCATTGGTTATGGCATATTATTCTTTTATATATTGCTGAATTTGATTTGCCAATATTTTGTATTTTTACATTTATATTCTTAGGGGATATTGGTCTGTAGTTCTTTTTTTGTACTGCTTATTGAGTTTGGATTTCAGGGTTATGCTGGCCTCATAAAGTAAGTTGAGAATTGTTCCATCCTCTTCTATTTTCTGAAAGAGATGGTGTCGGTGTTATTTCTTCTTTAAATGTGTGATAGAATTCCCTAGTAAAACTAACTGGGCTTAGAGCTTTCTTTTTCTAGAAAGTTTCAAACTACATTTCAATTTCTTTAAAAGGCAGGCTTTTGGGATGCCTGGGTGGCTCAATTGTTAAGCGACTGCCTTTGGCTCAGGTCATGATCCTGGAGTTCCTGGATCGAGTCCCGCATCAGGCTCCCAGCTCGGTAGGGAGTCTGCTTCTCCCTCTGACCCTCCCCCCCCTCATGTGCTCTCTTTCTCAAATAAATAAATAAAATCTTTAAAAAAAATAAAAGGCAGGCTTTTAATAAAATTTCCCATTTCTAATATTTTTTAAAAATCTTGACCTCCAGAAAATTAATGCCCACTTAGTCATTAACACTCAGTTCAGCGTACTAGTTGGTGAAAGTAGTTTCAAAGAAAAGAAAAGATGTCGTCCTACTTTAAAATAATTATGACACAATATTGGTGAAAAAGCATTTTCAAATGGATATATACAAATACGTGACTAAACATAGGATATCTCAGTGGTTAAGAGCATGCATGAACTTTGACAAGTGACAAACGTATTTGCTTCTGTAACCTTGGGCAATTAACTTCCCTAACATTTTTTTCCCTCATTTGTAAAAGAGGAATAATACCATAGACATGGCTGAGTTGTTGTAAGGATTAAAGGAGTTAATGCAAGGGATTCATATAAACACCTAATTTGTAGTAGCTATCATCAGTGTGATTTTACTGGAAAAATTATAACTATGTATACTGGAAAGAGAGAATAGTATCATGGATTATAAGTAAGTACTTTCCACCCCTCTAGATAATTATATAAAGATTTTTAAAGAAATTTAAGTGCTAATGCTTTCAGTTTTATTACTCTGTAAAACATTAGCAGTTGATGATTTAAAATTCATGAAAAATTCTATTACTTCCAACTTCCTGCTCTAGATTCGTAACTTTTTTCTGTAGCATTCTATTTTTTTAAACTTCACTGTGATTATCAAATACCATAATGTAGTCTCTTATTTAATAAAAATTTGCTTGCTCCTCTTATCTTTTCTTTCTAAATCAAACTCTTCAATCTACCATGCTCTCCCTCTGTCTGCCCTGTCCAGTGTATTGATACTTTTCCTGCAGAACATTGAGCAGGACCTCTGAGTTTGAAGACACTATTCACTTATTTCCTTAACAAACAAGATTAAAACAAGCTGACTGATAAAAGAGGAATATCAAATTAGCGTATAAGCCTGTTCACATGAAAAGCAAGAAAGCAGACTTGACTTACTTTGGATATGGTCTTTTAGTCATGTCATTGTTATGGTCTCAGCAAAACTGATATGGTTCTGTTTAATCAGTGTTCCCCATCTTTTACTAAGTTGCTTGCTTCATCTTTCCTTATATCCTTGGTCTTCAAAAATGTGCAGTCTTGGTCGCCTGGGCGGCTCAGTCGTTAAGCATCTGCCTTCGGCTCAGGTCATGATCCCAGTGTCCTGGGATCGAGCCCCGCAACAGGCTCCCTGCTCCCTGCTCCTGCTTCTCCCTCTCCCACTCCCCCTGCTTGTGTTCCCACTCTTGCTGTGTCTCTCTCTGTCAAATAAATAAAATCTTTAAAAAAATAAAAATGTGCAGTCTCATTAAACACCACCATGAATATAGATTTAGGTGTAAAGAGTGAGGTAGATGATGCTTTAAAAGGAGAGGAGGGAGGGATTGGTGCTGTTGGAGATAGAAGTAGAAAACAAAGAAGGTGATGGATTTTAATGAAATTTGAAGGTTGGGAAGCTGCTGTGGAGAGCAAACAAAAGAAAGGTGGTGGTTGCTCTGGTGGGTGCGGAAAGATGAACAAAGGCATGCAGATACAGAAAAGCTTGGTGTTTGCATAGGTACATGGTGTGGGGATGGAAGGAAGATTTGCAGGAAGAAAGGGCTGGAACTTGTGTGCCTGTATGTGTATTTCAGGGGAGGAGAGAGTAGGCAGGGAAGGTTACAAGAATAGACTGTTTAGAGAGGCAGTATAGTTTATGGGCTCTGGAGCCAAACTTTCTAAACTGTAATCCTGGCGCCATCACTTATTAATTATATGGCTGGACAAGTTGTCTAAACTGTGTTTCTTTATCTATAAATCAGGGATAATAATGGAAACTTCATTTGGGTTACTATGCCTGGCTCATGATAAGCTCTCTATAAATGTTAATTATTTTTGCCATTACTATAGAGAAATTAGTTGGGAGAGTCAGAAGGGTCAGCTGATGGAATGTTTTGAAAGCTAATAGAATTTAGAGATCATGTGAAAGACTACTTTTTTAGTCAACTGAACATGATGCTATTTTTGATGTTAACAGATATATAGGCTTTTAACTGCAATCAGATATGCTCAGCCTTAATTAAAATTTTATTCAGATTTTATTTAATTTTCATGTTACACTGAACTTCCGTCTACATTAAAAGGATGATGGGGTGCCTGGGTGGCTCAGTTGGTTAACCGTCGGACTCTTGATTTTGGCTCAGGTCATGATCTCGGGACATGAGATCAAGACCCACATCAGGCTCTGGGCTCAGTGGGGAGTCTGCTTGAGATTCTTTCTCTCCCTTTCCCTTTGCCCCTCCCCCCATGCATGCACCCTCCTTCTCTCTCAAATAAATAATCTTTTTAAAAAATTAGAAATAAATAAAAGGATGATGATCAAGCACACCAACCAAGATGCTAAAACCCAGGTCAAAGTCTTTTATTGTTTGATATTATTTGACTCTTTGGAATCAAAGGGGGAATATTATCCAAGGAGAAAAGGCAGCTAACATAGCAAGTTATAGATGAAAGGGAAAATGATGAGGGGCAATTAAGTGATAGGAAGGTGAGATTGTAGACTGAGGGGTAAAAATGGACTCAGGAAAAAAACATCGTATAAGAAAACTATATTTTAAAATTTAGAGAATGATAGGCATTTCAGAAAAATTTGATATTTTAAAAATAGCAATGAGTCAAATGCAAGTTAATACTGAGATTGAATTTATTTAAATAGGATAAGCACCAAGCAGCAATAATAATAAAGGAAAGGTATACATGGAAATACACTCAACATTTTGTGTAAATATTGCCTGAGCCTGGTACCCCCCCCAACGCCTTCCCCTTCCTCATCTCCCCCATCCTTGTGAATAACAGACTAAAAATATTATCTGTCCCTTTTTCTTCCAAGGACATCTTTCTTTTAGAGTCTTACCTTTTTTTTTTTTTTTTCTCCAGGCAGGTCAGAGTTATTATATTGAATTTCAAGTTGGGTGAGAATGCCCACCTCCCAAGGCTGCATACCTCCTGCCCCCATCACTACCTCCTTTGGCTGGGAGTCCTAGACTCAACAAAGGAGGAAGATGAATTGTCCTCTGGGAGAAAGGATGGAGGCCATTCCTTCTGAGAGGAAGCAGAGCAGCTGATTCTTCTAAAACTGAAATTGTGCCCTTGCCCTCAAATTTGCTCCTATCCCAGTCTAGGCCATCTCCACAAACAGCATTTCTACTCATTCTCTGGCTCTGGTCAGAAACATGACATTCATTTGTGACTTCCTCCTTCCTCTTTTCTTCACTCCAACTCATTACTAAGTCCTGTCCATTCTGCCACTAAAGTTTATCTCAAATCTGCCCATCTCCATGGCCATCAGACTCAGACACCACTGGTCTAATGTTTATGCAAATTAGAAAAAGGATTCCCTTCCCCTGGACAGATGTTGGTGCTGGACTTCAGCCCCATTTGCCATCTTTGTGCAGGACATGAGCTCTAAAACCCTGCATGTTGGTCCTGCACCCCAGCCCACTCCATGCTGCTCTGTTGTAATCACCTCACTTTTCTGCCCACATCCACTCTTGTCCCTTTCCAACCCATTCTCCACACAACAGAGGGACTATTTTTAAATTCCCACTTTTACTTCACTCCCTACTTAACCCTTCAATAGGTTTCTATTGCTATTAGAATGAAAACCAAAACCCTTACCATGGCCTGCAAGGTTTTGTATGGTCTGGTGCCTAGTTACCTCTTTATCTTTACTGGCACCCATTTGCCTTGATAACTTTCAGCCACACTGCCTTGTTTTGGTTCCTGAAAATTGCCAAGCTTCCCCCTTACCCCAAAAGACTGCCTGACTTAGCTTGGCTAATTCTTACTCTTCCTTCAGGGCTCAGTTTAAATGTTACTTCTTTATGAAAGCCATTCCTGAATCCAAAATCTAGAGATCTCCTCACAGCACTCTATTTTTTTTAATCATACTTAACACATTTGTAATTATATATTCACTAGTGATTTACTTGTTTGATATCCTTTTTCCTATTATATACGCTAAGTTCCACAGGGGCAAGGATCATTCCTGACTTAGTCCAGTATCTTTCATTCATCCAAGTTTCTATTCAAGTTCATTCTAAAGGTCTTCTCTGTGCCAATGACTATACCAGATGCTAGGCATAGAGAAGTGAATAGACAGATGAAGTCATTGCTCTTATGAGGGAAACATAACCAATCAATAAACAAGTAAGCAGACAAGATGATCACAGATTGTGATATGTGGTATGCAGGATACTCTGGGATCTTTAAGCTCAGACAGCTGTCTGTATGAACGCCAAACGACAGAGTTAGCTGCTAAACATAACTGAAGAATTTACTTTGCTCATGTAAAAGTCCAGAAACAAATATTCCTGATGGATGGATGGCTCTCCTCCAAGTGGTAATTCAGGACTCAGGCTCCTTCTAATTTGTGCTCTGCCATCTTCAGCATGTGGCCACTGAAGGGTACAGCATGGAAGATTGATTGTGGAATTATTATTTTTTTAATGAGCTAAATCTAGATGGCTACACCTAATTGCAAGGGAGGCTGGGGAACATAATGTATCTTTGTACTGAGGAAAAAGAGTATACAGATTTGGTGATTAGCACCTTCAACAGTACCTGGCACAACCCTGGCATAATGAAGAAACAAAGATAAATTGGAAATGAAGCTTATTCTAAAAAATTTTATCTTTGAGTGTACATAGGAATCAGAATTATGTCTGATCTAGTATATTTAATCTCCAATCCCCAGGAATCTAGAAATAGTCTTTAAAATGAAATTAATTTATGTATCTGTTTCTCAGAACAACACAGTTTCTATTATTTTTATTTTTTTTAAACACCACAGTTTTAAAAACTAATCTATGTGTTTACTTTAATTCAGGGTCACCTCTGAGGTTTCCATTTT
This sequence comes from Callorhinus ursinus, assembly GCF_003265705.2. Lineage (NCBI taxonomy): Eukaryota > Metazoa > Chordata > Mammalia > Carnivora > Otariidae > Callorhinus > Callorhinus ursinus. The sequence continues at coordinate 18,638,178 of NW_027397067.1, read as the reverse complement.
TATTTCTCATGGTTTTTAGCCTGTCCCAAATCTTGCCACTTCACAGCCTCTCCATTCGTGGGTTTGGATGACTGCATTAGGACAAGTCCCTAGATGGATCACAAGTGAGCTTTGAACTTGTAGACATGCACCTAAATCACTATATAAATTCTTTGCTTATATTTTATGGTATTCTTTATAATTGTATGCTCTGAATTAAACACGGTATAAGTTTTAATTCTTCTTTGATACCAAAGCAGACACATGGTCACATGTTTGTGGCAATCTGTATTTAAAGCTTTTCTATTCTTAAACTGGTTTTCACGTCCTGACTGCATCTTAGTATTAAAAGCACAGAAACACGGAGCTCTAAAGGACCTCATCAATCAGACACCTTTACCTGTTGGCTTAACTTTAGACTCAATTCAGAAGGGACCTGAAATCTAGTTTACCGATTAATCCTACAGAGATTTAAAAAAAAAAAAAAAAAAGTGAAACATGCCTGAATCCGTGTCAACTTGGTTTTGGTTTACTCTTCCTAAGAGAGACTCTTCCTTGAGGTAGTCCGAGGGCACGGTCCTGGACTGCAGTTTCGCACATCTAGTAAGGAAATTTAAGAGTCGAGCGCGGCAGGTGGAAACACTGTGCGGCTGAGAATGGGCGATGCGGATGTATCCGCGACCCATGGAGCGGAAGGGACTGCACTTCCACTAACGGGATCGTCAGGTAGTCGGGGAAGTGGAACCAGCGTAGCCTGGAGTCCTGTTCACCAGGTGGGAGTAAGGGTACCGGGGGTCCTCCGCCCCGCAGCGGAGCCGCCCCGACGTGCCCGGCGCCGCAGGACGCCCGCCACGCCCCACGCCGCCCTGCAGGCGAACGCAGGAGGCGGTAAGGCCCCGCCGGGCCACCGTAGCGCTGCGGATCGGGCCTCTCCTCCCGCGCCGCCCTCCGCCCCCAGCCTCCCAGCGCCGCGGCAGCTCAGGGCAGGCAGCGCCGCCGCCGCCGCCGCTTCCTCCTCTGCAGCCGTTCGGCCGCTGCGTGACGCGTCGTTTCCTCCCAACATGGCGGCCGGGGCAGGTCGGCGGTGATGGAGGCCAGTCCGCGGCCGCGGCGGGTGCTAATCCCCACAGTAGCCAGGGCAGCCGTGCTCTCTCCGGGCCTCTGAGCCGCCGCCGCCGCCTTGTCCCTCGGCTCCCGGCAGACGGCCGCCCGGGCTGGGCTCCCTCGCCGCCCCTGGGCCGGAGGGGCGAGTGAGGGGGGTGGCCGGGAAGCGACCCCAGGCCGGGAGAAGCGGCGGTCCGACGGGCGCGGCCCTCAAGGGGCGGCTTCTCAAGGGCTGGTGAAGACCTCCTCGCCCCTCGCCCTCACCGCGGCTGCTCCTACCTGCCCGTCCCTTCGTGATCCGGCCGCTGCCCTCCACGCCTCCTCTCCCCCACTTCCACCCCCTCTCCTTTCTCTCTTCTCTTCCTCCACCTCCTCCTCCTCCCCTCCAGCCGCCGGGAGCCGCGGGTCGGACGAGCCGCCGCCTCCTTCTCTGCGTCCATGTATGAGGGGAAGAAGACGAAGAACATGTTCCTGACCCGGGCCCTGGAGAAGATTTTGGCCGACAAGGAAGTGAAGAAGGCGCATCACTCCCAGCTGCGCAAAGCGTGCGAGGTGGCGTTAGGTGAGCGGGGAGGAGGCCCGGCGGGGGGGGGGGGGGGGGGGGGGGGGGGCGGGGGGGGGGGGG
>NW_027397067.1:18484765-18636370 GCF_003265705.2 Callorhinus ursinus | reverse complement strand
GGCCCGGGGGGGGGGGGGGGGGGGCGCGGCAGGCGTCGCGGGAGGTGGGGTCGTCTGGGGCTGTCCTAGGCCGGCGCCACTGCCCTCAGGGAGCCCTCGCGATGCTCTTTGCTCCCCGGCTGGAGTTGACTGTAACTCGGCTGGATGTGGGGCAGAGGCAGGGTGGAGGAGGAAGGGCAGTTAGCTAGGCTCGGGGAACGCAGCAGGGCTTGGAATCGACTTGAGAGTATGAGATTTTGTTGGTGGACCGTGCGGTGCGGACAGGCTAGCACCCCTTGTGATGAGCAGAAGATGAGCTGTTGTTTATTAGCTTGGAAATTGAGGTAGAGCTGATTTGTCAAGATTGGGCGTGGGAAGGGTTCCGTATCGTAATTTTGATAACTTTGTCGTTTGGCGTGCTACTTTGGGAAGGTGGGCCGAAGTTGTTCCCTTGTTGACGGTCTTGATAAGGGGTCTGCAAGAGGTGTAGCCCATTCTGACATCTCTCCGCCTCCGCCACAGGAAAAACAGTGATGTTGTTATGTGACTGGGCTGACCTGGAAGAACAAGACCAGAGGTTAAGGGGTGGGGGTGGCGATATAAAAGCTAGGAAGGGAAGGACCTTCAAATATGCCGGCTTTAGTGACAAGGAAGGGAGGGTTTGAAATGGGGAAAATGAAAAAGACAATGACACCCACCAGCCACATGTCTGGACAGTGACAGCTGCTCTCAAGCTTGAATTCTGATTTATAGTTCAGACGGAGGAGATCTAGTGCATGGTAAATCCAAACAATACCTATAGTGAGGACAAGCAGATGAGGAATTGTTAAAGGGGGAACACTCATAGATCTGTTGCATCCATCAAAGATGAAATCGTTTAAGGAAAGACCGGGACATTTAACACAAACATGAATTCCTAATGCTTCTGTTTTTATTTTATAGCAGTGGAAATAGACTATATCAAATTGACAAGAAAATCAAGGTTGTTAAATGGGCTTTGGAAAAGAGTTCTTGAAGGGGGAAAAAATCCAGAATAACTTAAATGTGTGTTAAAGGGTGAAGACAGGAAAGACCTTTTAATTATTAAAACAGAGTACTTTTTTTTTTTAAGATTTTATTTATTTGACAGAGAAAGAGAGACACAGCGAGAGAGAGGGAACACAAGCAGGGGGAGTGGGAGAGGGAGAAGCAGGCTTCCCGCCAAGCGGGGAGCCCAATGCAGGGCTCGATCCCAGGATTCTGGGATCATGACCCCAGCTGAAGGCAGATGCTTAACTGAGCCACCCAGGCGCCCCTAAAATAGAGTACTTTTTTAAAACTTGCTACCATAAGCTATACTGTTTTTCTTTCTTTTTTAGATATTTTAAGGCGATGTTATGAAAAACATTACTGAAGAAATTTCATTAAAATATTTTTTGAATCTGTGGTATAGTGGCTTTAAGTTTAGTTTTTGACCCTTCATGAATCAGAAGTTCATCTTTTTATCCTTGTAGCTAATGAAAGACTGTTCCAGGTGGATGAGAAGACTTTGTATAGCGATAAAAATTGAATTTATCTAGGTCCTGAAAGGAGTAATTATTAAATTGGGGTGGGATGAGGGAAGAAATGATTTTGAGTTTTTAAAAGAATTATGTGCTTGCAGGTTAAAGAACTTACGAGATTCAAACTAAAGTTTTAGTTGAAACCAGATTTTCCATGTTAATTATATTTTTAGTATACTAAATAATGAGTATTAGACTGATGAAATGGAGTGTATTTTGTATACATATTTTTTTTTTCCTCTCCAGAATGCCAATATAAGTTGAGTGTGTTTTAGTGGAGAGTTCTGTGGAAGGAGAATCTGGAATCTTGGGTTTAAATCCCAGTTTTAATTATCGTCAGGTTACATCCCCTCTAATGTGCCATGAGCACAAACACAGTTTGGTTAACTTGTGCACCGAGTATTCCTGCCCTTTATTGGCATCTTTAGAGGGCTTATGGCTTGGTCCTTGCCGTATCTAGATGTAGGAGCTACTTGTTAGTGTGTTAGGTGTACTAGGAATTGTCTATTGCAGATTTTGCTGGTTTTACTTTTTTGCCTGCCTCTTCCATATAGTTAGCAGAAGCTAATTATGAGGAATGTGACTACCCAGGCAGGGGCTAGGCAGTGCAATAGTTTTTTAAAGATGTATAAGGCTTTTTCTCACATTTTATAAAAGTTATATTTAGTCTCCCACAAAATCTCATTGAGCATTCTCAAGGGAATCCCTGATGGATGAACTTTGTTTCTTTCCTTCTAGTCATCCATCTACATTATCACAAACATAAATTGGTAGGAATAACCCCTTTCAGTTTTACAGAAAGTGTAACGTTTTACAGTAAGATGGTGTCTTCAAATATGTATTGTCCCTGGAAACTATTATAATAAATCTCCTCTTTGCTCTTCATTATTGAGACTGCAGACCCACTTTGGTCTCTTGATAATCTGTGTGGCCATCAAGCAGGAATGGGAAGGTAAACGGGAATGGACTGGTTTGGTCATCCCTGATCTAGATTAGGTTGTGAGTGGGTAGGAGTTGGATGGTGGAAGCACAGAAGTGAGTGCTATAATCCTTCTAAATATATTTCCTAAATAACTCTTCTAAATACACCTGCCTGCATTCTTCCTCCTCCTCACCCCCAAATATTTATTGAGCACCTACCGAGGAGCTGAAGGGAGACAGGCAATAAACGGGAAAGTATATAGTATGTCAGACTTTTAATCCTTTTATGTTTTAAAATCATTTTATTGGCAGGTGAGGAGATTTCAGAGCACTGGTATTCAAAATTCCCTTACCTTTTAACAATGGCCGGTTATAAATAGTTTTTCTGTAAATAATACTGATGAAATTATAGTTCATCATATATTCTTAAGAAAATGATATTTTTTTGGTTAAAGTAAAACTTTTAGCACACCTTATCAGGATTAGTGGAGATTTCACTTTATTAAAAACAAAATTCATCCGCAAAGATACTGCACACAGGAAATTTCATTTTATTGCATTCACAAAAAGAAAAATAATGAACACTTTAAAGGGTATGCAGATTATTTAAAATGATTATCAAATTATCTTACATTTCAGACTTTATTTTGAAGTAAAGAATGGTTAGGAAAAAAACAAAAAACCTTCACATCTACACTGTTAACAATCCGTGTGAGGCGCAGAGGGCCAAGGACAGCTCCAGGTTGCCCTCTCTTGGTACCTGCCCCCACTACAGCGCTCTGCAGCTAAGACAACTCAGCAGAGGGCTTCTAGGCTGCCCTAGCTTATCTTGATCCATTCCTGCTCTCTAGAATCCTGAATTAAAAATAGTCTGGCCATCTGCTGGCAGATGAGACAACAGCTGAGCTATTTTTAGTTTCAAAGAATTTAGGATTGTTGCAGGATGGGACTTGAAGGTAGCATTGTTTGTCTCATGGGGGAGGGTGCATTTGGGCCATATTCCAGTCAGGCCTCTACATTTCAGGAGTTTCTTTGATGTTAGGGCTGTGACTAGCTCAACTTCTGTTTAAACGTCAGGTATTGACAAAGATATTCTGTAGATGTTAGGATGAACTAGTTCAAGGTTGGAAGCTGGCACTGATATGGAATTGGAGTGAAAAGGGTGACCACAAGAAGGTTTTAGAGGCAAGGGAGGCATGCAGGGACATTCATAAGGGTGGAATCCCTTGACACATGGGAGAATGATTGAGAAAAAGAGGACTTGTGAGGGAAGTAATTTTTGCATCAGACAGTGTATGAATTTTGTTGTTTATCATATCCTAAAGTGATCCTACTTGATTTTTTTTTATTTAAGTCTGTTAAACCCGTAGTTATAGTTACCCCAGAAATGTAAATATAATATTTAGTCTAAACAGTTAGAGAACTTTCTGTACCTCCAGTCCCACCCTTATTTTGGTTAGCAGTATTATAAAAAGGGTTATGTGGGTGGAGGGGAATTACTTGAGTGCTATTGACCTCAATTTTATGCTACTTTTGGTAATATCAATTTTTGTTACTCTTCACCTTTTATGGAAAAAAGTGATTTATTCCCCGATAATATTCTGCAGTGAACATTTTAATTATAATTTAAATCCATTAGCAAATCTCCTTTTAAACCTTCCTCGATATCTAAGGTAAAAGGTGTTTTCAGTAAGTCGGGCTGCCAGAATTTTTGAGATAGCTAGGAAAAAAGAGTAATGAAATGATTGATGAAAGATTCTGTTAAGTTTGAGTTGAAAAAATAAGTTTGGGTTTCAGTGTATATTCTTTCCATTGTGAAGATTTACAATGCACATTAATGTAGTTGAGATTCTGAGAAGTCTTCTAGGAAAGATATCTGCTCTGTTTTGCTTATTGAAGTTTTTAATTTATTTGACCCTTTTCAGTGTCTGTTAACACCTCTGTGAAACAGAGGAAACATTGTTCCTTGGAATTTACTTTAGGACACTATTCAAGGGAAAGAAAGGCCCTAATTACTGATAAGGTAGAGCTCTAATACAGTAGATATAATAGCCCTACGTATAGATGAGACCATTCTCCAGATTAGTCATTGTGTTTTGGGAAAGTTCTGTTGACAGTGAAGGAAGAAGAAAAGTCAGAAACAAGGAGCAGTGGGGAAGAATGGTATCAGATCACAGGACTGTTTGCTTACTAGCTCGTTTCCCATCCCATCTAATGGCAAGCAACTGGTTGTCTCTCCTGATAATATTTAACTTGCAGAGAAATGTCTGTTGGTAATTGTTTTTTCAAAGCAGAATAAAAATGTATTGTGAATGGGAAATATTTGTCATACTATTCCTTACAAAGTTGAGGAGGGGATATTCGAAAAGGGAAAATATATGAAAAAATTACTGTCGTCATTCAAAGTTAGGTATGTTCTTTAGATATTGGTTGAGCTAGTGTGTGCCAGATATTCCAGTATTGAGCATACCGCACTGAACCAAACATGCCTTCATGGAACTTACTTTCTAGTTCATTGAAGCTAACAGTAAAAAACAAAAACTAACATGGATTGTCAGATTGTTATTTTCAGAATCAGTAGTTCAGAAGGGTAAAGGGAGAATGGCCCAGGAGTGCAATTTTACATAGGGTTGTTAGGAAAGGCCTTTCTATGAGGTGACATTTCAGCAGAGAAGTGGAGAGAAGAGAGAGAGTCAGCCTTTTAAACACCTGGATGAAACAAATAGAGGTAACAGTAAGACAGGCGTATGGTTGGTGCTTTCCAGGTTGAAAGGTTTATGTGGTTGAGGGAGAGTAAGAGGGAGAGGAATGGGAAAGGAGAGCGACATTGGGATTTTATCGTATCTGTGATGGAAGCCACTGGAGAGTTTTGTATAAGAGAGTGATGTAGCAGATTTACATGTTAAAGGGCTCACTGGTAGTGATTTAGACTAGGCTGGTAGGGGGAGGAGTGAGAATTGGTTGCATTTGGAATATATTTTAAAGGAGTCCACAGGATTTGCTGATGGGTTGCTTGTATATGACAACAGTCTAGTAGCCAGAGCTATAGGGTTGTTAGAGAGGGCATTCACCATGATGAGGAACACCAGGAGAGAAATAACCTTTGGGAAATAAGTTGTTACAGTAAAATATTTTCATCCAACCCTTTATATGTATTTTGTAATTTTTTAATGATAGAATTTCCCGATAATATAATAGGATACTTTCTACTGAGAAAAGGACACAGTTAAAATAATAGGATATTTCCAACTGAGAATGTACAAAACAGTTTTAAATTTGAGTTGTTAGGTTTTTTCAATGAGGTTTTTTCCCTAAGAGAACGAACTTTCACGTAGTTAATAAACAACTGGCTTAGTCCCTTTTTGGGGTAGGATCTTTGCAGATTTAATTAGTTGAGGATCTCCAGATAAAATCATCTTGGATTTAGGGTGGGTCCTAAATCCAGTGACTAGTGTCCTTGTAAGTGGAGGGAGGGACAGGTAGACAGTGAAGGAAGAAGGCCATGTGAAAATGGAGGTAGAAATTGGAGTTATGCTGCCGTAAATAAGCCAAGGAACGCCTGTAGTCACCAGAAGCTAGGAAGAGGCAAGAAGGATTCTTCCTGGAGCCTTCAGAGATAGTATAGGTCAGATATCTGGGCTCCAGAACTGTGAGAACAAATTTCTGTTGTTTTAAGTCACCAAGTTTGTGGTAATTTGTTAACGCAGCCCTAGAAAACTAATAAAAGTTCTCTTTATCCTAACTTTTCAGACCCAGTTTGATTTGAGCTTCTATTTATAGATATATGTGCTCCCATTCAACATATATGTGTTGAAACAGTCAAATGAGTCTCCATAAACTCAGTGGCTTTCATAAGTATATAATTATTGTGGGGTGCCTGGGTGGCTCAGTTGGTTAAGTGTCCAACTCTTGATTTCAGCTCAGGTCATGATCTCAGGGTTGTGAGATCCAGCCCTGTGTGGGGCTCTGTACTCAGCAGGAGTCTGCTTGAAATTCTCTTTCTCCCTCTCTCCCACCCCCACCTGGCGTGCACTTGATCTCTCTCTAAAGTAAATAAAACTTAAATAAATGAATATAATTATTGTCTAATTGTCATCATTTTCTTTTTTTTTAAAGATTTTATTTATTTATTTGAGAGAGAGAGAATGAGAGATAGAGAGCACGAGAGGGAAGAGGGTCACAGGGAGAAGCAGACTCCCTGCTGAGCAGGGAGCCCGATGTGGGACTCGATCCCGGGACTCCAGGATCATGACCTGAGCCGAAGGCAGTCGCTTAACCAACTGAGCCACCCAGGCGCCCCTGTCATCATTTTCAATTGTATAGCCTCATCATCATTTCATGGGCATTTTCTATATATGTATTTTGTCTTCCTACCAAGCATTTTAATAATGTGTCCTGGTGGGTGGGTGGGTGTGTGTGTGTGTGTGTGTGTGTGTGTGTGTGTGTGTGGTTTTTTAAAGATTTTATTTATTTATTTGAGAGAGAGAGACAGAGATAGCACGATTGGGGAGGAGAGGGAGAAGCAGGCTCTCCCCGCTGAGTAGGGAGCCGGATGCTGGGCTCGATCCCAGGACCCCGAGATCATAACCTGAGCTGAAAGCACTTAACCCACTGAGCCACCCAGGCACCCCTGTGTCCTGTTGTAAAGTGTTTTTTGAGTTTAGGGACATTTACACTTAAATTCTGCTACACAGACTTTTCTTACATATATATTTTTATTAATCCCTGCCAAATTCATTGAGTGTTATGTATGCAGAATTATTTACAGTAAACACTAAGATTGAGTTCGCTGGGTTAGAGTGTGGTCATTTATGACTCTTGTTCCTTAGGTAGAATTGTCATAAATGTACCTGTGCTAGGTGCAAGTATACAGCCATCTGCTGAGGAAGACAGAGTATTCATTCTCTTTAGATTTATTGGTTTTGACCTATTTTTATGTAACCATTCCTTTTCATCTATCCTTTGCAATTTTTTTTTCTGTTCTAAAAGTAAAAAACAAAGACCTAAAACTCCCCTTTATAATCAGAATGTATATACTTTTGTTTTCTGTAGATTTTGACTTTTTTGGTGCTTATTTTCTTGAATTTATTAGGGTATAATAGGAGGTATTTAATAGATTCATTTTCTCCCTTTGAATTGATAGTCAGATGGTAAAAAACAGTTAAGTTAAAAAGCATTTTATTACTTCTTACGTTATTGATCATTCTCAATTTTTATTTAGCATCGTACCTAACATGGTATCAGATAGGATTAATTAGTCCTCGCCTCTTATTTATTTTTTTATAATGTTGCTTCCCCCCAAATTTTAGTATTTTATTTTTTGTTCTTTAATGCTTACTTTTAGCGTCTTATTAATATAATGCTTAGCCTTTCTTACCTTTTATTTTTATATATAAGATAAAAACTGTTATAGTTGGAAAGAAGTTGATTATTTTACCTATTTTGGGTTCTCATGCTTTATTCCCTAAATTTTAATTCTTACATAGTAATTGAGAATGTGTTTAATGCGTTGACAAGCCAGAGCTTATGTGTAATTTCTAATGTGCTTGTTCTATATTTAGAAATGAAAATGGGACCACATGCATCTTCTAATAGCGAATAAAAGTGTAAAAAAAAAGTGTATGTTTGATACCAGTTAATTAAATTAACAATTAAGACTTAATAATTAAGCTTTAAAATAATGTATCAGTGTCCAGAATAGGAATTTTATTATGAATAGAGAACAGACATTTTATAGTGAATACTATAAAACTTTAACTGTTTTTGCTACAAGATACACGGACAGAAATTAAACTTAATCAGAATGTATTTGTTGTTATAAATGCAATGATGAATTTCTGTGTTTGTTTATATGGAGTGAAAATTACTTTATTCTCTTCTCACCCCAACCCCCATTTCTGTGGCTATTGGAGAAGACTCTTAAATGGCAAATTAGGAGGAAAGGTACCTTTTTTGGTTAATATGTAGCACACACTTCCCTTAAAAAGTCAATGAATATGCCAAAGTATGGTATCTTAAACTTCTGTATGTGATTATATATTCATTGAGTTATATTCCTTTTGAAATAGTTAAATATTTTTTCAGTTTATAATTTTCTTTTACATTTCAAAAAGCACACTTAACTTGATTAATATGCCAAAATCTGATTTCCCTATAAAAAAGTTAGGCATTCAGATTATCATCATTGTAATTATTTTTGTTTTGTTGGTTTTTCTTCGTTTGAAAAATGTCTTTAGGAAAAATTAGTCTTTTTCTGTTATATTACTAAATTAAAGTCATATTTATGATTATTTATTGAGCAGTTTTAATTCTTAAATTGAATATCCCTTCAATTTTTTTAACACCCCCTCCTAAATGGTTTCTACCAATTTGGTCTCATTGAATACGACTTACAAAAAATATAAACAAATAAGTGGCATTGAGGACTTATCAATGAGATACCATGTTAGGCACTATGCTAATTTAAATTGAGAATGACTGATGGAACAAGATGTGATAAAATGCTTTTGAAAATGCTCATTGAAGCTTTCTGTCTTTAACATTTATTGAAGTTATGTGATCTTTGGCTAACAAATAAGAAACTTTGATTTCCACTCATGCATGCCTAATGCTATTCTGTGTAATTAAGATCTGTCATTAGTTTGCTTGACTAAAATTTCTTAAATGTAAAGTTTTTGTTGATTCATTAATGTCCCCAATTATTTTGTCTAGGATAGTCATGGTTAATAATTTGGCTTTCCAGGAGATGTGTAAGAAAATAAAAATATCTTTAAGTTTGGAAATTAAATGTCAAGAATGTTTGCTTTTCCTCAGTTTTCCGTGTTTATTTTTTAAACTTTTATCCTGAAATTTTCACTTAAAAAATTATCACAATATTTCAGTTCCTTTTTTTGGAACCACTCCTTTTACGTTCATTTCCTACCTGATCTTCCTTATCTCTCTTCCTCTTCCTTTTCAAACCTCAGAATCTTATGAGCATTGATATATTAATCCATTCTTGATTCATAAAAACATATTTTAGAGAAATTGAGGCAATTTAAAAATCATCAGAAAGCGAACCAGGCACCTGGTTAATATCCCTTGATGTGACCTCCCAAATGACCACTAAATTGTGGAAATGGAAGAAAATTCACTACATTGTGGAAAAGCCAGATTAATGGCAATCTGTTTCTAGATCTGGAAGGAATGAGAAGAAGCTAAAAGGATGAGAGATATCCTTGATATCTAACAAAGCTGTCAAACATAGGGATAATTCTTTTTTCCTAAATGAAAAAAAGCTTAATTTGAAATGGTGAACAAAGTAATAATCAGAGACATATTGAAATGGCTGCACTAAAAAAACACCTGTTCATGCAAACTACCATATTCTAGGAAGAAAGAAACTTAAAGAGATTCTTACAAGTTTCAATCTATGGATATTCTTTAAAATTAAGGATAAAAAAATAAATCCCATAAATACCTAGGCAGAGAAAATAAGCTACCAAAGAAGGAATTGGAATCTTCCAAAGAAGGAATTGTAAGATTGCAAGGAAGAGTTTTACCCTAGGTAAACCTAAGTAATAGGAATTTGCTGAAAATGATAGAACAGCAGCAGCAACTCTGCTAATAAAGTCAGATATACTGTTGCACATCTTTTAGGTTTTTTTCGATCTGTGCCTTATCCTGCTTCTGAGTTGTTTTTCCTTGTTCCCTTTCTTTCCTCTCCTTTCCGTCTCCTTCATCTATCCACTCCTTTCTCTCATCCCTTTTACTTCAAATATTTTTCTTCCCTTCAAATAACATCTAAAAATTTTTAGAAAATAGGGGCACCTGGGTGGCTCAGATGGTTAAGCGTCTGCCTTTGGCTCAGGTCATGATCTCCAGGTACTGGGATCAAGCCCCATGTCAGGCTCCCAGCTCAGTGGGGAGTCTGCTTCTTCCTCTCCCTCTGCCTCTCCCCCTGCTTGTGCTCTCTCTGTCACTCTCTCTCAAATAAATAAGTAAAATCTTTTAAAAAATAGAAAATAATCAGACACATTGTGAAGATATCTGTACAGATTTATCCATCATTGTGCTCTTTATGATTACTAAAAGTTGAAAGCAAGTTGTCAACAATATGGGATGGGTTAAATAAATAATGGTATTTGGAATACTGCAAAGCACTGAATAGTGACATGCTGGAAATATATTCATTGATATAGAAAGATAAATGAGTGGAAATACATAAAAGCTATATAATCTGTTATATAATTATGTGATAGTATTAATTTGAACAAGTATATATAGGTATGCATAGAAAAAGTGTTGCAAATATAAGGAAATTTTGACAAATATATTGAGAGACCTGTTTCATTGTCTTGTTTTGCAGTAGAACTACGATGTATCTATAAGGTTGTTAGAGAAGTATATGTCATTGAAGAGTCTATATGCCTCTATGGAACTTTTGTATCATGCAAAAATACTGTTTTCCTCTCCAAGCCTGTGGTATTTAAATGTAGAGAAAGGGAGGAGAAAGAAAAAAAAAAAACCTACAAAGATAAGTAGTGGCCTTCATATTGAAGTAAAAAATAAAACCAAGAAAGAAGGTGGAGGATATCAAAGCTAACTGATTGAATGATAGTCACATTTATTTACCACCATGTCAGCCTGGTAGTAAACACAGGGACAGTTTAAATGTGTCTTTTGTATTGCTTAGAGATACCTAGTTATCAATTAAAAATGGATTGTATCCTAGGCTTCATCACTTACAGGCTTCTGACAACAAGAAAGAAATTTTTTCAGTACCGTCATGCTCTTTCTCATTTTGATTACTTGAATGGAGAGAGAATAACTGGTCTCAAACAGACTTTTGACTAGGCACTACTTATAATTTCTGTCTTTGGTTATCTAAGTATCATATGAGAATTAAAAGTCTTAGAAAACTCCTTTGGTTGCTGTATCTTTGAAAACACAAAGGAAACCTTAGTTTTCACCTCAGATAAACCCTAAGCCAAGAAAAGTTTACAGGCTTTAGAAGATCTCCTCTCCATGTATGTAGCCATTGTAGCCTTCTCAACCCATTTAGTAAAGGGCTGAAAATTGATTGAAGAATAGAGGTTTCTTGATGTTTATAAAAAAGTCCATTAGTGTTAACTGGTATTAGTGTTAACTGGTATAGACTTAGTCTTGCAAATTCTTGGGTCTACATCTTTTCTGGAGTTGAATACCATGTTCTTTTCAATTATAGCTGACCTTTGAACAAGGTGGGAATTGGGGACACTGACACCCCTGCACAGTCAAAACTCTCCAGAAACTTTACTAATAGCTTACTGTTGGCTGGAAGCCTTACTGATAGCATAAACAGTTGACTAAAACATATTTTGTGTGTGAAATGTATCGTACTGTTTTCTTATGATAAAGTAAGCTAGAAAAAAGAAAATGTTGAGAACTGCATTAGAGAAAATACATTAAAGTACCTCCCAGAGCAGCGCCCACCCTGCCCTCTAGGTGTGTTTTTCTGCTTCAGCATGGCCTCTTGCCTGCCAGCCATGGTGCTTGACCCAGCTCAGCACTCAGGGCAGCTCACAGCTCTGCCTGGTCCTGGGCCACGGGGGAGAGGCGGGTGGCTGCTCACTGTCTGAGCAGGCCTCCCTTTAGTACTTAGAGGACAAGGGGCATGACCTGTGTGCCAGTTGTCTTCCATTCAGTCCTGTGGTGACTGGGGTGGGCAGTTGTAAATAAATGCTCTGTGGCTTTTGCTGTCAATTCTCAACAAAACAAAATAAAACCAGTATTAAGTGGGCCTGGGCATTTTAAACTCTTGTTGTTCAAGAATCAACTATACATAGAATCTCATTTATTTCTTCCTATTCCAGTTGAGTCACAAAATAACGCTGTTAGTTGTAGATGTTGTTATTCTCTTTTATTGATAAATGCTTGCCTAAAAGCAGTGAGCTAAAATTTGTGTTCATTCTATTGTAATGCAGTTACAACTTGGTTAGTCTTGAGCTGATAACTTCTGTGTTCTTTCTCTTCTTCACCCATTGGTAAATTTCTCCTCAAAAATCTTCTCTCATACCAATTCAATATTTATTTGCATTTATAATTATAATTTAATTGCATTTATTTGCAGATAATGTTTGGGAATATTAAACATATTAGTTACTCATGTGTTGGTGCTGTCCTTAGATTTCTGGAAAATGTTTTCTTGGCTTCACCATCAACCTGAGTTTTACCTATTGAGAGAATGAGAGATTTGACTGAAAAAGAAGAGAGAATGGATTAATTTTGGAACACGGGACATTACAGAACTGGGACAGGCCTGAAACAAGCTCCTTTACATAACCTACACATAGCATGATTGTGGGTAAGAAAGAATAGATAGAAAGATGCAGAATGGTGAAGTGAGAAAGTATTAAAAACAAGCTTTACTTTGCTGCACAACATATACTATTTAAAATATGTCAGCATGTTTTAAAGTTTGTTGGTGATAGCTTGTTTTTTGTGTTTGGGGGGAAAATGCTAATTATTAGCTATTTTCTGTTAAAAAGGTAAATTAGTGGATTTTGCCTATGTGGCTGTTTTGGGACTACCTAATATTTTGTGTATTAAAATTTTTCATTGTGAACTGTTGATTTTGCCACATGGTTAAAAGCCAGGGTTATTAACCTGCATTAATAAACGTTTATTGAACACCGTCAGTGTGTCTTTTAATTTTATTAGATACTGTGGATGCTAGAGATCATGTATGGCCCTTGCCTTCAAGCAGCTTTTAGTGTTCTTGGGGGAAATAGATTGTAATAAACAGATGTTATAGGTGATACATATGTGCTATTGTAGACACATATAAAATTGATGGAAACCCATCAATGCTGCTAATGTAGACATATATACAATTGATGGAAACCCAAAGGAAGAATTGATCAGTTCTTTCCAAGAGTAGTGGTTTTGTGAGACCATGTATCAGGTATAGCTTTATAGTGGAATCTACTTTAGACCTCAGGCTTGCAAGATCACTAGATGACTGTACTGTGGAAGAACATTATAGACAGAATGAGTTGCTTGAGCATAGATGTATGAGTTAGTATCGCTATCCCTTGGGAAATGCAGGAAGTTCAGTGTGACTGTAGGATGTAGTTTGATAGAGTGGATAAGGAGAGAAAGGAGTCTGGGGAAGACAGCAGGGGGCAGAAGATCTTTTATACCATGCTAAGGAGTTTAGACTTTTTCTTAAATAGACTGTAGAGTGCCAAGCAAAGGAGTGAAGTGATGGTGTTGCAGTTCAGAAAGATCACTATTGGCATTATGAAAAATAAATTGCTAGGATTCAGAACTCTAGGCAGTAAGACCATTATGCGTGTGTGTGTGTGTGTGTGTGTGTGTGTGTGTATAAAACATATATTTAATTTTATTTAAATTCAATAAAATCTTTAAAAATAAATAAATTCAATTAATTAACACATAGTACATTGTTAGTTTCAGAGCTAGAGTTAGGGGTTCATTGGTTGCATATAACACCCAGTGCTCATTACATCATGTGCCCTCCTTAATGCCCATCACCCAGTTGCCCCATCCCCCCACCTACCTCCCCTCCAGCAACCCTCAGTTTGTTTCCTGAGATTGATAGTCTCTTATGGTTTTATTTCCCTTTTTGATTTCATCTTATTTTTCCCTCCCTTCCCCTATGATCCTCTGTTTTGTTTCTTAAATTCCCCATATGAGTGAAATCATATGGTATTTGTCTTTCTTTGATTGACTTACTTCATTTAGCATAGTACCCTGTAGTTCCATTCACTGTTGCAAATGGTAAGGATTTCATTTTTTTGATGGCTGAGTAATATTCCATTGTACACATATACCACATTTTCTTTATCCATTCATCTGTTGAGGGACATCTAGGCTTTTCCCGTAGTCTGGCTGTTGCAGACATTGCTGCTATAAACATTGAGGTGCAGATGTCCCTTTGGATCACTATGTTTGTATCCTTTAGGTAGTGCAATTGCTGGCTCATAGGGTAGTTCTATTTTAACTTTTTTGA
This sequence comes from Callorhinus ursinus, assembly GCF_003265705.2. NCBI lineage: Eukaryota > Metazoa > Chordata > Mammalia > Carnivora > Otariidae > Callorhinus > Callorhinus ursinus. The sequence goes on along the minus strand of NW_027397067.1, from coordinate 18,621,934 downwards.
GGAACCTCCATACTGTTTTCTGGAGTGGCAGCACCAGTTGGCATTCCCACCAGCAGCGTAAGAAGGTTCCCCTTTCTCCATATCCTCTCCAACATTTCTTGTTTCCTGACTTTTTAATTTTAGCCATTCTGACCAGCATGAAGTGTTGCCTCATTGTGGTTTTGATTTGTATTTTCCCAATGCTGAGTGATGTTGAGCCTTTTTTCATGTGTCTCTTGGCCATTTGTTATGTCTTCTTTGAAGAAATGTCTGCTCATGTCTTCTGCCCATTTAGTAAGACCATTATATTAATAACTGTTGGTAGAGTCCAGATTTGAAGAAGCAGGGGCATGAGCTTGGGGCCCATATGGAGAGCTTAGATCTCAGTAAATCAGCAGGACTTCACAACTGGGTGTGAGAAGTGAGGGAAAGGAAGGCACTTAGGATAATTGAGGTTTCTAATGTGATTTTGGGCTATTGGATCCATTTACCAAGGAAATGACCACATTTAAGAGAAGGAGTTGAGGAAGAATATGGATTCAGTTTTGGTTAAGTTGATTTCGAGGTACATGTGGGACATCTAAATAAAGATGCTTAGTTGACAGTTGTTTATAACATGACAAAAGCTGAGGAGAGAGAGAGCTGAGCTGTAGATAGAGGTTTAGGTATTACCAGCATATAGTTAGCCACTTAGATCCTTTTGGAGAAAAGGAGATGTATATTAAATTACCCAGTAAATTGCTCTCATTTATTTCTTTCTTCAGGAAACATTTGTTAAGGACCTGTTTGTTCCAGATTTTATGCTAAGCCTGAGTAATATAAAGATCTAAAGGATGGCCTTTGCTGTTAAGGAGCAAATTGAGAGAGATGAACACATGAAGTAATTTCAGTATAAGAAGATAGGTGTTGATAATGATAACCAGAGAGGCTATGGAAATAACTGTAATTCTCTTAGCCTGGAAGTGCAGGGGGAGACTTCTTAGAAATGACAGCTATTTATTCTAGAAGGATGAATATGTGTTAGGAAAAAAATGGGTGAGTGAAAACTATTCTTGGGAAGGAGGAGTATCATTAGCTAAGGCATGAGTAGCTGAAAAAACACGAAGTTTGGGAGAGTTACCCAGAAACTTGGCATGTTAAGAGTCTTAAGTGTGAGGCAGGAATGGTAGAAGATGAGGCTTGTGGGCAGTATTATAGGTGATGGTAAGCATGGACAGAAAACTACTGAAAGATTTTTAGCTGGGAGCGACATAAAACATGTAACTGAACCAGTCTTAAAAGGTACCTGCCAGGCAAATTCGTGGTGGGGGTAGAATTCCAGGCAGAGAATGTAGTTTGAGCAAAAAGCCTGGAGGTGTGAGATAACAGGTCACTTCCGGGGATTTAGAGTGTTCTTTTAATATTGGAGTGTGGAATACAAGGAAGGGGAAGGGCATGCAGAGAGATGAGAGTAGTTGAAGGGGTCAAATCTTGGAGGGTCTTGTGCCGAAGAGCTTGAAATTTATCCTGTCAACGATCACTCTGGCACTAATGTAGTAGGGCTCAAGAAGAGAGATGAGGAATCAGTAGGCCTGATGAGAGATAAGAGCCTGGCTTAAAGATGTAACAAGGAATAGAGAAATCAGATTCAAGGAATTACAACTGTTCTCATCCTTGGCTGTAGACCAAGAGCACCTGTGAAGTGTCTTAAAAATGAAATCAGCTGCATCACAATACTGGCGATCCTGTTTACTAAGTCTGGGCATGGGCCTGAGCATCTTATTTTGCTTTTTAATTTTGTATTTTACATTAATATAAGTAAAACTGAATTTTTTTGTGTGTGTACAGTTATAAGAATTTTAAAACGTGAAGATTTATGTAAGCTCTACCACAGTTAAGATATCAAATAGTTATAGCATCCCAAAAAAACTCTTGCTACTTCCTTGTAGTCACAGACTTCTCCCCATTTTTAATCCCTGACAATCACTGCTCTGTTCTATGTCACTATAATTTTGTCTTTTTGAGAATGTCACATACATCAGATCATATAGTATGTAAGCTTTGAATTTGGCTTTTTTCATTCAGCGTGTCTTTGAGATTCATCCAAGTTGCTACATGTATTAAAAGTCTGTTCCTTTTTATTGCTGAGTAATAGTCCATTGTATCCAGGTACTACAGTTTATCTGTCACCCATTGACAAAGGAAATTGAGTTGTTTCCAGTTTTTGTTAGTATGACTAGAGCTGCTGTAAACATTCATGTATAGATTTTTATTTGAACATAAGTTTTCATTTCTCTAGGGTAGGTACCCAGGAGTGGGGCTGCTGGGTCATATGGTAAGTATATGTTTAACTTTATAAGAAACTTTCAGACTGTTTTCCAGAGTGGCTATACCATTTCACATTTTCATCATCACGGTTGGACAGTTCCAGTTGCTCCATATTTTCACTAGCTCTTGTTGGTCTCTATACTTTAACTGTATTTAAACTATTTTAATAGGTGTGTAGTAGTATCTCATTATGGTTCTCATTTAATTTTCTTTTTTTTAATTTGTTTATTGTTATGTAAATCACCATACATTACATCATTAGTTTTTGATGTAGTGTTCCATGATTCATTGTTTGTGCATAATACCCAGTGCTCCACGCAGAATGTGCCCTCTTTAATACCCATCACCAGGCTAACCCATCCCCCCACCCCCCTCCCCTCTAGAACCTTCAGTTTGTTTTTCAGAGTCCATCATCTCTCATGGTTCGTCTCCCCCTCTGACTTACTCCCCTTCATTCTTCCCCTCCTGCTATCTTCTTTTTTTTTCTTAACATATATTGCATTATTTGTTTCAGAAGTACAGATCTGTGATTCAACAGTCTTGCACAATTCACAGCGCTCACCATAGCATATACCCTCCCCAATGTCTATCACCCAGCCACCCCATCCCTCCCACCCCCCACCACTCCAGCAACCCTCCGTTTGTTTCCTGAGATTAAGAATTCCTCATATCAGTGAGGTCATGTGATCCATGTCTTTCTCTGATTGACTTATTTCACTCAGCATAACCCCCTCCAGTTCCATCCATGTCATTGCAAATGGCAAGATCTCATTCCTTTTGATGGCTGCATAATATTCCATTGTGTATATATACCACTTCTTCTTTATCCATTCATCTGTCGATGGACATCTTGGCTCTTTCCACAGTTTGGCTATTGTGGACATTGCTGCTATAAACATTGGGGTGCACGTACCCCTTTGGATCACTACATTTGTATCTTTGGGGTAAATACCCAGTAGTGCAATTCCTGGATCATATGGTAGCTCTATTTTCAACTATTTGAGGAACCTCCATACTGTTTTCCAGAGTGGTTGCACCACCTTGCATTCCCACCAACAGTGTAGGAGGGTTCCCCTTTCTCCGCATCCCCACCAACATCTGTCATTTCCTGACTTGTTCATTTTAGCCATTCTGAACTGGTGTGAGGTGGTATCTCATTGAGGTGTTGATTTGGATTTCCCTGATGCCGAGCAATGTTGAGCACTTTTTCATGTGTCTGTTGGCCATTTGGATGTCTTCTTTGGAAAAATGTCTATTCATGTCTTCTGCCCACTTCTTGATTGGATTATTTGTTCTTTGGGTGTTGAGTTTGATAAGTTCTTTATAGATTTTGGATACTAGCCCTTTATCTGATACGTCATTTGCAAATATTTTCTCCCATTCTGTCGGTTGTCTTTTGGTTTTGTGGACTGTTTCTTTTGCTGTGTAAAAGCTTTTTATCTTGATGAAATCCCAATAGTTCATTTTTGGCCTTGTTTCCCTTGCCTTTGGTGACGTTTCTAGGAAGAAGTTGCTGCGGCTGAGGTCGAAGAGGTTGCTACCTGTGTTCTCCTTTAGGATTTTGATGGACTCCTGTCTCACGTTTAGGTCTTTCAGCCATTTGGAGTCTATTTTTGTGTGTGGTGTAAGGAAATGGTACAGTTTCATTCTTCTGCATGTGGCTGTCCAATTTTCCCAACACCATTTGTTGAAGAGACTGTCATTTTTCCATTGGACATTCTTTCCTGCTTTGTCAAAGATGAGTTGACCATAGAGTTGAGGGTCCATTTCTGGGCTCTCTATTCTGTTCCACTGATCTATGTGTCTGGTTTTGTGCCAGTACCATACTGTCTTGATGATGACAGCTTTGGAATAGAGCTGGAAGTCCGGAATTGTGATGCCGCCGGCTTTGCTTTTCTTTTTCAATATTCCTCTGGCTATTCGGGGTCTCTTCTGGTTCCATACAAATTTTAGGATTATTTGTTCCATTTCTTTGAAAAAATTGGTTGGTATTTTGATGGGGATTGCATTGAATGTGTAGATTGCTCTGGATAGCATTGACATCTTCACAATGTTTGTTCTTCCAATCCATGAGCATGGAACGTTTTTCCATTTCTTTGTGTCTTCAATTTCTTTCATGAGTATTTTATAGTTTTCTGAGTACAGATCCTTTGCCTCTTTGGATAAATTTATTCCTAGGTATCTTATGGTTTTGGGTGCAATTGTAAATGGGATCGACTCCTTGATTTGTCTCTCTTCTGTCTTGTTGCTGGTGTATAGGAATGCCACTGATTTCTGGGCATTGATTTTATATCCCGCTACTTTACTGAATTCCTGTATGAGTTCTAGTAGTTTTGGGGTGGAGTCTTTTGGGTTTTCCACATACAGTATCATACCATCTGCAGACACTGAGAGTTTGACTTCCTCTTTGCCGATTTGGATGCCTTTGATTTCTTTTTGTTGTCTGATTGCTGTGGCTAGGACTTCTAATACTATGTTGAAGAGCAGTGGTGATGGTGGACATCCCTGCCGCGTTCCTGACCTTAGGGGAAAAGCTCTCAGCTTTTCCCCATTGAGAATGATATTCGCTGTAGGTTTTTCATAGATGGCTTTTATGATATTGAGGTATGTACCCTCTATCCCTATATTCTGAAGAGTTTTGATCAAGAAAGGATGCTGTACTTTGTCAAATGCTTTTTCTGCATCTATTGAGAGGATCATATGATTCTTGTTCTTTCTTTTGTTAATGTATTGTATCACGTTGATTGATTTGCGGATGTTGAACCAGCCTTGCAGCCCAAGGATAAATCCCACTTGGTCATGGTGAATAATCTTTTTAATGTACTGTTGGATCCTCTTGGCTAGTGTTTTGGTGAGAATTTTTGCATCCATGTTCATCAAGGATATTGGTCTGTAATTCTCCTTTTTGATGGGGTCTTTGGTTTGGGGATCAAGGTAATGGTGGCTTCATGAAATGAGTTTGGAAGTTTTCCTTCCATTTCTATTTTTTTGGAACAGTTTCAGGAGAATAGGTATTAATTCTTCTTTAAATGTTTGATAGAATTCCCCTGGGAAGCCATCTGGCCCTGGGCTTTTGTTGGGAGATTTTTGGTTACTGCTTCAATTTCCTTAGTGGTTATAGATCTGTTCAGGTTTTCTATTTCTTCCTGGTTCAATTTTGGTAGTTGATACATCTCTAGGAATGCACCCATTTCTTCCAGGTTATCTAATTTGCTGGCATAGAGTTGCTCATAATATGTTCTTATAATTGTTTGTATTGCTTTGGTGTTGGTTGTGATCTCTCCTCTTTCATTCATGGTTTTGTTGATTTGGGTCCTTTCTCTTTTCTTTTGGATAAGTCTGGCCAGGGGTTTATCAAACTTGTGAATTCTTTCAAAGAACCAGCTCCTAGTTTCATTGATATGTTCTACTGTTCTTTTGGTTTCTATTTCATTGATTTTGCTCTGATTTTTATTATTTCTCTTCTCCTGCTGGGTTTAGGCTTTATTTGCTGTTCTTTCTCTAGCTCTTTTAGGTGTAGGGTTAGGTTGTGTATTTGAGACCTTTCTTGTTTCTTGAGAAAGGCTTGTATTGCTATATACTTTCCTCTTAGGACTGCCTTTGCTGTATCCCAAAGATTTTGGACAGTTGTGTTTTCATTTTCATTGGTTTCCATGAATTTTTTTAATTCTTCTTTAATTTCCTGGTTGACCCATTCATTCTTTAGTAGGATGCTCTTAATCCTCCATGTATTTGAGTTCTTTCCGACTTTCCTCTTGTGATTGAGTTCTAGTTTCAAAGCATTGTGGTCTGAAAATATGCAGGGAATGATCCCAATCTTTTGGTACCGCTTGAGACCTGATTTGTGACCTAGGATGTGATCAATTCTGGCGAATTTCCAATGGCACAAGAGAAGAATGTGTGTTCCGTTGCCTTGGGATGGAATGTTCTGAATATGTCTGTGAAGTCCATTTGGTCCAGTGTTTCATTTAAAGTCTTTATTTCCTTGTTGATCTTTTGCTTAGATGATCTGTCCATTTCAGTCAGGGGGTGTTAAAGTCCCCCACTATTATTGTATTGTTGTCGATGTGTTTCTTTGCTTTTGTTATTAATTGCCTTATATAATTGGCTGCTCCCATGTTAGGGTCATAGATATTTACAACTGTTAGATCTTCTTGTTGGATAGACCCTTTAAATAGGATATAGTTTCCTTCATCTCTTATTACAGTCTGTTTTAAAATCTAATTTGTCTGATATAAGGATTGCCACCCCAGCTTTCTTTTGGTGTCTATTAGCAATGTAAATCGTTTTCCACCCACTCACTTTCAATGTGGGGGTGTCTTTGGGTCTAAAATGAGTCTCTTGCAGACAGCATATCGATGGGTCTTGTTTTTTAATCCAGTCTGATAGCCTGTGTCTTTTGATTGGGGCATTTAGCTCATTTACATTCAGGGTAACTATTGAAAGGTATGAATTTAGTGCCATTGTATTGCCTGTAAGGTGACTGTTACTGTATATTTTCTGTGTTCCTTTCTGGTCTATGCTGCTTTTAGGCTCTCTGCTTAGAGGACCCCTTTCAATATTTCTTGTAGGGCTGGTTTCATGTTTGCAAATTCCTTTAGTTTTTGTTTGTCCTGGAAGCTTTTTATCTCTCCTTCTATTTTCAGTGACAGCCTAGCTGGATATAGTATTCTTGGCTGCATATTTTTCTCATTTAGTGCTCTGAAGATATCATGGCAGTGCTTTCTGGCCTGCCAGGTCTCTCTGGCTAGGTCTGTTGCCAATCTAAATGTTTCTACGATTGTAGGTTACATATCTCTTCTCCCGAGGTGCTTTCAGGATTTTCTCTTTGTCTCTGAGACTTGTAAGTTTTACTATTACATGTCGGGGTGTTGACCTGTTTTTATTGATTTTGAGAGGGGTTCTCTGTGCCTCCTGGATTTTGATGCCTGTTTCCTTCCCCACATTAGGGAAGTTCTCTGCTATTATTTGCTCCAATATACCTTCTGCCCCCCTCTCTCTTTCTTTTTCTTCTGGGATCCCAATTATTCTAATGTTGTTTCATCTTATTGTATCGCTTATCTCTCGAATTCTGCCCTCGTGATCCTGTAGTTGTTTCTCTCTCTTTTTCTCAGCCTCTTTATTTTCCATCATTTGGTCTTCTGTATCGCTGATTCTCTCTTCTGCCTCGTTTATCCTGGCAGTTAGTGCCCCCATTTTTGATTGCACCTCATCAGTAGCCTTTTTGATTTCCACTTGGTTAGATTTTAGTTCTTTTATTTCTCCAGAAAGGGTTTCTCTAATAACTTCCACGCTTTTTTCACGCCCAGCTAGTATCTTTAAAGTCATGATTCTGAACTCTAGGTCCGACATCATAGTAATGTCTGTACTGAGTAGGTCCCCGGCAGACAGTACTACCTCTTGGCTGAGGTGATTTTTTTCGTCTTGTCATTTTGTCCAGAGGAGAATAGATGAATGAGAGAACAAAATGCTAACAGATTAACAACATCCCCAGCAAATATACTCTATACAAATCAGAAAAGACCTGAAACCAGGGGAAAAGAAAGGGAAAGAAAGAAAAAAGAAAGAGAAGAAAAAAGAAAAAGATAAAAACAATCAAAAACAGAACAAAACAAAAAAAACAGAATATGATCAGATACGATCAGGCTAGTGCATAGATCAGTGCCACACACTAGATTTTGGGCGTATTTTGGTCTGTTAGAAGAAAGTGCCTCCTAAAATTTTAAGGGAAGAAAGACTTATATATGTACAAAATAAGGGTTGATACAATGAAGGGATGGAAGATGACTGTAAAGATGAAAATTATAAAAGATTTTATAAAAGGAATTGATAAGTTTGAAAAAAGAAAAGATTAAAAAAAAAAGAAAAAAAGGGAGAGAATGTGATCAGGCAGGAGACTAGAACAAAGACATACACTAGTGATTTAGGGTGTATTTTGTTCTGTTAGAAGAAACTGTATCTCAAAATTTTAAAGAGAGAACAACTTATATATATATATGGCAAAAATAAGGGTAACTACTATGAAGGGAGAAAATAATGACTCTAAAAATGAAAAATGAAAAAATTTTTTTTAAAAAAGGGATTGATAAGATGTTGGTTGAAAAAGGGAAAAAGAAAAATTCAAAGAAAAAGCTAAAAAAATTAACTTTGAAAAACTAATGAATCATGGTAAAAAAGCCATGAATTCTATGTGCAGTATTCCCCTAGCGCTGGAGTTCTCCCGTTCTCCTTGATCGGTAAACCTGGTCTTGGCTTGCTGGCTCTTCGTGTGATCTTCTGGGGGAGGGGCTCGTTGCCATGGTTCCCAAATGTCTTTGGCGGAGGCGGAATTGCCCCGCCCTTGTTGGTCCGGGCTAAGCAAGCTGCCCGGGTTTGCTCTCAGGAGCTTTTGTTCCCTGCAAGCTCTGGGTACAGCTTTGGAGGACCAGGGTGAAAATGGTGGCCTCCCACTCTGCCCGGAGGAGCTGAGAACTCAGGGCCCGCTCCTCAGTGCGCCCCCAGAGAAAAGCAGTCACTCCCGTCTCCCAGGTCTCTGGATGCACTCCGTGCTCACCCGGCCTGTGACCGAGCATTTCTATCTCTGGTACCCGACCCCGTGTGGAGTCTCCAAACCCAGCAGGTCCTTGCCGTGCGCTCCCGTGCCGCTCCTCCCCGGGGAGGAAGGGGAGTCTCCCCGGCTCTGCCACTTGTTGGGTCCCTGCTGGAGGAGCAGTGGCGCGACTGGGCCCGGATCACAGTTTATGGCGACCCCGAGCTGAGAGCCCACGCCTCAGCTCTGTCTCTGCAGCCGGCTTCCCCGCTCCGATACCTGGGAGCTCTGCTGCACTCAGACAGCCCCGGTCTTTCTGTGACCCCGAGGGTCCTGAGACCACACTGTCCCGTGAGGGTTCCACCCCCCGCTTAGCCACTGGAGCGACATCCCTCAGCGGAACCGGCCTCTAAAAGTTCCGATTTTGTGCTCTGCGGCTCTATTACTTGCCAGAAGCGGCAGAGGCCCCCTCCCCCGCCGTCTATCCTTCCGAATATAGCCTTGGATTCACTTCTCCGCACTCCTACCTTCCAGTAAGTGGTCGCTTCTCTGTTCAGAGAGTTGTTGCTACTCTCTTCTTTGATCTCCTGTTGAGTTCGTAGGTGTTCAGAATGGTTTGATCCCTATTCAGCTGAATTCCTGAGACCAGACGAAATCCAGGTCTCCTACTCCTCCGCCATCTTGCTCCGCCCCCCCATTTCGATTTCTTAATGGCTGCTGTTATTGAACATCTTTTCATGTACTTATTTGCCATGTTATATCCTTTTGGTGAAGTGTCTTAAGTCTTTTGCAAATTTTTTGATTTGGTTATTTGTTTTACTGTTGAGTTTTAAGAGTGTGTGTGTATTTATATACATTTCATTTATTTAAAAATGCTTATATATACACACACAGAAGTCCATTGTCAGGTATGTGACTTGCAAATAACTTCTGTAACCTACCTTTTCATTTTCTAAACAGTGCCTTTCACAAAACAAGGCTTTATTTTTTGTTAAATCGAATTTATTAGGGGCGCCTGGGTGGCTCAGTCAGTTACGCGTCTGTCTTTGGCTCAGGTCACGATCTCAGGGTCCTGGGATGGAGCCCTGCATCAGGCTCCCTGCTTCTCCCTCTCCTTCTGCCTGCCATTCCCCCTGCTTGTGTGCTCGCTCGCTCTCTGTCTCCGTGTGTCAAATAAATAAAATCTGTTTTTAAGAGTCTAATTTATTAATTTTTTTAATGTCTCATTGTTCCAGCTTGGTTTGTAGAAAAGATTATCCTTTCTTCATTGAATTGTCTTTGCGTCTTTGCCAAAAATCAGTTTGCTGTGTTTCTGTGGCTCTGTATCTGGACTCTAACTTGTTTATTGGTCTCTGTGTCTGTCCCTTCTCTAATATCACATCATTTTGATTATTGTAACTTTAAAGTCTTGAAGTTGGAGATTGTATTTCTTCCCACTTAACTTTTTAATCAGAATTATTTTATCTATTCTAGTTACATTGATTTTCCTTGTAAACTTCAGAATCTCCTTATCTATCTACAGAACATTTTGCTGGCATTGTGATTGGCAGTAAGTTAAATCTGTAGATCATTTTGGGGAGGATTGACATCTTTATTATTTTGAGACTTCCAATCCATGAACATATGTCTCTCCTATTCTTTAGTTCTTTAATTTCTTTCATGTTTTGCTAGGTTTGTACTTAAGAATTTCATTTTGGCAGGAGCTATTATAAATATTATTATTTTCAAAGTTTTGGTTTCCAGTCATTCACTGTTAGTATATAGAAATTTAGTTTTTGTGTGTTAAAACTTTGCTAACTGCATTTATATGTTCTAAGAATTTTTCTTTGGATTTCTTGGGATTTTTTTTACTTACACAATCATGTCATCTGTGAATAGAATAATTTTATTTCTTCCTTTTCAGTCTGCATGCCTTTTATTTCTTTTTCTTGCCTATTGCTCTGACTGGGACATTACTGCACAGTTGAACAGAAATGGTGACAATAGACATTCTTGCCTTGTTCCAGATCTTGGGGGAAAGCATTCAGTTTTTCATCATTAAGTTTGGTGTTAGCTATAGGTTTTTTGTAGCTACTCTTGTATATTCTGATATTTTCATTTAATATATAATTGACATTTTTCCATTCCATTAACTGTTCTCCCAAAACATAATTTTTTTCCTACAATAATAAGTTTATTTTTATGCTCATGGGGTGTGAGCTAGGCTTAGTTGGCCAGTTCTGCTTTAGGCTGCAGGGGTGGTGGGCTGAGTCTGTTCCACATGTTCCTGACCCTCCTTGTTTTTTTGTTCTTTGTTTTTTAATTCCCGTTATAGTTAACATACACTATTATATTAGTTTCAGGTGTACAGTATAGTGATTCAGCAGTTCTGTACATTAAGGGCTGATCATGATAAGTGTACTCTTAATTCCCTCTACTTATTTTACCCATCCCCCACCCACCTCCACTCTGGTAACCATCAATTTGTTCTCTGTAGTTAAGAGTCTGTTTTTTGGTTTGTCCCTTTTTTTGTTCATTTGTTTTATTTTTTAAATTCCACGTATGAGTGAAAGCATATGGTATTTGTCTTTGAGTTATTTCACTTATTATACTCTCTACATCCATCCTTGTTGTTGGAAATGACAAGATTTCATTCTTTTTTATGGCTCAGTAATATTCCATTGTATCGATATACATCTTCTTTATCTACACATCTATCCGTGGAAACTTGGGTTGCTTCCATAATTTGGCTATTGTAAATGATGCTGCAATAAACATGGGGTGCATGAGTCTTTTCCAATTAGTGCTTTTGTATTCTTTGGGTAAATACCCAGTAGTGGAGTTACTGTGTATGGATTATATGATAATACTATCTTTAATTTTTTGAGAAACTTCCATACTGTATTCTCTAGTGGCTGCACCAGTTTGCGTTCCTACCAGCAGTGCACAGGGTTCCTTTTTCCTCCACATCCTTGTCAACACTTGTTTCTTGTGTTTTTGATTGTAGCCATTCTGACAGGTGTAAGGGGATATCTCATTGTGGTTTTGGTTTGCATTTCCCTGATGATTTGTGATGTTGAACATGTTTTCATGTATCTGTTGACCATCTGTATCTCTTCTTTGGAGAAATGTCTATTCATGTTTTCTGCCCATTTTTAATTGGATTATTTGGTTTTTTGGTGTGTTGAGCTGTATAATTTCCTTATATTTTTTGGATACTAAGCCTTTATTGGATATGTCATTTGCAAATATCTTCTCCCATTCAGTAGATTGTCTTTTTATTTTGTTGATTGTTTCCTTTGCTGTGGAGAAAATTTTTATTTTGATGCAGTCTCAGTAGTTTACTTTTGCTTTTGTTTCCCTTGCCTTTGGAGACATCTAGAAAAATACTGCTACAGCCAGTGTCAGCAAAATTACTGCCTGTGTTTTCTTTTAGAATTTTTATGGTTTCAGATCTCACAAGTCTTTACTCCATTTTGAGTTCATTTTTGCATATGGGGAAAGAAAGTGGTCCAGTTTCATTCTTTTGCGTGTAGGTATCCAGTTTTCCCAGCTCCATTTTTGAAGAGACTGTCTTTTTGCCATTGGCTATTCTTTGTTGAATATTAATTGGCCATATAATAATGGGTTTATTTCTGGTTTCTATTCTGTTGCATTGATCTTTGTGCCAGTACAATACTGTTTTGATGACTACAGCTTTATATCTTAAAATCTGGGATTGTGATACCTTCAGTTGTGTTCTTTTTCAAGATTGCTTTGGCTACTCAGTCTTTTGTTCTTTACCTTAGGGGAAAAGCAGTTTTTCACCACTGAGTATGATGTTAGCTGTGGATTTTTCATATATGGTCTTTGTTATGTTGAGGTATGTTCCCTCTAAACCTACTTGGTTGGGTTTTAATCATGAATGGATGTTGTACTTTGTCAGATCCTTTCTGTGCATCTGTTGAAAGGATCATACGGTTTTTATCCTTTCTCTTGTTGATGTGGTGTATCACATTGATAGATTTGCAAATATTGAGCCATTCTTGCTTCCCAGGAATAAATCCCACTTGATTATGGTGAATGATTCTTTAAATGTACTATTGTTGGATTTTGGTTTGCTAATATTTTGTCTAGGGTTTTTGCATCTGTGTTCATCAGCGATGATGGTCTATAGTTTTGTTTTTTGGATTTTTTTTGTAGTGTCTTTATCTGGTTTTGGTATCAGGGTAATGCTGTCTTCATAGAATGAATTTAGATGCTTTCCTTCCTCTTCTATTTTTGGAATAGTTTGAAAAGAATAGATATTAACTCACAGATTCTTTAAATGTTTGTTAGAATTTACCTGTGAAACAGTCTGGTCCTGGACTTTCGTTTGTTGGGGGAGTGTTTTGATTACTGATAAAATTTCATGGCTGGTAATGAGTCTGTCCAAATTTTGTATTTATTCCTGATTCAGGTTTGGAGGGTTATATGTTTCTAGGAATTTATCCGTTTCTTTCAGGTTGTCCAGTTTGTTGGCATATAATTTTTCATAATATTCTCTTATAATCCTTTATATTTCTGTGATGTTAGCTGTTATTTCTCCTCTTTCATTTCTGATTTTGTTAGAGTACTCAGTTTATTTATGAGTCTGGCTAAAGGTTTATCAGTTTTGTTAATTTTTTCAAAGAATCAGCTCCCAGTTTCACTGATGTGTGTTTTAGTTTCTATATTAGTTATTTCTGCTTTTATCTTTATTATTTCCTTTTACTGGTTTTGGGTTTTTATCTGCTCTTTTTGTAGATCCCTTAGGTGTAGAGGTAGGTTGCTTATTTGAGATTTTTCTTCCAGTTTGTGGTAAGCCTCTATTGCTTATAATCATCTCTCTTAGAACAGCTTTTCCTGCATTCCAAAGATTTTGGATCATTGTGTTTTCATTTTCATCTCTCTTCATGTTTTTTATTGCCTCTTCTGTTTCTTGGTTGACCCATTCATTGTTTAGTAGTGTGTTATTTAACCTCCATTTATTTGTGTTATTTCCAGATTTTTGTGGTTGATTTCTCGTTTCATAGTGTTGTCATAAAAGATGCATGGTATGACTCCAGTCATTTGGAATCTGCTAGACTTGTTTTGTGTCTTAACATGTGATCTATTCTGGAGAGTGTTCCATGTGCACTTGAAAGGAATGTGTATTCTGTTGTTTTTGGATGGAACGTTCTGAATATATCCGTTAGATACAACCAGTCCAACATGTCGTTCAAAGCCACTGTTTCCTTGTTGAATTTCTTTTTGGATGATCTATCCATTGATGTAAGTGGGGTGTTAAAGTCCCCCTCCATTACCATATTACTATTGATTACTTCCTTTATGTTTGTTATTAGCTGCTTTATATGTATTTGTGTGTTCACATATTGGGTGTGTAAATATTTAAAATTGTTATATATTCTTGTTCGATTGTTCCCTTTATGATTATATAGTGTCCTGTTTTGTTTTTTCTTACAGTCTTGTCTTATAGTCTCTTTTGTCTGATATAAATATTGCTACCCGGCTTTTTTTCACTTTCATTTGCATGATAAATGCTTTTCCATCCCTTCACTTTCAATCTGCATGTGTCTTTAGGTCTGAAATGAGTCTCTTGTAGGCAGCATATACATGGGTCCTTCTTTCTTGTCCAGTGTGTCACCCTATATCTTTTGAGTGGAACATTTAATCCATTCGCATTCATAGTAATTATTGATAGGTATGTACTCATTGCAGTTTTGTTGCTTGTTTCCTTGTTTTATGGTTGTTTTTGTAGTTCTTTGTTACTTCTCTTGCTCTCTCAGTTTGCGGGCTTTTTTTAGTTGATGTGCTTGGGTTACTCCTTTTTTTGCATATCTGTTATTGGTTTTTGATTTGTGGTTGCATTGTTTGTATATAACATGCATATAGCAGTCTACTTTATGGTTTCTTAAGTTTGAACCCATTCTAAAAGCATTAAAGTTTTGCTCTTCTCCTTCCCTCACATTTTAGGTATATGGTGTCATACTTTACATCCTTTTATTCTGTGAAGCCCTTGACTGCTTTTTGTAGATAAACTTAATTTTACTGCTTTTGTGTTTCTTTTTTTTTTTTTTTTACTCCTACTAATGGTCTTTCCTTTCCACTTAGAGTTCCCTTTAACAATTCTTCTAGGGCCGGTTTAGTGGGCATGAATTCCTTTAACTTCTGTTTTTCTGGGACACTGTCTCTTCTACTCTGATTAATAGCCTTGCTGGATAGAGTATTTTTGGCTGCAGTTGTGTTTTTTTTTTTTTTCTTTCAGCACTTTGAATATATCATGACATTCCCTTCTGGCCTGCAAGTTTCCGCTGAAAAATCAGCTAAAAGCCTTATGGGGTTCTCTTTGTATGTAACTGTTTTCTTTTCTCATGCTGCTTTTAAAATTTTCTGTCACTATTTTTTGCCATTTTAGTTACTATGTATCTTCATATGGACCTCCTTGGGTTGATTTTGTTCAGGATTCTCTGTGCCTCCTGGATCTGGATTTCTGTTTCCTTCCCCAGATTTTCAGCTGTTGTTTCTTCAAATAAATTTTCTGCTCCCTCTCTCTCTCTTTTCCTTCTGAGATCCCTATAATGTGAATGTCATTATTCTTGATAGTGTCAGAGTTCACTAAGTCTGTTTTCATTTTTTATTATTTTTCTCCTATTCAGCTTGATTGCTTTCCATTACTTTGTCCTCTAGGTCACCAGTCCATTCTTCTGCTTCGCTTAATCTGTTGTCTATTCCATTTAGTATATTTTTCATTTCAGTTCCTGAGTTCTTCATCTCTCATTGGTACTTTTTGATGATTTCTTTTTTAAAGGTCTCTTTGAGATTCTCCACTCTTTTCTCACATCCAGTGAGTATCTTTATGACCGTTACTTTATTTTTTTTTTAAGATTTTATTTATTCATTTGAGACACAGAGATACAGAGGGAGAGAGAGCGAGCGAGCATGAGCAAGGGGAGAGGGAGAGGCAGGCTCCCCGCTGAGCCAGGAGCCCAATGTGGGGCTCCATCCCAGGAGCCTGGGATCATGACCTGAGCCGAAGGCAGATGCTTAACCATCTGAGCCACCCAGGTGCCCCTATGACTGTTACTTTAAATTCTCTATCAGGCATATTATTTACCTCCATTTCATTTAGCTCTCTTGCTGTGATTTTGTTCTCTTTTATTTGGGACATACTCCTCTGTCTCCTCATTTTGTCCAACTCTATTTCTGTGTGTTAGGCAAGTCAGCTATGTCTCCTGCTCTTCAAAGTAGTGGCCTTATGAAGAAGAGGTCCTATAGTGCCCTGCAAGCACAGTGTCCCTGCTTACCAGAACCTGGCACTTCTGGGTGTCTCCTTTGTGTGTTGCATGGGCCATGCTGTTGTGGCTGAGCCCTTTCTCTTTAGTCCATTTATCTGTAATGGCTCTCTCTGCCTCTTGTGGGCAGAATTTGTTCCCTGTGTTACTAGTGGGCCAGTCTTGGCCACCTTGGGTGCAAATTGCACCAAACCATGCATTTGCCAGAGATGCAGTGTCACCAGCTGTATGAAAATGGGGAGGTGAGGCACTCGGTGCCAGCAGGGTAAGGATGGGTGTGCTGTAGGGGAAGATCTGGACCTCAGTCCTCCTGTGTTTGCAGGAGAATTCTGGGGCCCAGTGCACTGTCAGCAAGCTAACTAGTGAATGTTGGCGCCATGCTGGTTCCTTCAGGTGTCTGTGGTCCATGTATTTATGTTGGGGGGGCAGTGGGGTAGGGAAATGGTGCCTTCCAGCTCCATTGTTCCTAGAGAAGGCTCCAAAGATCCTGCCCCCTTCCATCACTTGCTCTGAGATTAGTAAACAAATCCCCCTGCCGTGTCCCCCAGGTGGTTTTTTCAAACTGCTGCTTCTGTGCTGTATCTCCAAGGGGCTCTATGTTGTGTTGTCTTTTTAAGGGCAGAGACTCTGCCCTCCCTGCTCTCCCAGGAGCCTGCTAATTTTTTTAAAGTTCCAGGTGTTAAGGCTCACTGATTGTAAGAATTGGGGAAATTCAGCCCCTCTGGTTTTCAGAGCCAAATGTTATGGGAATTCGTCTTCTTTATGTAGGTTCCCTTGTGTCAGTCTGTCTCTGCCCTTTCCACAACCATAGTGTCCTTCCCTTCCAAGACAGTCCTGTGGTCTGTTTAGTTCCTTACCATGTCTTCACCCATCCTATCCTTTTTGATGATACCTCTTGTTTACATTTAGCTGTGGAGAGTCTGTTGTGCTAGTCTTCAGGTCATTTTCTGGGGTTTTTTTTATACCGATGTGGGTGTTATCTAGTATCTGTGGGATGAGGTGAGCTTTGGGTCTTCCCACTTCCCCATCTTCCCCAGAAGTCTTTTATAGCTACTCTTTTTTTTTTTTCATTTTTTAGGTAAACTTTTTATTTTGAGATAATTGTAGATTCACATGCAGTTGTAAGAAAGAATACAGACATCATGTGTATACCTAGTGTACCCCATGGTAACACCTTGTAAAAATATAGTATCACAGCCAACTACCAACATTGCTACAGCCCTCCCATCACATTCAGATTTACCCCCTTGTTCATATATTCGTTTGTGTGTATGTATTAGCTATATATGATTTTATAACACACATGGGTTCCTGTATCCACTGTCACAGTCGAGACCCAGAACAGGTCCATCATCACGAAGATCCCTCATTACCATATTCACCCATCCCTAAACTCTGCAACCACTTAATCTGTCTCCATTTATAAAATTTGTCATTTAAAAAATGTTACAGAAATGGAATCATACAGTATATAACCTTTGGGTTTTTTTTTTTCCACTCAGCATAATTCCCTAGAGATTCATCCAAATTGTTGCTTGTATCGATAGTTCCTTTTTTTTTTTTTTTTTTGGTAAGTGGCATTCCATGGTGTTGATATACCACAGTTTGTTTAATCATTTACCAACTGAAAGACATCTGGGTTGTTTAGTTTTTCACTATTAAGAACAAAGCTGAATGAATGATCATTCTTGTACAGGTTTTTTGCCAGATCATATATGTGGTCATTTCATGGCTAGCTTATAAGGAACTGCAAACTGTTTCCCAGAGTGGTGGTATCATTTTACATTCCCACTAACGATGTGTATGGGATCCAGTTTCTCTGCACATAACACCGACATTTTGTAGCTACTCTTAAAAGTTGAAACTCCTTTTTTTGCTAGATTGCTGAGAATTTTTATCATGTTGAGTTTTGTTAGATGCTTTTTCTGCATCAGTTGATAGGACCATATGATTTTTCTTCTTTAGCTTCTTCATGTGGTGGATTACATTGGTTAATTTTTTTAAATATCTAATTAGCCTTAGCTCCTTGGAATAAATCCCAGCTGGTCATGGTGTATAATTTTTTTCTCTACGTTACTGGATTCTGTTTTCTAATATATTTGTTGAGGATATTTACTTGTATATTCATAAGTGGTAGGGATCTGTATTTTCTTTTCTTGGGCTACTCTCTATGTCTGTGCAGTGCAATCCTGGTACTAACTACCCAGCGTGAAATCACATTTGACAGGTTAAGTTCTCAGTCCTGCACAAAACTGCCCTCACTCAGCCACTAGCCCTAAGCTCTAGAGTTTCTAGGACACCTGTACTTCTAACCAACTGGCTACACATTTGAAGTTCCCACTTCCCCCTCAGATTGCAAGAGCAGTTTTCAGGACTCGGGAAAGTGCTCTGTTTAGGATTACGGTTGTATTGTAAGGAATACAAATCAGGACCGTCTAAGAGACCATAAAGTCCAGGAGAGCTCTAAATGCAAATCTTTCGTATCCTCAGGATTTATCACCTCACTGCCACATCAGTGTGTATCACCAGCTTTTTTCCTCTTTTGATAATAGACATCCTTACAGGTATGACCTGATATCTCGTTGTGGTTTTTATTTGCATTTCCCTAAAGATTAGTGATGTTGAACACCCACCTTTTCCTGTACCTGTAGGCCATTTGTGTGTCTTTAAAAAATGACTATTGAGGCCTTTTGCCCATTTATTAATTAGATTGTCTTTTTGCTATTGAGTTGTATGAGTTTTTTTATATTTTGGTTGTTAACCCCTTACTTGAAACATGGTTTGCAAATATTTTCTCCCATTCTGTACATTGCCTTTTCATTTTGTTGATGGCTTCCTTTGCTGTACAGAAGCTTTTTAGTTTGACATAGTTCTACTTGTTTATTACTGCTTTTGTTGCCTTTGCTTTTGGTGTCAAATCCAAAAAATCATTGACAAAGCCAATATTGAGAGGCTGACCTCCTGTGTTTTCTTCTAGGAATTTGTCAGTTTCAGGTCTTATGTTCATCTTTAATTCATTTTGAAATGATTTTTGTGTGTATGGTGTAAGATAGGGATCCCAGTTTCCCCACATCATTTATTGAAGAGACCATCCTTTCCCCATTGTATATTCTTGGATCCTTTGTGGATGATTAATTGACCATATATGCATGGGTTTATTTCTGGACTCTCAATTCTGTTTCATTGACCACTGTGTCTGTTTTTATGTCAATACCATGCTGTTTTTGACTACTGTTGCTTTATAGTTTGAAATCAGTATGATGACTTTAGCTTCATTCTTAAGATTGCTCTGGCTGTTTGGGATCTTTTGTGGTTTAGTACAACTTTCAGGACTTTTTTTTTTTTTTCCTATTTCTGTGAAAAAAATGCCTTTGACATTTTGACCTGGATTGCCTTCTATCTGTGGATCACTTCAGATGGTATGGTTATTTTAACAATATTAATTCTTCTAATCCATGAACATGAAATATCTTTTTGTTGATTTGTGTCATTTTCAGTTTCTTTCATTAATGTCTTACAGTTTTCAGTGTACAAATCTTTCACCTTGCTTAAATTTGTTCCTGAGTATTTTGTTTACATAGACAATTTCTAATTGTTTGTTGTTGGCATATAGAAACTAATTCTTGCGTATTTTGTATCCTGCAGCTTTACTGAGTTCATTTATTAGTTTTAACAGTTCTTGGCTGGAATCTTTAGGGTTTTCTATATATAAAATCATGTCATCTGTAAACAGACATTTTACATCTTTCTTTCCAGTTTGGATGCCTTTTTTATTTCTTGTCTAATACATCTGGCTAGGACTTCCAGTACTTTATTGAATGGAAGTGGTGAGGGTGGGCATCCTTTTTCTCTTGATCCTATAGGAAAAGTTTTCAGCTTTTCACTGTTGAATGTGATGTTAGCTGTGGGCTTGTCAAATATGGTCTTTATTATGTTCATGTGCATTCCTTCTATACCCAATTTTTTGAGAGTTTTTTTTTTTTATCATGAAAGGATGTTGAATTTTATCACATGCTTTTTCTGCATCCGTTGAGGTGATTATATGCTTTTTATTCTTCATTTTGTTCATGTGGTGTATCATACCGATTTGTGTATGTTGAAGTATCCTTGCATTTCAAGGATAAAGCCCATGTGATATCTTTTCTAATAGAAGCAATTAGTGCTATAGAGTTCTCTTTTAGCACAGTTTAGCTGTGTTCCATAAACTTTTTTATTGAAGGTTTATTATTATTTAGTACCATGTATTTTTAAATTTTACTCAGCACGTCTTTTTGATCCCATGAATTGTTCAGAAATATTATTTAATTTATTTCCCCTTGATTCCTTGGTTTTATTCCATTGGGGGCAGAAAATGTACTCTGTATGATTTTAGTTCTTTTAAATTTGTTGAAGTTTAATTTGTAGTCTATGATATGGACCATGTTGGTGAATATTCATGGGCATTTGATAAGAATGTGCATTCTTTTGTTGAGTAGAGTGTTGTATAAATTTAGATCCTATTGATCGATGGTGTTCTGTGTCTTTGGTGATATTTTTGTCTAGTAGTTCTATTAATTGTTGTGAGAGGGGTGTTGAACTCTTCAACTATAATTGGAGGTTTCTGTTTCATGTGTTTTGAAGCTCTTTTATTTGTTGCATACACATAAAGGATTGCTATTCTTGGTGTGTTGATGCTTTTATCATTACTCTGTAATGTTCTTTGTCTCTGGTCATTTTTTTCTTGTTCTACTTCATCTGACATTAATATAGCCATTCCAGTTTTCTTTTTTAAAAGATTTTATTTTATTTATTTATTTATTTATTTATTTATTTTTATTTATTTATTTTAGAGAGAGGACATGTATGGTGGAGGGGGAGCAGAGGGAGAGAGAATCCCAAGCAGGTTCCAGGCTCAGCTCAGAGCCTAGTGGCGGGGCTCAATCCCACAACTCTGAGATTATACCCTGAGCTGAAATCAGGTGTCAAACACCCAACCGACTGAGCCATCCAGGTGCCCCCCTGCTTTCTTTTGATTAATGTTTATGTGGTCTATCTTTTTTCATTAATTTACTTCAGCCTACCCTTCTCATTATATTTGAAGTTGGTTTCATGTAGAGAACATAGAGTTGGTTCATATTTTTAAAAACTGGTCTGCTAAAGTCTGTCTTTTAATTGCTATGTTTAGACCTTTTACATTTAATATAGTATTGATATGTTAGAGATTAATTCTGCCATTTTTCCTTTGTTTTATTCTATTTTTCTTTCCTGTGTATTCCTTTTCCTGCCTTTATGTGGGTTACTTGAACAATTCTTAGAACTCCATTTTGTTTTCTGTATAGAGTTTTGAGTGTATCTCATTTTGTTTTTTAGTGGTTATGTTAGATATTACATTATCCATATGTAATTTGTCACAGTATACTGATGTCAACATTTTACCAATTTGAGTAACCTGTAGAAGCTTAGCTGTTCTGTTTAGGTCTCATTTTCTTACTTCTGTATAGTAGTATTGTTTTAAATAGTTCCTCTACGTATATTAGGAATAATATAAGGTAATGTTTTATTTTTACTTCAAATGTCTGATATCATTTAGATAATTCAACTGGGGAAAAGATAGTGTTACATTATCCCATATTTTTATACTTTACATTCTTGGTGTTTCATATTTTCTTCTCTTACTATTTCCTTTCAGTTTGAATAACTTCTTTTTGGGTAGGTCTGGTGGTAACCTTTTGTTTTCCTTTTTCTGAGAGGGTCTTCATTTTACCTCCATACCTTCAAAATTTTTCACTGGATATAGAACTTTGGATGACAGTTCTTTTCTTTCAGCTCTTGGAAATGTGTCATTGCCTCTGAATGTTGGCCTCCATATTTTCTGATGAGAAATCTTCTGTCATTTGAATCTTTGTTTTTCCATAGTTAATGTCTTTTTTTTTTTTTCTATCTGCTTCCAAAATTTTTTCTTTGTCCCTAATTTTCTGAAGTTTGATTAAGTGTCTTGGCATGTGTTTCTTTGGATTCCTCTTCTGTTTGGGTTTTCTCAGCTTCTTGAATCTGTAGGTTCATGTGTTTTGCAAAACTTGGGTAGTCTTCAGCTGTTATTTCTTTATACACTGTTTTAGCCTTGCATTCATTCTTTCTCCTCTCCTTCTGGGACTTTTGTTAATATGAATAATACATCTTTTCTTATTCTAACTAGATCTCTGAGGATCTGTTCTTTTTTTTTCCCCAGTATATTTTTTCCTGTAATTCAGGTTAATTTCTTTTGTTCTGTCTTCAAGTTCACTGATTTCCTTCCTCCATCATATTTACTTAGCTGTTGAATCAATTCAGTGAATTTTTAATTTTATGTATTGTAATTTTCAGTTTTTAAATTTCCACTTGGTTATTTTTTATATCATTTCTTTGCTGACTCTATACTTTTTTAATTTGTTTCAAGATGGCTGTTTTAAAATCCTTGTTAGATAATTTTAATGTCTGTGTCGCCTTGGAGTTGGCATCTGTTGATTCTCTTTACTCGAAGTTGAGATTTTTGTGGTACTTGGTATTTTGGGTGATTCTCACTTGTATCTTGGATATTTTGAGTGTTACGTTGTGAGATTCTGGATGCTATTTAATATTTATTTTGCAAATAGTCACCCTGTTTAGGTTTAGTATGCATGTCCAGGTGGAGTTGGATGTTCAGCTCCTTCCTGGGACTAATGATAATCAGGGTGGGTGGAAGCAAATGGCCTACTTGAACTGCCTAGTTGCTGTTGAGCTGGGGGTTGGCCCTGCCAGCACTATTCCTGCAGATATAGAGTATTGCCCACTAGCACCACCTTGCACCACTTTATTCTTCCTCTTTGCTGCCTTGTGGGGTTGGAAGTTTAACTGCCCATTTAGCAGTTGGGTGGGGTGGGGTCTATGTCTGTTGGTAGTTACAGGTTGGAGGCTTCTTCAGCGTGCTATCCAGGATGTATAGGAGGCAGAAAGAAAACCCCGGGAATTCACCACTGTGTTATTCCTCAAGTCTCTGGGTCCTTCTTTACCTTTGCCTTCTCTACCAGTCTTGCTTTGTTGTATTACATGTTCTAGGATTTCCTAGTTATAAGAGGTTGGACTTATGAGGAATGGGGCTTACTACATCCTGGCCAAAACAAATTATGTCTTTTTTCTTTTTAAATTGTGGTGAAATACACGTACCATAAAATTTATCATCTTAACCATTTTTTAAATGTACAGTTCAGTAGTGTTAAGTACATTCACATTGTTGCATAAATCTCCAGAGTTCTTTTCATCTTGTAGAACTAAAACTCATTACCCACTAAACAATTATCTCTTCTCCCCTCCCCACAAACCCTGGCAACCCATCATTCTACTTTTTGTCTCTATGAATTTGATTATTACAAGTAATTCATATAAGTGGGATCATACAGTATTTGTCTTTTTGTGAGTGGTTTATTTCACTTAGCATAATGTCTTTAAGGTTCATCCATGTTGTAGCATATGTCAGAATTTTCTTCCTTTATAAGGCCGAATGTATACATACATTGTACTTATATACTATATTTTGTTTATTTATTCATCTGTCAAGGAACTTGGGTTGCTTCCACCTTTGGTTGTTATGAATAATGCTGCTGTAAGAACATGGATATATCTCTTCATGACCCTGCTTTTCATTTTTTGGGGTGTATATACACTCAGAAGTGGAATTACTGGATCATATCATATTTTAATTTTTTCAGGGATTACCATACTGTTGTTAGTAGCAGCTGCACCATTTTACATTCACACAAATAGTGCACAAGTATTTCAATGTCTCCATATCCTCACTAACACTTGTTACTTTGGTTTTTCTGACAGTAAGGCATTCTAACAATGGAAAAGTGGTATCTCATTGTGGTTTTGATTTATATTTCCCTAATTATTAGTGATGTTGAGCATCTTTTCAAATGGTTGTTAGCCATTTGTTTACCTTCTTTGGAGAAATGTGTATCCAAGTTCTTTTCTCATTTTTAAATCAGGTTGTTTGTTTCTTTGTTGGGTAGTAGGAGTTGTTTTTTTTTTTAATATTATTCTGAGTATTAACCCCTTATGAGATATATGATTTGCAAACGTTTTCTCTCATTTCTTGGTTTGACTTTTCACTCTTGATTGCATCCTTTTATACAGTTTTTAATTTTGGTGTAGTCTAATTTTACTTTTGTTTCCTGTGCTTTTGGTGTCCCATCCAAGAAATCATTGCCAAATCCAGTGTCATGAAGCTTTTCCTCTGTATTTTTTTGTAAGGGTTTTAAAGTTTCAGCTCTTATATTTAGGTCTTTGATCCATTTTGAGTTAATTTCTGTGTATGGTGTAAGGTAAGGGTCCAAAGATAAAACTCTTACTATTAGACGTTGCTAGTAAACACACAAAATTCTAAAGAAATTTGAGTTGTTTGGTTATTAGAATTCTCTTTTTTTACTTTGGTGACCTCCTAAGGCTTTCTGCAATATTGCATATTTTATTTAAGCTACTCGTTTATAGAAGTTAGGTGTAGGTTGTCTGTGGTGGTTATGAGTGTTGTATAAAAAGCAAAAAGAACTAGAAGTCCTAGAATAAGAGAGAAGAATCAGCATTCTCGTTTTGTTTACTTCATACTGTTCATTCAGATAGATGCCATGATATGGTGGACAAAAGCCCTGACAGTTTTTTTTAATTATATCCTGATTCTACCATTTATTAGATCTGAGACAGGAAAGTAATCAAGTCTTTTTGGGTCTCCTTTCTCATCTGTAACGCCTACTTAATAGGGTTATTACAGGATTAAATGAGACAGTATATATAGTCAGTGTTCTTATCCCCTACATTGTGGTTGGCAAGGTGGTGTATATATAGACAATTTATGTACAAAACCATAAGTATCTACATAATATTAAGGCAGTTGCTTAAATCATTCGGTTTTTCAAAGTAAAGTGGCAGTTAATGCAGGTATCTTGGTAAAGGAAAATTTATTGAACATTTATAATTCATATGCCTTCCATAATATATATCATACTTTAATAAGGTTACATTAAAAATAATGTGTGTAGGGACATTATATATTACAAGGTTAACAAGAGTTTTCTGTATGGTGGGATTGTGATTGGTATTTTTTTTTCCTCCTTTATACATTTCTGTAGTTTCCAGATTTTCTAAAGTGATCATGGGTTACTTTTATATTTTTTTTAAAAGAAACTTAAAAGGTAATTTAATATTGAAATATTTATAAATGGTATACCTCAGTTTTGCTTTAATTGAATTCAGTGAGGAAGGGGAGCATGAAGTAGTTAGGGTGTTTAGGTGAAAAGGTAGATAATAGAACATGGGATTCATTATATTATTTGTTCTTTACTCTTGAATGTGTCTGGAATTTTCATAATAAAAAGTTTTTAAAAGCTGTTAAAAGAGTGTACTGTGAAATGTGAAACTTAATAAGGACTCAAGTATAAGATGACTTTTTTCTGAGGAGAATAATTTTTGGAGAAGAAAAATGTGTTTCCTGATACTGGAGCATGCATAGTATTTCACAATTATGGGAGTTTTTTTTGTTTGTTTTCTGGGCTTAAGGCTCCTCCATTTTAGCTGAGTCACTTTAGCTGGGCTTTATTTACTTATAGAATATATATGAAATGTCATTTGCTCTGGATGTATCCAATCTGGATGTCTTTTTTTGTCTTAATAGAACTTTATTGAAATATATTTTATATATCATATAATTACCTTATTTCTAATGTACAACTTAGTGGGTTTTTTTATTGTTTTTAGTAAATTTAATGAGCTGTGCAACCATCATCATAGATCAATTTTAGAACTTTTCCATCACTTTTGTAAAATCCCTCATGTCTGTTAATTGTTAATGCCCATACCTACCCTTGGCACCCACTTACCTACTTTCTGTCTCTGTAGATTTCCCCCTTGAGGACATTTCATGTAAATTGAATCATATAGTATATAATCTTTTGTGTATGACTTTTTTTAGCGTAATGTTTTTGAGTTTTATCCTTGTCCTAGCGGGTATCGGTATTTAGTCCCTTTTTATTGTTGAGTAGCATTCCATTGTATTGAGTTGATGTGTTTATGCATTCACCCATTGGTGGACACTTAGATTGTTACCAGTTTTTGACAGCTATGAATAAAGCTCTTTCAACATTTACATGCAAGTCTTTAGATATATATTTTTATTTCTTTTAGTTAGGTACCTAAGATTGCAATTGCTGGATTATATAGCAAATTTCTGTTTAACTTTTTAAGAAATTGCCAGTGTTTTCCAAAGTGGCTACAGCATTTTTCTTTCCTCCAGCAGTGTATGAGGGATTCCATTTCTCCCTATCCTCCCCAACATTTGTTTATTGTATATCTTTAGAATGTAAAATAGCCATCCTAGGGCTGTGACATAGTATCTCGTGGATTTGATTTGTATTTCCCTAGACTAATGATGTTGAGCATCCCGTACCTGTTAGCCATTCATATATCTTACTTATATGTTGTATAATGTCTGTTCAAATCTTTTGGCCCATTTTTTAAATTGGTCTTCTCATTTATTGAGATTTATATATCTTTACCAACTGAACAACACCCCATACACAATCATCTCTTCTCTCTCTTGCTCTTTGTCATATCTTTCTTTTTCAGTACTTTGTACCTCTTTAAATTCTTTCTTCTCAAAGTTTAGTTCAAATACCACCTTCTTGGGGCGCCTGGGTGGCTCAGTCGTTAAGCGTCTGCCTTCGGCTCAGGTCAAGGGATCCCAAGGTCCTGGGATCGAGCCCCGCATCGGGCTCCCTGCTCTGCGGGAAGCCTGCTTCTCCCTCTCCCACTCCCCCTGCTTGTGTTCCCTCTCTCACTGTGTCTCTCTCTGTCAAATAAATACATAAAATCTTAAAAAAAAAAAAAAGTGCTTAGGGCTAAAAAAAACAAAAACAAATACCACTTTCTTTTTGAGGGCTTTCCTGCTTAGCTATTACTTACACTTCTGACTTTCCTGGCCTCTTAGATGAATTATCATTTGTTCCTTGAAATTTAATACTTAATTATTTTAAAAAGTAGAAAGATCTTGGCATTGGTGGACTTAAAATTTGCACTTTGGAATATTGAGTTTCTGATGTGGATATAGTAATTTATAATTTTTCTGAGGCATGAACTTGAATCAGTTGTATATTACTTTTTAAGGCTGGTCTGAGGAAGTGAGTCACTTAGCCAGTAATTGAGATTAGCCACTGCCTAGGAACATGGCAGCTTTGGTTTCTCCTTATAAGGCAAATTATTTGCCATAAACTTATTTATAAATTTTAGGATTTTTTTAATGTCTGCAGATTATCTTTTAACAATTTCAGTGGCCTGAAAAATTATCTTGAATTTTTAAAATTGTTTTCATGTATAACTTATGTCCTCTACTAGATTTTATAATCATTCACTTAATTCATTCAATAATCATTTACTGAGTGTCCACTATGTTAATAACATTGGCCCTGTCACTAAGTATGTGACCCCAGTGTGTCACTTAGGTATCTCTGTTTTCTCTTGTATACATCAGAAAAACAATAGCATCTATCTCAAAGCTGCTGGAGGATATACTAAGATATTTTGAAAGCACCTGCAATAGTGTCCAGCACTTGGTAGCTGCTCAGTAGACATTAGGTGTTATTACGTGCAGCTTGTGATAAGAACCGAAGATGCATTGGTGTTTAAGACTGACAGGGTCCCTTTTTTTGCATTGTTTATAATCTGGTGGGAAATGGAGATACAGAACAAGTAAATAGATAAGGAGAAATAAAATGTCTATATTTCTCTTGTGTTACCTCATTGGGGGGAATGATGGTTAATTGAGGGGTTGGAGATGGGGGAATTTGGGATCAAAACAGTAAGGGAAAGACTGAGTCAATGAAATGATTCCTCTAGTACAGAGTCGTATTAGAAGCCTAACTATTCATATGTATAACTTACTTGTTTTATCATGTTTTTGAAAATTGTGCTCCAAGAAGTGTCGTATCAAAAAAAAAAAAAAGTGTGGTATCAGTATGCAAGTCTGTTCACAGTTAAGATAGGCAAAAAGTAACATTTTCAAAATCTAGCATGTATTTTGGAAGGGCAGAATCAAGCATTTGACTTTCTACCTTAGTATTGCAATTTTGTTGTTAAGTGTCAGGACAAACCAAGAGGTGGACTTGATGGTGGTGCTTCTGGAGATTAAAATTATGAATGTATGTGTTTAATAAATTTTGCCATACAATTATGAGAAATGCAGATTTAGTTTTTTCATAAGCGTTTGTGATGGGTCAAACCTTGACTTATATATCATTCTTAAAAGTTTATGTAGATTAGTCATACTTCAAGGTCTGTATGCTGGACTATAAGAAAATTTGGTATTTAACTCAAACCACTCAGGTTATTTAATTCTTATTCCTTATACTTTTTAATGTAAATATGTGTAAAATTTTGCTGGTCTATACTAAGATACTTTTGAGATTTTTTTTTGGAAAATAATTTTATTTGTATCTAACTACTGGTAGAACCTTCTGATAAAATCATAAATGCATGATTACATGAGATGTTTGTAATTATGACTACAACTAGCATAACTTAATTATAGACTAGATACAGTATTGAAAAATTTTGTATAGTGTAAATATTTAGAGGTTAAGTCATTTCCCCTTCATTTGAATTTTAAGATTAGAGCTGCTTTTATGAGGAAAAATAGTCCCTAAGATCTAAAAATCTCAGTAAAAATAATGCAAAAAAATTTTTAAAGTAATATTTTTAAGGAACATTGAAATTGGAAATTAACATTTGTAGATTTAAAAATAGATATCAGCCTTTAATATTAAGCCAAACATTAAAATATTTACCAAAATCTTTATTGTCTTGTTTGCTTTTTTAATTAGTTTCTCAAAATAGTTAAAATATACGCATAGTGTGAAGTTTAGAAAGTACAAAGAGAAAGGTAAAAGATGAAAAATGTTTTCTCCTGTTATCTAGTCACTTAATTTTTTTCCCTTTAGGCAAACACTATTACTATTTCTAGCAAATTCTTTCAGCGAGGGTTCATGCATTTATATATAGCATAGGTATTGCTTTAAAAATTTCCTCTATTGTCTATTTTAAGTTGAGCCTTTGTACCTCTATCCCAAATTTAAATACTTTCACTATCCCAAACTTTTAGCTATTTGTTCTAAAAGGCTCTCATATTTGGAAAGAGTTGTGCATTTACGAAATGCTTTCATAAAATTGGGTGGTTGGTTACTCAGTATTTATATTGTTTGTGCTTTTTTTTTTTAAGACTTTATTTGTTTGAGAGAGAGCAAGCAAGAGCACAAGCAGGGGGAGCAACAGAGAGAGAGGGAGAAGCAGGCTCCCTGCTGCGTGAAGGAGCTCAACATGGGGCTCCATCTCAGGGTCCTGGGATGTGACCTGAGTTGAAGGCAGATGCTTAACCAACTGAGCCAGCCAGGCAGCCCTGTTGTTTGTACTTTTTCATATTTAAAACTTCACTCAAAAAAAAAAAATAAATAAACCTAGCTAAGACAAAGCACTTTCATACCTCTTTGATAAACCTAATATTCTTATGGGATAGACAACTATATATTATCCCTGTTTTAAAAAATCTGTAAAATGAGGTTTAAAAAGTTTTTACAGTGACAGACCCGGGGTTTGACTCTTGTCTTTTTGGGCCTTCAGCCCATTTCTTTCTACTGTATTCCACTTCTTTGACCAAGCCCAGGGCCCTGACTTACAATGCAGTATTCTTTCCATGACCCCCATAGCTGCTGCTTCTGCACATCTTATATTGAGCAGAATTTATGAAATGTCTGATTGTTTATTTACCACTAGGGGTGTTAATACTTAGAACAGTAACTCTGGTGTTTTTGCTTTTCACTGTAGTCACTGCAAGTTGTTGACAGTGAACAGCCATTGTATTCTTTTCTATCTAAATATTAAGTTCCATTAAAGGATCATTTTCATAATTCATGATTTCTTTGAATGCTTATTTCCACTTACTGAGTTTTCTTACATTTGGTTTACCTATATTTAATACTTTAGTGTAATTAGGCAGGCACTTGATCTGAATTCTACTGAGATTTTCATTTTGTATTTTTTAAAGGATATTTATTTATTTATTTTTAAAGATTTTACTTATTTATTTGACAGAAATATAGAGAGCACAAGTAAGCAGAGTGGCAGGCAGAGGGAGAAGCAGGCTCTCCCCTGAGCAGGGAGCCCAACGTGGGGCTCGATCCCAGGTCCCTGAGATCATGACCCGAGCCGAAGGCAGACGCTTAACCGACTGAGCCACCTAGGTGCCCCTTCATTTGTATTTTTAAAATTTTTTATACATAAAGTCTGGAATGGAAAAGAAAATTATTGACTTGGAATATTTATCACTCAAGTCACATTTCTAGTTTTGGTCTTCAAAACAGGATTCCTTCTATTTCTGAATTAATAAGCAGCACAGTGGTTTTCTTTGTTAGAAAACTGTGATAACACTGTAAAATTAATATTCTTTTTCATTAATGAGTTGTTGAAACTCATCCATTTGATTTGGGCTTGTTATCAAAAACCACACTTAAGTCATTCTGTACCCCTCTTGTCATCTTGCGTTAAGTTACTTCAGCCTTTTTAATCTGTAAAGTGGGCATGCTGGTAATACTGTGTGCTATTCTAAGAATAAGATGTATGTAAAACTGCTCTGTAAATTGTAAAATACACAAATATGAAATATTTTTTATTAGAATTGTTCCTGTTAATGCGATTCTTGTGAGCTAATTATAGTTTTCATCACCTTAGAAAATATTTCTCAAGGTTCTCAGTATTTTTTATGAATTTTTAATCCTAGTTTTAAGTTACTTATTACGGAAAAATTTTTTAAATGCATTAGAGAACTTAAATTACACATTATCTTTGGCCAGAGAACAAATGGCCTAAATTTGGCCTAAAGTTGGCCTAAATTTTTACAATTATACAGTGCCTTTCTGTTACAAGTAATCAAAAAATTTAAAGATGTAAAGTTAAATTTGGAAATTCAAAGTTTGAGTTATTTGTAAACTCTCTCTTAGGTGGTTTTTGTTTTATGGTGGAAACTTCACTTTTCACCTTTTTATTCTGAAAGTTCCACTGATATTCAGGCAATTGAAGTCAATAATAATAGAATTTTATTATGCTCACAGATTCTCTGTGTGACAGGATTTCAGTTAGGGTGTGTTGCTGTTTCACAGTGTCTGGGGCCTAAGCTAAGACTCAAATGACTGGGTGAGATGTGAATGGCTGGGAACCAGAATCCTCTGGAGGCTTCTTCACTTACATGTCCGGTGCCTGGGCTGTAATTACTAGAGAGCTGGGCTCAGCTGGGATTGTTGACTGAACCTCCATGTGGCTTAGGCTTCTCACCTCAGGGCTGCTGGGTTCCAAGAGTAGGTGTCTGGAGACCTAGCATTACAGGAGAAACAGTAATAGGGTAAGTAGCTGCTCTTGGTAGTTATCCTCTGTTACTTCCACTGCATCCTGCTGGTTATAAATGTATCTCCACAACTAGCCCTGATTCAAGGGGAGAAGAATTAGATTCTGTATTTTGGAGGGATTCTGGCAAGGTCACTTTGCAGAAGGCATGTGGGATAAGATATAATATAGTGACCATTTTGGAAAATACAGTCTGCCATACGATGTCCTGATTTTCAAATTTACATGTCTTGGTACCTACTGAATAGTGCCACTTGAACATTTCAGTGGCTGAGAATAAAACGCTACCAAAACATACGTCCTCTTCACCCCTGCTCCCTTACCCCTGCTCTCTCACACAGTGAGAAAACTGCATTTTGTTTCTAAGTTAGTGGTACCTCTTCTATGCAGTTATGCAAGCCAGGTCTCTGCTTGCTGAGAGCCTCTGTGAGATTGTTTCATTGGTTTTCTTTCCAGATGTTCATGGAGTTCACATGTATTCATCCCTATTGTCACAGCTTTAATTCAAACCATTGCCTCCTCTTTAGGTTACTGTAGCATTCTATTTAACTTCTGTATTTTTATTTAATCCTTAGCTATATGAAATGTGATTCTAAAGTCATACAATTGGCTTTGAAAAAGTAAAACCTAGTAGAATATATACATCCAAAGGAATGTTATTTTTCAAAGTAATTCCTACATTTCTGCTTTTTAATAAATGTTTTTGTTTAAAGTTGCTTTTAGATATATATAGTCATAATTGATCCTATATCATCTTTTTTTTAATTTTTTTTATTGTTATGTTAATCACCATATATTGCATCATTAGTTTTTGATGCAGTGTTCCATGATTCATTGTTTGTTCATAACACCCAGTGCTCCATGCAGAACGTGCCCTCCTCAATACCCATCACCAGGCTAACCCATCCCCCTAACCCCCTACCCTCTAGAACCCTCAGTTTGTTTTTCAGAGTCCATCATCTCTCATGGTTCGTCTCCCCCGATCCTATATCATCTTTATAGTTTGGGTTACAGGCTTCTGGAGACTAATGAGAGTTATGTATGTTCTCTTTTTCTAGAATAAGCTTAAACACACACAATTTGAAATGGTTCAGAGAAGCAGTAAAATTAAGAACTTTTGTTTCGTGTTCGTATACCATTCTTCATACTTGGCTCCATGCCAACTGTGATTAATTGGTTGTTAGAATCTCATTCCCTTTCTAGAGATTTTTCCTTCTGTGAAGTTATTCATTTGAAAGAAACAGGCAGAAAAGAACTGCAAACAGTGAATTCCACAAATATTTCTGAATACTGGCACTATTATGATAATTGATGCATATCCTCCCACACACTGCTTTGAAGGAGACAGCAGTTTGGATGTATAAGTTCTAATGTGTTTATTAAAAACTATTCATTTCACTTATAAGGTCTTTCCTTAGATTACCATTGACTTTCCATAGTTTGCATTGACTAAATACTGTTCTACAAACTATACTTAAGACAAAATGATGTCATGAGAGGTAGATATAAATCATAGTGTATAGATAATAGAATTCGTTGAATTGTACTAGTATTGTTTTGAAGTTTATATTTGTGTTTTCAGTGGGTAAAAAAGCTGCTAAGCAAGTTGATAGTAAGCATAATATTATGAGAGGGAATATTTAATATACTTAGGAGATCAGGCATATAACTTGTACATAATCAGTTATTTTTCAGTAAATCATTCTTTCCTGTTCATTAAATAAGTCCTATGCCTTATCAATTGTGCTCACTTGGTTCCAGTTATTTAATGTACCTAGGAGGAATAAAACTTGTATTTCTTTTCAAAATACTTCACATCTATATTTTTATGCTAATTCCCAATGACCCATATTCTCCAGTTTTAATCTTTCTATATATAATGCAGTGATTGTGTTTCTGTGGCTTTCAAAAATTTTTATAAAACTAGTTCTGAAGGAATAGGGAGAATTGATGGCTAGAAAGTAATTCCTAAAAGAATTTCAGTAATTTTTTGTAAAGGGCTAGGACTACATAGTTTAAAAACCTAAATATCACTAAACAAATTCATCATCTAATTTTTATCTTATTTCAGCTCAAAAATGATGACTTTTCTTATGACATCCAATATTGTCTATTTGCATTGTCTACTGTTTCCAAAGCAGTTAAAAAAAAATATTTTGCTGTTTGTTTTCATCCTTGTCGTGATTCTCACTTTAACAAAGTATTTCACAGTTAAGCACTATGTGGTTTGTAGTTTGAGTATGCTAATATTTCTTATTTTGATGCTTTAATATTTTTTTTCTTCTGGGTGTGTTTTCTTTAATAATTGAGAATTAGTTTACTTCTTGATTCTACAGTTGAAGGCCAACATGAGGCAAACTGTTTCTAAGCCCTAATTTATTAAAATAGACAGTTGCCTCAAAAACTGTATTACTGGACATTCGTTATAAGAAAACTGAAAAGGAATTCCATTTTAGTATGCACTCAAACACTAGACCAAGAGTTCTTACAAGTACAATAAACGGTTGGGTGAAACCAAAGCCATGGTGAATGAAACTCAACTGTCTTCCACTCGTTTCTTTTAACTGCTTTATAGCAATAATTCTTTAACTTATTTGCGTATCAGAATCCCCTTGAAGCCATGAAAAAACACAGACTGTAGTACTCTGATTTGGTACTTACTGATTCAGTATGTCTCTGTGGGTCCTGGTGGTAGTGATGCTACTGGTCCTGAGACCATATTTAGAGAAGCACTGCTTTATAATGTTTATCCTAATAATTGTAGAATGAATTTTTCCATTCAGTTGCATCAGTTAATAGAAGGTTGCTTAAATATAGCACAATGTGTCCTGTGTAATACACTAAGAGGAGAGAAACTAGTTTCTGGATCACTACTTACCAGCTTTCTGACCTTAAAGTTATTATTTAATCTGATCCATGGTTTCCTCCTCCATAAAATGAGGAGTTGTCCTTTGAGGACAAAATTAGGTAATGTGTGGAAAAATGTTTTAAACTCTACATTGCTGCTCAAATATAAAATAGTATTGCATATTTTAAAATTTCAGCTTGTTTTAAAATACTGTGGCTAGAGGGTATTGTGCTAAGCAAAATAAGTCAATCAGAGAAAGACAATTATATGATCTCACTGATATGTAGAATTTAAGAAACAAGGCAGAGGATCATAGGGGAAGAGAGGAAAAAATGAAGACGAAACCAGAGAAGGAGACAAACTGTAAGAGACTCTTAATCACAGGAAACAAACTGAGGGTTGGTGGAGGGGAGAGGGGTGGAGGGATGGGGTAACTGGGTGATGGACATTGGGGAGGGTATACCGGGTATTATATAAGACTGATGAATCACAGACCTGTACCCTGAACAACAAAACAGAAAATACTGTGGCTTATCATATTGTTACATTAAGTATTTTGAGAAACACTTATTTTCTACCTCCCCCTATTGCCCCTTGTCCTTTTAATCTTGGTTACTTTTTAGTGACAGATGTCTTTCAGTTTAAGTAGTCTCGAACGGCTTGGAAAGGTAACATTAAAATGAATACACAGTCCTGTGGGACTCTAAAAATATAAGCATTTTGTGGGACCAGAAAGATAACCATGCAAGCTATGTTGTTGATAGTAGTCAGTGGGAAAAGTTATGATTATTCTGTGACCTTTAAAGATTTTATCAAAACATTTTAAAACTTTTTTACTGTGGGTTATAAATGTATAGGGAAAGGAAAAAGTAAAACTCATGTTTAGTACAAGGTAATTTAAAACATTAGAAATACTGAGTTAAATTGTTTTATTTCTTTGTAAATAAAACTTATCTAGATCAGTTTGAACAGTACTTGCTTTGTATAACTTACAATATGGAGATAGAAAAAAATATAGTACTGTCTGAATTAGAAAAACATTACATTCAATATAGCTTGTGTTGGGTATGTTTTTTTAGACTATTTAAATATGGACATTTAGGGGTGGCTGGGTAGCTCAGTCGGTTGAGTGTCCAACTCTTGATTTCAGCTCAGGTCGTGATCTTGGGGTTGTGGGATTGAGCGCACATCAGACTGTGCTCAGTGGGTAGTCTGCTTGAGATTCTCTCCCTCTACCTCCCTAAAATAAATAAATAAATAGGTAGATAAATATGGACAGTTAAAAATAATGGAATCATAGAATAAAATGGTTCATAAGAATCTGGTCAGATCCTTTGAACCCTAATGTTTTAGGGCAAAGGTCAGCAAACCTTTTCTATAGAGGGCTTTTCAGGCCAAGAAAAAAATCAAGGATATTATATAAGTACTTACATACCAAGAGAAAACCAATTTACACAGATTTTTTTATTGATGGATTCAAAATAATCATAATTGAGTATAAATTTTGTAATCCTGGTCTAATGAGAATTCTCTCAGGTGGAGTAACATTTCTTCCCTGGGTTTGAAGGTTAGTGTACCCTATCATCAAACTGATTGCAGATATTCAGCTGTAAAAACTATTCTTAAACTCAGGAAAACAGTGGTGGGTGGCTTTGGCATGTGAGCAATAGTTGTTGACGGATGTTTTAGAATATAAGAGACTTTTGCAATCATCTAGTAGTGAAGTGAGGATTGTTTCCCAAGGTCACGTGGTTATTTAGTAATAGGTGGTGTCAAATCATAGTGGTCTTTAAAATGTACTACTTCTGATGTTCTTAACCAGAATACCCTGTTTCCTACTGATTTTATACATGGAAGTTCACCTTTTACAAAAACTGCCACCTTACCCCTTCCCCTACTTTACATCTTTTTTCTGCCTTGCTTGAATTTTAGCAATACCTCAGCTTCAATAATAATGATAATATTTTATTTTATTTTTTTAAAGATTTTATTTATTTATTTGAGAGAGAGAGAGAATGAGAGACAGAGAGCATGAGAGGGAGGAGGGTCAGAGGGAGAAGCAGACTCCCCGCCGAGCAGGGAGCCCGATGTGGGACTCTATCCCGGGACTCCAGGATCATGACCTGAGCCGAAGGCAGTCGCTTAACCAACTGAGCCACCCAGGCGCCCAATAATGATAATATTTTAAAATGAAAAATAGGGTTTTAAAAATTTTAATGAAGATTTGGGGGCAGTTAATATATTTTCCCTTCATCTGTACTGTATTTTTTAAGGTGATGTAAATTATTTTTAATTACATGTATTGGTGAACTGTACAGTTTTCAGTATCAGACATTGTGAACTTTTATTAAGTAGTATTTTAAGTACATACAGATACTATTTCATATTGTCCCCCTTCCACTTCTACCAGTGGTAAAATGGAAAGAACTTTAGCCCACAGAGGACTAGACTGAAACACCAAACATCAAATGCTTGGCACAGAGTAGGTAATGAATAAATTGTGTGTGTATGACAAAGTGATTTGACAAAACCACTTTATAAAGGGCTTAATATAGTCTCCGGATTATTCAGTTGTAGTCTAGTCTTTTTTTTAATACCAAATTTAACACATTTGTTCAATGTTCATAGATACACCTATGTAATAGAGCAGTGAAGAAACCAGGATCTGGAATTAGATTATTTAGTTGTGAAACCTGATGAGCCATACACCCAAGCCATGCAGCCCTTGAGCAAATTATTTAACCTTTTTGTGCCTCACTTTCCTAATCTTTAAAATGAAGATGCTAGTACAAACTTTTATGGGTTACTGTGAGGCTTAATTATGTTAGTACATTTAAAATGTAATAGTGCTTGGCACATAGTTCGTTCTGAACAACTATTGGTTACAATAATAGTAATTATAAACGTTATGTTTGAATGTTTTTCTTCCCACATTTCAAACGGGTTTAATCAGTTAACCAGACACCCTCTCCTCCCCCAGCCTATCAATTAAATTTAGCGGTCTTTTATTACAGGTAGGATTTACCTATTTACCTCATTTCATAAGTTATAAACAGCAAAATTTCCCATTGAACTGGACATGTGTATTTTACAGTGCTTTATGTAGTCATAAGTAGAAAAATTGGTTAAATATCAACACATGTACATGGTCAAAAGGTTATAGTCCTGGTGTGATAATCTTGAGGTGATCACAAGAGTGATGTGTTGAGTTTTTTACCCCTCACTGAACATGTGCCCTATATTTTATAACTTGAATACATAATATTCCATTCTTAATATTAATGCTTCTGGTTAGTGTAGTTACTTGACCAAAAAAAATCTACTTTGAGAAAAGAAATTTTTTTTTTAAAGATTTTAATTTATTTATTTGACAGAGAGAGACACAGCAAGAGAGGGAACACAAGCAGGGGAAGTGGGAGAGGGAGAATCAGGCTTCCTGCCAAGCAGGGAGCCCAATGTGGGGCTGAGCCGAAGGCAGGCACTTAACGACTGAGCCACCCACGTGCCCCGAGAAAAGAAATTTTTCTTTGGGAATTAGTAACGCGCAGTTGTACTTATCCTTATGGTTATTAATATATTCTTTGTATAGTTTCATTAAACTATATTGTGTAAATTAATACATTTAGCAGCAGGAGAATTTTAGTACTGAATTTTCTTTTGAATTTGCATTCTTCCCAACTTCTTGTAGAAGTTACAAATTAGTTTACAAAGCCTGTAATCAAATTACTTAATGATCTTTCTGTTGTCATGTTTTCTAACATATGCCTCTTTTCCCCCCCCAGAGGAAATAAAAGCGGAAACTGAAAAACAGAGGTTTGTGGGGTTTCTTTTCTTTAGTAAAAATAATTTGCAAACATATCAGTCTTGGCTAAAATAGTAATACATTCATCTATATGTCACAAATTTTCTGTATGTGATCTTTATAATAAAATTAATAAAAAATGGCTTTTAAGCAATAGAAGCAAAAAGATCTCATAAATAAGTATATAAGGGTATTCCTGAAATACCATATGATATGCTTTAAAGTCTTCACTTAAAAACTTTGATTCATATTTAGAAAGGTAACTATTTATTTTGTAATTTAAATTACTTTTCAAGTAATTA
Organism: Callorhinus ursinus; assembly: GCF_003265705.2. Taxonomy (NCBI): domain Eukaryota; kingdom Metazoa; phylum Chordata; class Mammalia; order Carnivora; family Otariidae; genus Callorhinus; species Callorhinus ursinus. The sequence continues at coordinate 18,583,467 of NW_027397067.1, read as the reverse complement.
AATAACTACTTTATTTGATTTTCTTGCATTTAGTTAAGCTCTGGCCACTAGCTTTTGACCTGTTGCAAATCATAATTTCTCTGGGGTTTGGTTTCCCTCATGAAATATGGGCATATGAAAGTTGGTTCAGCAAAATTCCCTTTAGAACTGAAATTTTGTGTTTTTATATGAGTTTATCATCAGTACGAAAAATGTGATATTCTAATCAGACTCTTTTATTTTTCCTTTAGTCCTCCTCATGGAGAAGCGAAAGGTGGATCAAGCACTCTTCCACCAGTTAAATCAAAGACAAATTTTATTGAAGCAGACAAGTATTTCTTACCCTTTGAATTGGCATGCCAGTCCAAATGTCCCCGTATAGTTAGTACATCTCTTGATTGTTTACAGGTATGTATAAAATGGCATTATCTAAAAACTATTTAATTTGAATATATTTCTAAACATTGTTCACAATTGATGATTCAGACATTTTCCATGAAAGCCTTGAATATTCTTATTGTGATAAGAAACCAAATGGTTGCTTATATTTAAGAGAGACAAAATAATGGCTCCACAAAGATGTTCCTAGTTTAAGGGTAACAAAAATCATTAGTTAGCTTAGTGAGACACATTATCTTTACTAAGTGTTGATTTGGTCTCATTTTCCATCAGTGAGGTGCAAGAACCATAAGACTTTTAACCTGCTGCTGACTTTACATGTATCATGATTTGCAATGATTTTACTAAATGCCTGCTGTTTTATTTAAAGCAGTAGGTTAATATTGACAGTTTAATGTTTCTATTCACTGCTGGACTTTAGCTCTGAGTTTTATTTATGTCAGAAAAATTCCTGAAATTTTTCATCCTGTTTTATTTACATACACACACACACAGAGGATTCTCTTAAGATTTAAGATACTTGTAAAACTTCCAGATAGAGGGGTTTTTCTCTTTTCAGGTGTTTTCACTGTTTGGTAAATTATACCTGTGGAACTAATAATTCAGTGGCTAGGAAAAGACCATATTCATATGATTTTTTTAGAAGATAGATTAAGTTCATTTGATATGTGACCTTGTTTTCCCTGAAAAATTAAAATTAATGATACCTAAGGCTTTCAGGGCTATAATGGATGATGAATGAACAAATCTATGATTTATTATAGCCAGTGCATGGAAATTGGGTTTTCTGCATTTTCACAGATCTGATGTGGAAAGAGTTTTTGAGTCATTTAAATGTGTTAATACAGCTTTCACAAAAGCAATATCAATAATGGTTAGATAGAAAGCAGTAAGCTATTCTGATTCATCAGAGATAAGGTCTGAGGCCTGGCTTTCTCAAAATATTGCCTGATGGTTTTATTGTGGTTATTATGTTTTTGTGGTTATTATGAATGTAAATAATTTTACATGTTTATAGCTAATAAAGTTTTCTTCAGGAAAAGTTGGTATAGCCATGGCTTTGATTTTACTTTAATGTTTTTATGTAAAAAGTTTAATATATACTGAATTATATATTATAATTTTAATGTATATTTAATTAGCATATATATCAGCTTAATGGGGATCTTTGTTTTCTTTTTCCATTTCAGAAACTTATTGCTTATGGGCACTTGACTGGCAATGCTCCAGATAGTACAACACCAGGCAAAAAATTAATTGATAGAATTATTGAAACAATTTGTGGCTGCTTCCAAGGTCCTCAAACAGATGAAGGAGTTCAGTTGCAAATAATAAAGGTAATTGATTATATAGTGAATTTGTCATTCATAATCTCTGTTTTTAAAAATCAGAAGCCATTTACCTTGGAAATATTTGGAAAGGTCATTTTATGTGGTTTCTAGCTGTAATAGAGATCATTTAGTTGCTTTTTAGACACCATATGAGGGGGTTTTGTTGAATGTCAACAGTTCACTAGAAGATTATATTTCTAAGTCTATTATTTTGAAGGTCCCAATTTAGGCTTGGGCCCCCAGAGTTTTTCAGTTTCTGGAACGTTTACTGTACATATTCCATCTTTGGAGCTTTAGGGTCCATGCGATGGTCCTGTGACCCCTCTAGTTTCCTCTACTTCTGGACCCCTTATAGTCGGCCCTCTAGACGCATGCTTCACCCTGTGAACTATTGGTGTACCAGCTTTCCTGATTCCCTTGTACCTGTTCATCTGCTGAACCTGCTTAGCCAAACATTGTGCCGTAATATACCTGGATGATTAAACTCCTTTAAAGAAAAGTCACTCAGTTGTTTTTTCAGTCTCTTATAAATTTTGAATTCTTAATATGACAGCTAATGGTAGTTGTGATACATTTATTCGTCAGTAGAATTTTCTTGTACTTTTTGAAATCATTTACACATATAAAGTGTTTTTCATGTGTGAATATAGCCCCTTCTGAGTCTTTCAGTTTCATAGCTGTTTTCACTTCACAAGTCATATCTTTATTCTAAAAAGGCTGCCCAGTCAGTTGGCCTGTCTTTTGCAATTTGATATCAGTCATGGTTTATTTAGCATATATCAGTGCTGACTCTGCATAGCAATGTACAACATAAAAGGACAAAGGAGTCCTTGCTCTTGAGAAATTGCAAGTACCCTAATGTATGAACATTCATGTAAATTAAAGTTGTTGACTTTGTTGGAGGATTCACTTAGGATTATTTTAAATGCTTTATTCTAATTTAATCTGATATTTTAATGCTTTATTCTATTTGTAAACCTCTTCAACAATAGCAGTACATTTGTTGAGTCTGGTCTATAAGAAAGATTTCAGAAAAATTTGGGAGTGAGTACGACATTGTGTATCCTCCAAAGTTGACAGTCTCATTTGAAGATCTATCATATGAAGCATATCTGTGTTTTGTTGTGACAGAGGTAATGCTGTGCATTTTAAGAAACTAAGTAATATTTTTATTAAAATGAAACGGGTCGAAACAATATGATTGAATAGTTTCTAGTCATCTGGGTTTGGATTATTTGGAAGTTACTGGCAGTTGATGATATATATTCAAGGTTGATAGAAATTCTCTTGGTATATACTGAAAATTCTGTTAGTGTATACCTGAAAGTGGTAATGGTGTGTGAAAGCTTTAATTATAATATAAAAATACTCATATTTTTATGCTGAAACTCTGGATGTAGAAAATTGCTTCAACTGTGTCTTTCTTTTTATTTTTATTTATTTATTTTTTTGGTGTGTCTTTCTTTTTAAAGGCTTTACTTACTGCAGTAACATCTCAACACATAGAAATTCATGAAGGAACTGTACTGCAAGCTGTGAGAACATGTTACAATATCTATCTAGCAAGCAAAAATCTCATCAATCAGACAACAGCCAAAGCTACTCTTACTCAGATGCTAAATGTCATCTTTGCACGCATGGAAAACCAAGCAGTAAGTATTAAAGAGAGAGATTTAAAGAATACCACAGGCATCAAATATAGAAAAGAATTTATAGAGAAATTACAGTGAAATCTTCTATGCTTGTAGGAAGAATGTTGTCGTTTATAGTTCTACTTACTGGAGATCTGTGGTATTATTTTGCTTTGTTTTGAGGTTTACTGACTTGTTTGACTTCAGAAAAAATATATTTTTAGTGGTTCACAAGTAGAATTTGGAAGATATTTATTGTCATCATCCTCATGGAAGTGTTTATAAATTGATAATATTTTTATTGTACTCAAGCTTAGTAGATGAGTTTAATGTAGGTATAAAACTACCTAATTTGGTCTATTCTATAAAATTATTTAATCATTGAGTCCTTTAAAAATAAAATATGTATCTATATTGTGGAAATACATTTTGGGGGGTAAGAGATCAGCCAAAGAATCATTTGTACATATTTTTAAATTGTTCAGGTCTTCATAATTACAAATCGACTTTTAACTTTTTTTTGAGCCGATTTTAAACTTCTAATATTACAGAGAGATCTCCTTTACCCCTCTTTCCTTAATGCCAGCATCTTATATAACCATATTACAATAACCAGAAACAGGAATTGACATTTGTATATTACTGTTAAATAAACTACAGAGCCTACTTGAAGTTTACCAGTTTCCCTACACATGTCCTTTTTTTGTTTCAAGATCCAATCCAGGATCTGACTTTGTACTTAATATGAATTTAGTAGAGGATGGGGTGATGCCAAATTCCCTGAAGAACACAGGATAGCTGACAGTCCTTCTCCACAACAAAGAATAATCCTGATCTAAAATGTCAGTAGCACTGATGTTGAGAAACCCTAGTCTAGAAAGTATGGAAGTCTATAGAAAGTTTAAAGGTTTATTTTCATGCAATAACATTTATAAAAGGATATTTCTAGAGTTTCTTTAACCCTGGAATAAATAGAACTAGAGTTCAACACCGTGCTTTTCTGTGATTTCAAGCATGTGCTTGCTCCTCTAAACCATGGTGCAGATCTGTTGAAGTTCAGGCTGAGGGTGGGAATGCGTTGCAAGTCATAGGTTCTTCACCGCTAATTTGGAAATTGACTTTCTCATGAATGGGCTGAAGTATTGGTCTGAAAATTCTCTTCTCGTTCCATCTGTGCATCTAGTCATGCCCATCAGTTTCCTTATCTGTAAAATACGAGATTTAGACCATGCGTCTTATAAGGTTCCCTACATTTTGAGCAAATTTAAATTTATTTTATAAATTCATACAATTCTGGTATTTCCACATAAACTGGACTATTACTAAGGAATATGAAATGTTCATTTTTGGCACAGTAAAGTATTTACCTTTATGGAAATTAATTCTGTGAGAGTCATTCTTACTAGGCCATGAGGCCAGAAGACATGTGTCTAAAAGCAGTAAAATGCTAAAAAATGAAATCCTGTGATTCTGATCATTACTGTTTTAGCATCTTACCAGTAAGCCAGTTTTATAGGTGGTATTGTATATATAATAATGACAAGTCTCCTAAAATAAAACTCAACATTTGTCCATACCATTTTTCATCCTTACTAAGATGACTGATTGAGCAGAGACATTTAAGAACTCATTGCTATTTTATTTATTAAATGCAATTTTATTATTTTTTTAATTAAAAAGACATTTGAGAACATGTTATACTGAAAATCCCTCCGACTCTTGTTTCTAATTTGGTCATTTCCTAACCTCTACTCCCTATAGGTAAGTATTATTATTAACTACTTTCTTGTGTATTTACATTTTGTTTATGTATGTATGGGTAAAAATGAGCATGTGTTTTATTTCCATATCCACTTTTTCCCCTCCCTTAGTGAAACTTCTATTTGATTTTTGGAAAATCCACTATTGGTAATAATCCAGTAATTATTCTGAGGCTATTAGAATTTATTTTAGTTTTTAAATTGTTTAGGTTATACATTTACATGATTCAAACACCAAAAATAGTGAAGAGAAGATATATACTGAAAGACTTCCATCTCTGTTCTTACGTACATCCTTCTAAGAAGTAACCACTGTTATTTGTTTTTGTGTGTTTTTAGTATATTTTATGTGCTTTGCTTCTGATGGATAAAGTGTCACCTTATATATAAAGGATTTATAGTTCAGTGTAACATTATCCCTTCAAATTTTAAACAACTCATTTTACTAATATTGGAAATTATTTTATTTCTTTCCAGTTGCAGGAAGCCAAACAAATGGAAAAAGAAAGGCATCGGCAGCATCATCATCTGTTGCAGTCTCCAGTAAGCCATCATGAGCCTGAATCACCTCAACTTAGATATTTGCCACCTCAAACTGTTGATCACATGTCCCAAGAACATGAAGGGGACCTTGATTCCCATACAAATGATGTGGATAAAAGCCTTCAGGATGACACAGAACCTGAAAATGGATCTGATATTTCCAGTGCGGAAAATGAACAGACTGAAGCTGATCAGGCAACTGCAGCTGAAAGTAATCTTTTTGAGAAGGGGTTGTGGGGCATGTGTGTGTGTTAAGAGAAGAGTGTAGGCATGTGTATTTGGGAAAGAAATGTGGAAAGGGTAATATGACTTAATGGATATCAGACACATGGTAATGTGGATTTTTCCATCCTACGTGGTGAAGTTATTGACTTAAACATACAAGACACCTATTAACAATACTATGCATTTGTTAGCATCTCATGAGTAGTATGATTTATGGACTTGTTTTGGAGGAGATATATGTTACTAAACGGGGTCATGAATGTCTGTTAGTGTGTTTTATAAGAACTTGAGTTTTCTTCTTAAAATTAGTTTCACAGCAAACAAAAGACCTATTTATTTAGTAAGGTTTTCTGGAATATGACTGAAAGTTTTAGGGCATCAAAATGTTACTGGTTTGGAAAAATATTATGGTCTATAAAGTACTGAAATTAAATATAAAAAGAAATCTTTTGAGTAACCAACCACCTGACATACAAAAATATTTTTATATCCTGATGTGTAGTAACCACTAAAATTGAGATGTTCTCTGATAGTATTTTTCTAAGTAAATTTATTTATTAGAAAAGAGTGGGGCGCTGGGTGGTTTGGTCGATTAAACATCTGATTCTTGGTTTTGGCTCTCTGGTTGTGATCTTAGGTTCATGAGATCAAGCCCTGAGTCAAGTTGGGTTCCGTTCTTCTCGCCCAGCATGGAGTCTGCTTGAGACTTTCCCCCTCCGTCTCCCTCCCCCTCTGCTCCTCTTCCCATTCTTGTGTGCTCATTCTCTCTCTCTCAAATAAATAAATAAAAATCTTTGAAAAAGGGTCACAGGATAACAAAAATTAAATTACATTTATTTATTTTACGAATTTATTTTTCTAAAAATAATCACATGAAGTCATTTTTTTCTCCCAAAACATTATTTTGAGCTTTAGCTATTCTAGGGAATTTGTTTGTTCCCTTTGTTCCTTCTTAGGTTGGTGTCAAAAAATGACAGAAATTCTCTTGCCTATTTACTGTATGTGTGTGGAAGTAGGATAGTTAGGGCTTAGTAACAGATTATCTGAATTCTAGATTTTTCTTTGAGAGAAGACTTCTGTAATATATTTTCAGCTCTTGAGGTTTTTTTTAACCACATCTTTTTTTTATAACAATAGTGGCATGATTGGATGCCTTTTCACTATTTTTCATAGTGCTTTACTATTTATTTTAAAAGGGATAATTTTGATAAATCCAACCATTCACAGTAGTCAAGCTGATAGTAAATCTGTACTGCTTATATGATTTACAGTTTTCTAGTCTGTCCTTGCCAGAATTTCACCTACTTTTACTGTGAGTTTATAAAGGGGCTGATTGAAAGGGCTAATCCCTAATAAAGCTGAGACTTTATTTATTCCTTCATTTCTTCATGGATTCAGTAAACATTTAGCATACTGTGTCCTCGGTACTCTGTGGGACTTGGAGTTAAAAAACTGTTGGAGATAAAAACATTGTTCTTAGGGTACTCATGGTCTGCCTGGATGGTCAGGTGTATAAATGATGTATAATGGGATAAATATTCTGAAAGTGGCATGCACAAGGTAATTCTGCTGAGGAGGGTTAGGCAATACCTTTGTAGAGAAAGCAATGATGGTTTAGTTGAATCTTGTTGGATAGGAGTTGGAATTGGCTAGCTAGGAAATTTTCTGACAGAAGAAACAACATGGGCTGAGACCCAAGGAATGGAAGCATCTACTGTGTATGAAGTCACCTTATAGGATACAGAATTATAAATAAAACATAATTCACTGTGGCATAGTAATGATTATTTTGGCCCTATAGGTGTTTTCTCCCAACAGCTGATAAAAATGAAAATTCTACCCTGAGAAGCATTGGTTAAGAGTGCTCTGGAGTTAGATTATATGCTTTGAATCACATCTTTATCACTAATTAGTTATATGACTTTGGACATAGTGGTTAACTTCTAATGATTTCCTATGTGTAATAAATATTATTGTTACTCTAATCTATTTCTGTTAGATAATTTGTGTGAGAATTGACTCTTGATTTACTAGTTATTTTATACACATATTAGTGACTGTGTGTATTTAGTTTTGTTGAAACTAACTTTCAGACTCTAGATAGCTAATTTTAGCCAACTAGAACACAGAAATACAAAGTTTCGGGGCACCTGGCTGGCTCAGTCAGTGGAGTGTGTGACTCTTGATATTGGGGTTGTGAGTTCAAGCCCCCACGTTGGGTGTAGAGATTACTTAAAAAATAAAACCTTAAAAAAATACAAAGTTAAGACTGGTGGAAAAATTATCTTGTCAAAGTATTTACATGTTTTTACTCCACTAAAAATTTAAGTGTTATTATATTTGAATTTTTTATAAAGTAAGTTTATCAATTTGGTATGCTCATTTATCAGATTTCCTCTTGTGGCATTCAGTGTTTTATAGAATGTAGCAAACATAAATTAGTAGCAGTGAACAATAGGGAGGACAGGCTCTTGGAAGCCAGAATCATAAGTAGTGGTCCTTTATAGTAGTGTGAGTGGGGATGGGCTTGTTAGCACTATCAACCAGTATGCTCTCTGATGCCATTTGGAGTAGGGTCCTGGATCCCAAAGCATCCCAAAGTGCTAATTGAGCCTTCCTGAGATATTTGCAGCATTTCAAAAAATCCGATGGAAATCCTATTTTTATCTGCAAGCTAACTCTGGAATGTCAAGTTTTATCAGTTTCTCTCAGGTTGTTCAGAAGTACTGATGGGCTTTTCAATCTGTTTTTGATTGTTAAATTGGGGGATGAATTCTTTTTTACTTATTAAATTTAGTTTTACATTGGATATATAGATTCTTTGGGGGGAAGAAATAGTAGAGAAGGGATGGAAAGCATTGGTGGACTCCCAGATAGCCTATGTCTCTTCTTCAAGGACCTCAAAAATATTAAGGCACAACAATGAGCTTGTTATTATTGATGAACTGAATTAATCAATGTAGGCTCTAATTACATTTAACATATACTTAGAGTGTCAAATGTGTTAGATATGTTTCATTCAAAATACTTTAACATCAAAAACTGTTGTAATGTATGGTGATTAACATAACATAAAATTTTAAAAAAAATATTTTAAAATGTTTGGCTGCTAAAGGAATAATCTAGAAAATTTACTTATGTTGAATCATCATTTAATAGTTTGTCAGGTAAATCATTTTTTAAATTGACTTGAATTTATAAAATATTTTAAATTTGGTTTAGTTATGAATTGTGAAGGTTTAACTTGTAATCTCTTCTAGTTTCATGTATCTATTATGTTTTCTTTTATTCTTAGGTTTTAAGGAAAGTTTTTAAATTTTAAATATTTAGTAAAGTTTCCAAAAAAATTAAAATAATGCTTTCTTGGATTTTTCTTTCTTAAAGCGTTATCTAAAAATGACATATTATATGATGGAGAAAACCATGACTGTGAGGAAAAGCCACAAGACATTGTACAGAGCATTGTAGAAGAAATGGTGAACATCGTTGTTGGAGGTAGTGTATTTCACTCAAAATTAGTTTTCTCTCTTTGATATTTCATCCCACTATGGAGGTTATTTATATAATGTTTTGGGGCAAAAATACAAGCTTTCTCAGCTTAGAGTGTGTGTATAGGAAAAAATATTTAAACATCTTTAGTTATAGAAGAGTTACTCCCTTTTTTCTCCAGGTTCAGTTATAATCTTTTATAAAAACCCATTATTCCCCTACCGCACTAAAAGAAAGTTGATGCCATTTCATGTTTTTGTTTTTGTGTTTGGTGGCAGAGATATATTCTTTATCCTCCTAAATGTTCTAAACTTTATAAACTAGAAAATAATTGAAATTGATTTGGTTTTGAGTATGCATATCGTTTTTTGAAAAATCATGCTTTCTTATACCTTTATTATCACAACCAATGTATAGTTGATATAGGGCCAGTTTCTATCTTATGGATTGTCTTATAAAGATGTCTTAAAGTTTGTTAGGAATTTAACTCACATTTTCCATAAATAATATTATTTATAGAGAGGATTAGATTTGAGACCAATCCACTGAAGTTTATTTAATTCGTGGTATCTTGCACAGGACTAAGCATAGTACCTTGTTACATATACTTCTAGATGTATGATTAAATGTACAGTTTGGCTCTTGAATGAGAATAATACTGTTCCAGCAATACCTAACTCCCACTTACAACATCATTTCTAAGAATATATTTTCTCCTTTAATGCAACACTAGAACCAGGCATTCATCTGATTGCCTTCTCGTTTTCTCATCTTTTCATTCAGCAAATACTAAGGAAGTGCGTACAGTTGTGTGGCACTGTAGGAGGATACAAAAGTTAATCCAAGATAGACCATGCTCTGGAAGAAGGGGGTTCTGGAAAGTATGTATGTAAGACTAATAACAAGGTATAAAGTGATAAGTGCCATTACAAAGAAACAGCTAACATCCTATTAAAATTCAGGAAAAAAGTGATTATTTCCAGCTAAAATGATCCAAAAGGGCTTCATGTAGGAGATGACACTTGAACTTAGACTATATGGATTCACACAGGTATGGGGAGTGGTATTTGATGTATTGGAAGCTCTATTGGCTCAAGTATAGAGGAGAGGACTTCAGCCAAACTAACCACCTGGGAATTGGCAGGTGGTGGTTTGGCTGAAGTATAAAGTAAAGTATGTGATATCATATAATAGAAACTACGGCTAAAGAAATCTTGAGCAAACTTACTAATTAAAGGTTTAAGATTTTAGACTTCATTCCATCGTAAAATGAGTTACCATTAAGGATCTTTAAACTAAGAGATAGAATGATTAGAATTATGTTTTAAGAAACTAAGTGGGAAAGTAGAAAGTTCAGTAGGAGACCAGTGCAGTAATGGAATCCTCAATAGGACAGAAACAGTGGAAATGGAGAGGGAAACGTGAATGAGAAGTGAGATAATGAATGTTAAATCAAGAAGACTTTGCAACTGATTAAATACCTAGGTGGGAAAGAGAAATTACAAGGTTTGTTGAAGATCCCCAAAAATACCCCAGGGTTTTGTGATTCACTAGAAGGACTGACAGGATTCATCATATAGTTAACGCTCACCACTAAAATTTTTACCATGTAAAGGTACAGTACAAAATCATCAAAGAGAAAAGGCATATGAGGCAACATCTGGAGGAAATCAGGTGCACACTTCAGGAATCCTATCTTAGTGAAGTCACACAGGAGGTTCTTAATTCCTCCACATCAGATTGTGAGTATTGTGAGTATACTACCAGGGCAGCTCATTAGCCTCAGTACCCAAAGTTATGTCTGCTCCCTTTACTTACATGTACCCTAATTTCAGATTTCCAGAAGGAAAGCTGGTTTTCAGCATAAACCACATTATTTGTGCAAATGGCTTAGGCACAGTGAGGCACTCTTACTAGTTCTGGGAATAGTGGGAACCCTCCCAAAATGTAAGTTCCTGGGTGCCAGCCAAAGGCCAGCCTTGAAAGCAGGCCTTTCTAAGGATAGGCAGTCTCAGGCCTGCTGTGTTAACTCCTCTCTGCATGGGTGGTCTGCCAGTTTCTCAGCCTAAATGGGTAGGTGGATGCTTTAGAACTGGTAGAATTAAATCATGTTGGAGAAGTTGGCTTGGGGAAAAAAGTACTAATTTTTATTTTGACATACTAAATTTGACCTTTTAGTGTACCATCCATGTGGGAATTTTATGAACTACATAATAGAAATATAGAAGTCTGCCCTAAGATATCAAGGCAGGTGCTATAGATGGGAGTCATTCTGTTAAAATTAATAGTTGAAGCCATAAAATCATTGAATGAGAAAGTATAGAGACTAAAGAAGAGGCCATGATCTTGGGGAGTATGAATTTAAAAACAAACCAAAACCCTGTAAACTTACAATCAGGGAAGAAAGAGCATTATGTGTCCATGCATTTTTTAAAAGTTTAATAATATATAAGAAGGGATGGCAGATTATAGTCCATGAACCAAATTTGGCCCGTTGCCTATTTTTGTAAATAATGTTTTCTTGGAACACATGCTCGTTTATGTTTTGCCTATAGTGGCTGTCTTTGCACTACAAAAGTAGAGTTGAGTAGTTGGAACAGACCATATGGTCTGCAAAGCCTAAAATGTTTACTAACCGGCCCTTTTGCAAAAAAAAAACTTTACCAGTCTCGAATACATACCAATTCAGAGTGTGAAGTGAAATTTCTCTCATTTTTCTGCAACTTTTTACTCAGAGCATTTTCATACCTAGAGAAAAGTCCAAAGAATAGTACAATGAAAACCTGTATGCCCTTTCTCTAGATTCACTAGTTGTTAAGAATTTTGGTACATATGTTTTATGTATCTTTAAATGGATGTACACACACACACACGTATGTAAATATGTGAGTTTTGTTCATCTTTGCTGAGCCTTTTAAAAATTGGTTATATATATCTTGATACTTTACTCCTAAATACTTCAGCATATATCTTCTAAGAATAAGGGCATTCTCATACATAACCATCATTCATTTTCACACCTAAGAAAATTAACACTATTTCAAGAATATCTAATATAATACTACATTTTAAAATGTTCCCAAATTCTCAAAATGTCTCTTTTATATGCTTTTTTTTTTCCTTTTTGAAGTATGGGATCTCAGTACACTTGCTGCATTTGATTCTGCCTCTTTGGTCTTGTTAGTCTAGAACAAGTCCTCTTGCCTCTTCCCCCATCTTTCATAACATTTACCTTTTTTTAAAAAGTATGATATTGTCCTGTAGAATGTTACACATTTTGAGTTGATATGACAGTTTCCTGATTTAGATTAAATGTATTTGGCAAGAATACTGCATAGTTAATGTTGGTGCTTCTTATTACATCATGTTATGTTAACTGGTGCATAACAAGTTACCCCTGTTAGTGATAATGTTTGATCACTTGGTTAAGAGGATGACCACCAGGTCTCTTCATTGTAAGGGAGCATTTTTTCCTTTATATCTATAGTTGACCCTTCAACGAGTGACATGGATTGAAACTACATGGATCCACTATATGTGGATTTTTTCCCCCCATAAATACAGTCCTGCGAATGTATTTTCTCTTTTTTAATAATTTTCTTAGGATTTTTTTCTTAGTTTACTTGACTGTAAAAATACAGTATATAATACATGTAACATACAAAATATGTGTTAAACGACTGTTTATGTAAGGCTTCTGGGCAGCAGGTAGTCAAGTTTTGGGGGAGTCGGAAGTTACACGGCTTTTCAACTACATGAGGGGTTGGCACCCCCTACCCCATGTTTTTCAAGGGTCAACTGAAATATGAAATGAGTAATCTGAAAGTGATACTTCGAGATCATAGAAGGATCCATCCACTTAGTGGTTTTAGCATCCATTGATGATCCTTGCCAAGTTCACTTGGCAAAAAGATCATTTATACAAGGATAGGAAAAATCTCTGGCCATCTTTACAATCTACCAGGAACCATGTAGGCTTTATAAAGTTTTATGATTGTCTTATTTTTTCTTCCTTTATTGTATTACTTTCACCTTGAAAAGCATATGCCAGTTTGCCTTGGAGCCAATTATTAGTTATAAATTACAAGAAGGGACAGTCTTTTTGTTTGCTTTTATTACTACTAATTGAATACATTAACCTCCTCTCAGATTCCCTTTGTTCTTTCTACTTAGCCTTTTTCTAAAAACATTTTCTTATTTAAATTTAACATATATTACTGGTTTCAGAGGTACAGGCCTGTGATTCATCAGTCTTATATAACACCCAATGCTCATTACATCATGTGCCCTCCTTAATGTCCATCACCCAGTTAACCCTGTCCCTCCACCCCTCGCCCCTCCAGCAACCTTCAGTTTGCTTCCTGTGATTAAGAGTCTCTTATGGTTTGTCTCCCTCTCTGGTTTCGTCTTGTTCTATTTTTTTCTCTCTTTCCTATGATCCTCTGTTTTGTTCTTAAATTCCACATATCAGTGAGATCATATGATAATTGTCTTTCTCTGATTGACTTATTTTGCATAGCATAATACCCTCTAGTTCCATCCATGTCGTTGCAAATGGCAAGATTTCATTTTTTTGATGGCTAAGTAATATTCCAGTGTGTGTGTGTGTGTGTGTGTGTGTGTGTGTGTGTGTGTGTGTGTGTACACACCACATCTTCTCTATCCATGCATCTGTCAATGGACATCTGGGCTCTTTCCATAGTTTGGCTATTGTGGACATTGCGACTATAAACATTGGGGTGCAGGTCCCCCTTTGGATCACTACATTTCTGTCTTTGGGGTAAATACCCAGTAGTGCAGTTGCTGGGTCGTAGGGTAGCTCTATTTTCAACTTTTTGAGGAACCTCCATACTGTTTTCCAGAGTGGCTGCACCAGCTTGCATTCCCACCAACAGTGTAGGAGGGTTCCCCTTTCTCCGCATCCCCGCCAACATCTGTCATCTCCTGACTTGTTCATTTTAGCCATTCTGACTGGTGTGAGGTGGTATCTTATTGAGGTTTTGATTTGGATTTCCCTAATGCCAAGTGATGTTGAGCATTTTTTCATGTGTCTGTTGGCCATTTGGATGTCTTCTTTGGAGAAATGTCTGTTCGTGTCTTATGCCCATTTCTTGATGGGATTATTTGTTCTTTGGGTGTTGAGTTTGGTAAGTGCTTTTTAGATCTTGGATACTAGCCCTTTATCTAATACATGATTTTTTTTCCCTTAGTTTTTAAAAGTCCTTTTTATATTAGGGTTCTGTGACATATTTTACAAATATTTTCTCTCAGTTTATTATTTGCCCAAGTCTTTTAATTTTGATATGGTGTATTTTTGCTCTGCAAAATTTTTTTTTAAAAAATTCTGTTCATGAATGCCTGTATACATATTTTAAAATCTAAATGGGAACCTACTACACTTACTGTTTTATAATCTGCTCTTTCACATTCTGTAGTTCCCATTTTATGTCAGTTTCTAATTCATTACATAGATGGTCCATAATTTATTTAAATAATCTCCTATTGCTAACATTTAGATTATTTCTAAGTTTTTGCTTTTTTATAAACACTGCTCTGAGGAGCATTCTTGTTATTGATATCTTTTAACACTTTAGAATAAATTTATAAAAAAGGAATACTTTAAAAAAATACTTTGATCAAGGCATATGGGCATTTAAATTTATATAATCTTTGTTTAATATCACTTTACTAGATAGATTATATCTTACTGTTGTAATTTGTGTTTCTTTGATGACTTGCAGGGAGTAGTCATTATTTTTGTAGGTAAATATTGGCAGTTTCTTGGTTATACTTTTCTGAATTGCCTATTCATGACTTGCCTGTTTTTCCTTTTTTGGGTTTTTTTGTTCTTCTTTTATGGTTTATTCACATCAAGAAATTAGCCCTTATTCAGTGTATTGTAAATATTTTTTTCTAGTCTTTGTTTTGCTTTCATTTTGTTTAGCCTTTGCGTATGTTATTGTTCTGAGCAGATATTTGACCACACGTAGAAAATGTAATAAATATTGTCCTTTTTTTCATGAAATCTGTTTTTGCCTTGCTTAGAATGGATTTTACCACCCTAAAATTACAGAAATATTCTGCCGTACACTTTTCTGATACTTCTTATTTTTTGAATTTAGATCTTTAATTCATCTGAAATGGTTATATTGAATCCTCCTTTCCCAATTAATTTGAAATGCCAGTTTTATCCTATGTGATTCTGCTTGAGTTTTCTGTACAGTAACATTGAGCCATTTATTGTATCCATTGTTGAATTGTTTAAAATATTTTAATTTTATAGTACACTTTGATCTTTGTAGTGCAAGTCCCCCCACCTCTGCCAATTCTTTTAAACGTCTATTAAATGTATTCTTCTACATGACTTTAGAACCAGTTTATTAAGTTAAAAAAAAAAGTTTATTTAGTGATTAGAATTGTATTGTGTTTATAAGTTAACTTGGGGAGATATATCTTATTTGAAGTATTGAACTTTCTTATCCAGAAGTATAAATTCATTCAGTCAGATCTTTTATGTCACTTAGTAAAATTTCATTGTTTTCTTCCTTTTGCTCTTGCACATTCCTGTTTAATTATTTCTGTTTTTTGTTTTAGTTTCGATAGTATTTTGGATGACTTTTTTTCTCACTTCCTAACTTACTTTTTTTTAACAGTTTTTATTTAATGTTGTATATAAAATTACTTTATTCCTGCATCTTCTCAATTGTTTCTGCCTTATATTCGCCCTTTTTCCTTTCCTACTTGGTGAGATTTGGCTTTACGTTCAAGGATCTTTTTGCTGTCTCTGTCCAGTGTTAGTCTAGTGCTGACCACGTTGCTAGGGTGAATGCCCACATGGACAGTTGTACCATGAGCCTTGTCTCGTGGTACTCATTCAGTGTAGATGATGTATTTCTTCCTGTAAACCTGGACTACTTTGTCAATTTGCTGACCTTTGTGGTATCCTCGCACAAATTGTACTTCATCATCCTTTTGAATGGGCATGGATTGAATGTTGTACTTCTGTCTCAGCTTTTTGGAAAGGAGGGAAGACATCATCTTCCTGTGAATGTGGGAAGGTGCACTGAAATGCCTTTTACTGTTCTCGCACCAGTCAGAAGTCACAAAGGGATTGAACTTCATTTTGGTTGCTGGCACTTCAGCAAAGGCCACGAAAAGCTCCCACTTCCTAATTTAATTGGAATATAGAAAAACTGTCATTTTTCCCTATTTATCTTATACTTATTCACCTTCTAAACTCATATTGTTTCTAAAACTTTATTTCGTTATCTTGGGTTTTTCTAGGTGAATAATGTATTTTGTCTGTTCTTTTACAGTATTTATTCCTCATTTTTGTTCTTTTGTTTCTGTTATAGAACATTTGTTTGAACCTCTAGAAAATATTGAATAGTGTTAATGATGGCAAGGAACCTCACTTTGTTTTTAACATTACTGTTTTATTTCACCAGTAAGTTTGATAATTGCTGTTGTTTTTTTGGAGGATACTCTGTCAAATTAAGTATATGAGTGTGTGTGTGTGTGTGTGCCTGGATGTGATTTTACTTTTGTTTTTTAAGTCAGGATTGACTTGAATTTTTTCATACCAGTGAAAAATACTAGATCAACAATTATGAAAACTTACTGGTAAATATAGCAGTAATGTTAAAAACATTACATTTATCTCTTGTTTATATTTTCCCTAGTAATTTCAATGGGATTCATCAAAGGAGAAGTTAATTTTTAGTGGACTCAATTTACCACCTTGAAAACAGAAGTCTCCACTTATATTTAGGAGACAATTAGAGAGGGAGAATTAGAGGAGAAGACATAGAGAATAATAACTCTATTAAGTACTTTTTGTGTATCCCAAATGATTTTATGTGCTTTACTTCAATTTATTCACTTAATCCTCCCCAAACACTGGGATATTTAGGTGCTGTTACTATTTCCTTTTTTACAATGAGAAAATTGAGAAATTTTAAGTTAACTTGTAGGAAGCAGTAAAGTGAAGAATGTTTTCAGTTCTCTTGAGAAATTTCCTAGGAAGGGAGGAAGGAAAGTATCATCAATGAATATTGATTATTCCTCTCAGAAATGTGAAAAAAGGAGAAAAATGGACAGTTGCAGAGGTGTAGCAAGAGTTGAAGGAAGACTTTTTTTTTCAGTGAAAAGATTTGAATATGTTAATAAGTATTGGAGAAGATTCAGTCATATACATGAAATTGAAAGTGTAATGTTGCAAGAAAAAACTTGAGTTGGGGGAAGATATTAATGAATGCAAGAAGAGATGGGTTTGAGGGTGAATGAATAGTTCACTTTAGAAGTACAAAGGAGTATTTTTTCCCCTAAAATGAGAGGAAAGAGAAAGATTATTGTTGATGTCAGGGAACTTTATGGTGGGACAAGGGAGACTGAAGTAGCCTATGTTAAGTTACCTACTTCTTAGCTAAGGTAATTTGTTTGCTTGTTTGTTAAGGGAAGGTGGAAGAGGGGCAGTGGGAGGAGATGTAACTGGGTATTGACAGAAAATGGAATAAGTGCTTTGAGGGACAATTATCATTTTCTGATAATCATTATTAAATTTTTTATGACTTTTTCCAGAGAACTCTTTGCATATTAAACATTTTTATATATGTAAGATATATATAATAAATAATATGTCTTTTAAAAGCTGTAGCAGTATTTAGCACATTAATACATATGCATTATGCATATTAAATATATATTAAAAGTTGTAATAGTATTAAGCATGTCTAATATTAGCATGTTAAAGATCCAAAAGGTCCACTAGGAAAACTGTTTTGTGTAATGCAGAGTTTCCCAAATATATTTTATCAATGAATATCTTTTTCATGTACCAGTTGTTAATTGTAAAACATACTTTGAAATCATCCAGTTTAATCTATCCATGGTGTTCTTATTTGGAGAGCAGAAAGCAGCTTCAGAGTTGGGACACCAGATATACTCTTTTCATTACTGAATTAGTCAAAAATTGGGCATGTGTTATCAGTTATAGAGAAAATAATAGCTACCACTGATTTAGAATTAGTTGTTCTTTATGTATTGTGCCTATGTAGGGTATGTGTGTTTTGGTGATTCCTCATGAACATTATCATCTTTGTTGCTGATGAAGAAACTGATGCAAAGAAAGATGAAATAAATTATCCAGTTAAATGGGGAGACATGATTGAAACACAGGTCTTTCATACTCCAAAATCTGCTCCTTATAGTATAGTATGTTTCCTTTGCTTATGGTTCTCTTGTAATTGGTAGCATGAAATGAGCAATTTTCTGCCAGATGGCTGAGTTATGGCCACAGATAAGTATGTATTTCTTTTTTTTAAATAACATACATTACACCTAGAATAGTTAATGAAACCAGATATCATTTGCATTATCTCTTTGTTCTATGGAAGTCATTTATTTCTGTTCATATTAATTAAAAGTATGATTACTCAGAGTGACATGCTGAAAAATATTCAGGGGTGTAGCCATTTTTTCCATATCTGTGTCTTAATATATTATTAGAGTTATTAATAGGTATTCTAAAATGAGGAAGAGGGGCTCATGGTAAAATAAATTTTGGAAACCCTGCATATTATATACTCCCTTTAGAGAGCAAATTAAAAAATGTAATAAAGAAAGCTATTTCCCAGCATATCTCTAACTTACTTAATAATGGGATATTTTTTTGAAGAATCTCTGTTAACATCTTAAGGCATTAGCATTCATTAGAACCAAGTTTAGTAAATGATAATATAGACCAAAAGTAAGCTTCTGTTTGGGCACATACCAGTTAGCCTTTGATCAGCTGAATGTGTTTCCTAGCTAGAGCTACTCAAGGATTATATTTGGATGTATTCCGAATGCATACTTACTACTAAGTATGCTAACCTTTAAATGGTGCCAATACATACTGTTTCACATTGCTTTTTTGCCACTGTTGCGTTTTAAATACTCTTTATGCTTTTTCAGTACACTTGAGTTAAGTCAGATATATTTGCATGGTTTTTTTATTCTTACCATTTTAGATATGGGAGAAAGGACTACTATAAATGCAAGTGCAGATGGCAACATTGGAAGTATAGAGGATGGTAGCGACAGTGAAAATATTCAAGCAAATGGAATTCCAGGAACACCAATTTCTGTTGCATATACACCGTCTTTACCTGATGACAGATTGTCTGTCTCTTCCAATGATACTCAGGTATAAATGGGGGGCAGGGGGTATCCAGTTAATCTTATAGATTTATAGGCTACCAGCACCTTGTGGTGAATATATCTAGTGATATATAGTAAATATGCTGGCTGATTATAATTTGGGAAAATAAAAACTTGGGTTTTTCTTATTGATATAAATCAAAGCAGTTTATTCCCTGAATATTGATAGTTAACTTTCCAACTCTAAGCTGTTTCATATATATTCACATCTTCTCTGTGCTCCCCCCTATTGAAATTGCATTTTAAAAGAGCTTTTGGGTATTGACAGAAAATGGAGTAAGTGCTTTGAGGGACAATTATCATTTTCTGATAATCATTATTAAATTTTTTATGACTTCTTCCAGAGAATTCTATTTTTATCATATATTCACAGGACAATTCTAGTATCATTTGATGAAAACGAACTTTTAGAAATCTAGGGAACTTCATCTTACTTTCATTCACGGCTACAATGAAATCTATACCATGGTAGTGACAGGTTCTCCTCATCCTCCCTACCCTATATTTAGTGTGTTCTTATTTTAGATAAGGGAGTCCTACCCTAAATCATTGCCCTATGTATAAGATTCAGCTTTCTTGGCTTTGTTGACTTTCATCAGTTAACAACTTTTAAACATTGCCTTGACAATTTCTGTTGTTTTATGTCTCTCTGCACAGAGTAGATAAAATATCAAATAGAACAAAAACATAAAACACCCAATGACAGGTAGGGGAAAGCATGGTTTAGGCCATGGATGAGATATCTTGTCAGGGCATGATGTGCTCAATTTTGTTAGTAATGATATGAACTGGATAAATTTCCAGAGTTTTTTTGGTGGCAAAGAGAGAATATTTTTAAAGAATTTATTTTTTGGGGTGCCTGGGTGGCGCAGTCAGTTGCGCTTCTGCCTTCGGCTCAGGTGATGATCCTGGGGTCTTGGGATCAAGCCCTGCATCGGGCTCCCTGCTCAGCGGGGAGTCTGCTCCTCCCTCTCCCTCTGCCACTCCCCTGTTTGTGCTCTCTCTCTCTTTCTCCCTCTGTTAAATAAATAAAAATCTTTATTTAAAAAAAAGAATTTATTTTTTAAGGTATTAATTTATTGCTGGGAAGGAAGGTGGTATGTCAGATTAAAGAGAAACAGTATGGCACTTCCCCATCAGGTTTCTCTTCCAACAGAACCCTCTCCATTAATTACTGAACTGAATAAAATAAATGTCTTTATTTACATGGTATGTTAACTTGTTTAGGAATCTGGAAATTCTTCAGGACCTTCACCTGGTGCTAAGTTTTCCCACATTTTACAAAAGGATGCCTTTCTAGTATTCAGGTCATTGTGTAAACTGTCCATGAAACCACTGTCAGATGGACCACCAGATCCAAAGTAAGTCATTAGCTATTCTGCTTGACAAATACAGTTTTTTAAGCTTGAAACTTACTTACTATAAGGTAGTCTTTGGATTTTCTTTTGTTCTTCTTGCCCCATAGAACTCTCAAAAAAATTATTTTAGGGTTATTTTGCTTTTTAAAAAATGTATTTGAAAAACGGTGAGTTCGAAAATTGCTAGATACCTTACACTGTTTCCCAAAGCATACCAACAATATTAGAGAATTGTGCCTAGTTGAACAATTGAGAGAATTCTTATTTCAGTATCATGAGTAACTTTGGAGTAAGTGTAGCCCTGTTACATTTAGCCCCATGCCAAGTTTCTGAAAACTACCAGTTGAAAGGTAATAAAACCTAAGAGAAATAAATTTTTAAAATTTATAATGAAAGATACTCCATGTTCATCAAGGTCTGAAAAATGCTTGGATGTGATACCTTTCTCTGTGGGAAGCAGGAAGTACTTTGAGATAGGACTCACTTGTCTGATTCCTATCAAATATATTAGTTTAAACTGTAGGAAAGTGCCATTTTTGTAAGTCATAAGTCACCAAATATCTTTCATTTCATATGAGTCAAATGTCACTAATTCTTGCTTGAGACTGAGTTTGGGCAGTATTGGAGAGCCATGCCTCCCTAATGTTGCAGCATGGTGTAATACAGCATGACAATTTAGCAGAACTTTCTGGAGAGAGAAATCTTAGAGGTGGCTTTGCCTGAGTGTCTTGGTGAAAAGGATATTGAAATGGGGGAAAATGTAAGCACTACTTCATTTTTTAAAAACTCTAGAGCATTTTGGTTTCTAAATGTCACCTAAGAAGAAAGATGAGAGACAGTTACAATATTTATTAAGTTTGGGGAGAAAAGAAAAACTTTGTAAGTTTTGGGAAACCACATTTGTTCTATTTTCTATAGTTTTATTTTGTCACATTGTACTGATTCAATGGGAAACATCTTTTAAGCCCTAAAGCTAAAATTCTAAAATCTTTTTAGGCCCAAATCCTGAGAGTCAGAAATATAACACTGATTTTCCTTAATTTTGAAAATATAAACTCTACAGAAAAAGGATGAAGGCTGTTCAGATTGCAATATAAAGTTGGCTGTACCCTATGTATGTTATAAGAATATATTCAAAATTTTTTCAGTTTCTTATTTTCACTATGACAGGAAAAATAACATCTCATTCCAAATTGTTGAAGACTTACTTTAAGGAGGAAATAACTTAAGAATTTAGTGTTATTGCTGGGCCGCCTGGGTGGCTCAGAAGCGACTGCCTTCGGCTCACATCATGATCCTGGAGTCCCGGGATCGAGTCCCGCATGGGCTCCCTGCTCGGCGAGGAGCCTGCTTCTCCCTCTGACCCTCCCCCCTCTCATGTGCTCTCTCTGTCTCTGTCTCTCTCTCTCTCATTCTCACTCTCTCAAAATAAATGAATAAATCTTTAAAAAAAAAGTCATCTTTAAAAAAAAAAAAGAATTTAGTGTTATTGCTGAAGGCCATCTTTGCCATGATTTAAAAATGTTATTAACCTTAAAAGTCTCAGATGTTTACTTTTCCAAATCAACTGTTTAAAAATGTTATTTGAAAACATATTAATAAGCAGAAAAAGAATTCTTTAAAGTGCCCAAAATGAAAAGAAAACAAAAGAAAATACATGATTTTAAGGAGTACTCTATGGCGGGGGGCTTTCCTTTAGTACTATATAAAGAGTAATCTAGTTTTGGAGAGCTGCAATCTTTAATATTACAAAGGATTCTTATGAGGAATAATGTAAATTAATTATCCTCCCACTCAGTAGACTTAAACCAAACATTAGGAAATTTGAACATAAAAAACCTTTTTGGTCATCAGGAACATTAAACATTAGAATTGAATACAGAAGAAATCAAATTTTCCACCTCTAGAACCTGTTCATTTTCCAAGAGAGAATATGTAGTTCCTATCTTGAATGATTTTTTTCCCCAAAATTAATGACTTGTTACATAATTTTCTTTTTTGCCTTTCTTCTCTTGATATTTTGTGATCTTGCTAAGATGATGTTCCAGGAAATGTTCGTTAAGCTTGAATTATAATTTGAAACTACCCCGTGAAAATCTGCAGGCCTGAAATTTCTAGCTTCTTTTGCCTATAAAAGTGTACTTGATTGTGTCATAAGACAATCATTTAATCATTTCTTCATTAATTAATGCCTTATAGAGAGTAGGTACTTAATAAATGTTTAGATGGGTGCATGAATAAATCCATGAGTTATATTGAGCACTTACTATGTACAAGGCATTTTGTTAGAGCTGGGGATACAAAAATAAAACCTACAACAAAAATTTATGTGTTGGATAACAGTAAGCTGCAGGTTGTAATAACTACTGGAATTGAGCAGAAAAGACAATTAACTAGACTAGGAAATAGTCGTAATATAAAAACCTTGGAAGGCTTCAACATGAAGGGGAGATACTTAACCCATACCATATTTTCCTGGGCTATTCATAATCTAACCTCGCACTGTTTCTAACTTGATTTAAGCTTTGTTTTTTCCTTTGGTAATAACTATATTTGCCGCACATAGCCATCTTGGAAAGTTGATATGTAGTAGCAAGTATGATATTATTGGTTCCAGTTTTATTTCAAAGATGGTAATATTTTTGTGATTCCCATTTACATGAAATTAAATACTTGTTAGAGTTTCTTAGGTTCTTGAAATACTCGACCCTTAAAAACCATAAAATTTTTAAGGTAGAAATCAGGAACAGTTAAGTAAACTTAATTATCTGTGGTGTGAATGTAACTGATACAGCATTTGGAAAAAATAAAAGAATTAGCTCCTAGAGCATGTAAGTGTGTTCTGTATTTGAAAAATTGCATGGGATACAATCTTGGTCTGTTGGCCTTAAGAGGCCTGTCAATGGGAGAAAAATTCTATGTTGTAAAATCTGATAATTATAATGCTAGATACTGATCAGAATATGGCATAGTATATTGATCAGAAAAAAAGTGAAAATTTAAGCTGAAAGGGAGTTTTTTTGCTTTTCATTATTAAAATACTTAGAATAAATGGGTAAACTATTAAGAGATGATAAATGTTCTAAAAGCCTCTATTTCAAAAAAGAAAAGAACTTTAAATGGTTATTGAAAAAATAAGCTTGAAATAGTCTTACAACTTGTTCATGCAACCAAAACTTTTAATTTTGTTTAGGGTTTTTGAGTAGCATACGTAGGGAAAAAGTACATTATATACTAAACTATTAAATATCATATACTATGGAACTCATATACTAAATATGGCATATAATCTGGGAAGTTTATGATGATTTCTAGAAGGTGAAATATGCTTGTGAAAGAAAAGAACAGGGAATAAATCTTTATATATTGTGTCCAAAGGAAGAGTAGGTTGATTTTAAATATGTGTGAATGATTGCTTTTCCATATAAAAAGTTTGTGAAATTATGTGGTACTTGAGATCATAAGTGGAACTACCCATTACTAGTGGCAAAGCTTATTCATGTACTGTACTTTATGTGGTAGAGTTTTCTGTTCCTCTCCATTTAAAAGTGTGTGAAATTTTGTGGTACCAGGAAATATCTTTGGAACAGCCTTTTATTACCATGTGCTAAATATGTCCATATACTGTGCCTTCTTTTTTACATTTTAGGTCTCATGAGTTACGATCCAAGATTCTTTCATTGCAGTTACTTCTATCCATTCTGCAGAATGCAGGACCTGTTTTCAGGACAAATGAGATGTTTATTAATGCTATTAAGCAGTATCTGTGTGTTGCACTCTCAAAAAATGGAGTTTCATCTGTTCCAGAGGTTTTTGAGCTTTCTCTTTCCATATTTCTCACTTTGTTGTCAAATTTCAAGACGCATCTGAAGATGCAAATTGAGGTATGTTCTGCATTGTTGGGTATTTCATTTGTTTCATGTTTTAAATCAGATATTAATCCCCTAGAAAATTTTTCAGAATGTGAAATAATATTTGTGAATTGTCATATACAGCTGACCCTTAAACAATACTGCTTTGAACTGAGTAGGCCCACTTACATGTGGATTTTTTTTCAGTAAGTGTAGATACAGTACTCTAAGTGTATTTTCTTTTTTTTTCTTTAGTTTACTTGATTGTAAGAATACAGCATATAATACATATAATGTACAAAATAGTTAGTTAAATGTTTATGTTGTCAGTAGGCTTGTAGCCTATTAGTAGTTAAGCGTTTGGAGACCCAAAGTTATATGTGGATTTTCAGCTGCGCTGGGA
The DNA here is from genome assembly GCF_003265705.2 of Callorhinus ursinus. NCBI lineage: Eukaryota > Metazoa > Chordata > Mammalia > Carnivora > Otariidae > Callorhinus > Callorhinus ursinus. The sequence continues at coordinate 18,558,298 of NW_027397067.1, read as the reverse complement.
TCAGTAGCCCTAACCCATGCATTGTTCAGGGGTCAACTGTGCTACTTTTTTTTCATTTACTCATTCAACTAGCATGTGCTTATGAAGTACTAAGCACTGGGTAAACATTAAGAAAACAAAATCAAATTAAGACAGGGAATTTATACTGGTTGAATTGATGATTCTAGATGTCCTGAGGTAATTCAGTCCTCACAGTAATTTTGCCGTTGTTTATATGGTATGTAATAGTGAATTTGGTTATCTTAAAAGAAAGCTCTATATATACTTTATACGGTTTTAAGTCATTTAAGTTTTGGGCACTTTAAAGAGGCTATTAAGAAGGATTATATTTTTAGTGTTATATTTTAGGAGTTTGAAATTTTAATTTTTGCTTTGTATTATTTTTCTAATGTGCAAATGATAAATTATCATTTCCTAGAGATTTGAGGTGGGTGGAACAATCATATACTTTATTACTAATGTTCTACAGTATCTATTAAAATTCACATGGAATATTATGGGAATAAGACAGAATAAGGCCCTAGTATTTTAAGTGAAAGGTTTTTAAATTGGGGCCAAATTCTGAACAGGAAACAATTTCTGGTACATATATATTGTCAAATTTTAGTTTGTCTTATGTCTGTCAAAATAATGGAAGGCATTTAACTAGGAACAGTTGCTATTTTTTGATAACTTTTTTCCCATTATTTTCAGGAAGTACAGTTAAAAGAGATTTAAAAAAACTTTTGGAACTTTTGCTTCCTTACTAAGCCAAAAGTCTTCCATGTGATGATGAAGCATTTAAATTGCTATTAGATAATTTTAGAAGACTACATTCATTTACTTAGAGATTTCTGAACACTGAGACTCAACTTCTTTAAGTACTGTTCAGTAGACTGTGAAATATAAATTCTTAGGGAACCAGGTATCACAAAAATCACTAAAGTTGGGATTACTATTTTTGTAGATTAAATTTAATGTACAAAACTTTTGGAAACACAAATTTAAAGGAAATGCTGGTAAGAAATTTCCTTTGTCTCAGATGGTAGATTCTCATTACAAAATTGTTGTAATATTGTTCTGTATGCTTAAAGAGATCAGGTTTATTTCGCTCTCCATTGTCCCTTATGGAGAGATTGAGGATCAAACAAGACAAGTGTAGATTGCTTTTGAAAATACTACACATATTCAAATGCAAGATAAGCTGTGTTCTAATTGGAGAAAGCAAAGCCGACATATAAAAACCTAAATTTGCAAAGTAGTGTTGAGATTGTTATTACATGAATGTTCATTTTATGAGAATATTCACTTCAGAGTTTCAATAATATGATTTTCCATAGACATTAACTTACATGTCTGTTATCAGAAAATAGTTAATGCACAACTTTTCAAGAAAATATGTGCGAAGTGTCTATGATACTACTGTTACTCTACACACATTACATTTTAGGTGCTCTATCTTTAAAATTTTTGTGTTTTTTTAGAGCCCCTGTCAATGGGCATGATGTCTTAAATTACAATTGTAGGCTATTGCTTGCCTAGTATAATTTGATAACTCAGAGTAGCTAAAGTTTTAATTTTTTCTTTCTTCAAATCTAGGGGTTTTATTTAGTCCACAATTTGGAGAGTTCTAAACTTTCTTTTTTATTTGTTTGTTTAGTATAATTGATGTTAACAGTATTAGTGTCAGGTGTACAACATAGGGATTCAACATTTCTGTACATTACAGGATGATCACTGCAATAAATCTAGTTACCATCTGTTATCTTACGAAGTTAATACAAGATTATTAACTATATTCCCCATACTGTGTATTACATCCCCACGACTTATAACTGGCAGTTTATACCTCTTAATCCTTTGCACCCATTTCGAACCTCCACATCCTCACCCCTCTGTCAGCCACCAGCTGGTTCTATCTATGAGTCGGAGCTTTGTTTCTTTTGTTTTTGTTTTTTGGACTCCAAATTTAAATGAAATCATGGCAGTATTTGTCTTTCTCTTCCTTATTTCACTTAGCATAATTCTTGTAAGGTTCATCCATGTTGTTGCAATGACAAGATTTAAATTCTTTTCTATGGCTGAGTAGTGTTGCATTGTACATATATATCATTTCTTCTTTATCCATTCATGGACTCTGCGTTTCTTTCCATTATCTTGTCTATAGTAAATAATGCTGCAATAAACATAGGTATCATGTATCTTTTCATATTAGTGTTTTCATTTCATTGTATAGATACCCATTAGTGGAATTGCTGGATTATATAGTAGCTCTATTTTTAATTTTTTGAGGAACCTCCATACTGTTTTCCATAGTGGCTGTACCGGTTTACATCCCCACCAATAGTGTACAAGAGTTCCCCTTTCTCTACATCCTCGTCAAACTCTGTTATATCTTATCCTTTTGATAATAGCCATCCTCACAAGTGTAAGGTGATACCTCATTATGGCTTTGATTTGCATTTCCTTGATGATTAGTGATGTTGAGCATCTTTTCGTGTACCTGTTGGCCATCTGTATTTGTCTCCTTTGGAAAAATGTCTTTTCATAACCTCTGCCTGTTTTTTTAATTGATTTTTTTTTGTTTTTTTGCTATTGAGTTGTGTAAGTTCTTTATATATTTTAGATATTAATCCCTTGTTAAATATATGATTTGCAGATGTCTTCTATTTAGTAGGTTGCCTTTTCATTTCATTAATGGTTTCCTTTGCTGTGCAGAAGCTGTTTAGTTTGATGTGGTCCCATTTGTTTACTTATGCTTTTGTTTCCCTTGCCTTTGGAATCAGATCCAAAAAGATATCACTAAGGCTTATGTTAGCAAGCTTACTACCTATTTTTTCTTCTAGGAGTTTTATGGTTAAAGGTCTTACATTCAAGTCTTTAATCCATTTTGAGTTAATTTTTGTACATGGTGTAAGATAGTGGTTTAGTTTCATCATTTCACATGTAGCTGTCCAGTTTGCCCAGGACCAGTGATTGAAGAGACTGATTACTGATTTAATCTCCTTAGTAGTAATTGGTCTATTCAGATTTTCTGTCTCTTCCTGATTCATTCTTGTAACATTGTATGTTTCTAGGAATTCATCCATTTCTTCTAGGTTGTCCCATTTGTTGGTATATAATTGTTCATAGTAGTCTTTTGTGATCTTTTGTATATCTGTGGAATCAGCTGTAACCTCCTCTTTCATTTCTGACTTTGAGTGAGCCCTGTCACTTTTTTCTTGGTGAGTCAGCCTGAAGGTTTGTCAGTGTGTGTATCTTTCCAGAGAATCATCTCTTTGTTTATTCATCTTTTCTATAGTCTTTTTAGTCTCTCTTTCATTTATTTACACTCTGATCTTATTTGCTTCCTATGTTTAGGTTTCTTGTATTCTTTTTTTTAATTCCTTTAGGTGTAAAGTTAAGTTACTCATTTGAGGTTTCTCTTGTTTGTTTTTGAAGTTGGCTTGTATTGCAATGATTCCTCTCTTAGGACCACTTGCTGCATCCTATAGATTTTGGTATGTTGTATTTGTTTTTGTTCATCTCAAGGTAGTTTTTGACTTCTCCTATGACTCAGTTGTTCAGTAGTGTGTTGTTTAATCTCCACATGTAGTTTTTCAGTTTTTCTTCTTGTAATTTCTAATTTTAAACCATTGTGCAGTATTTGATATGATTTCAGTTTTCTTGAATTTATTGAGACTTGTTTTGTGGTCTAAAATGTAATCTGTCCTGGAGAGTGTTTCATGTGCATTTAAGAAGGGCGTATATTCTGTTTTTGGGTTCTGTATACCGTTAATGCTTGAATGGTACAGGGTTAGGGACATTTAACTACTGCCTAGTCAAAAATCCATGTTAACCATCTGACTCCCCCCAAAATTTAACTACTAATAGCCTACTGTTGACTGAAAGCCTTTACTGATAACAGTCGATTAACATATATTTTGTATATTGTATGCGTGATATACTGTGTTATAATAAAGTAAGCTAGAGAAAAAACATTAAGAAAATCATAAGAGAAAATATTTTTACAGTACGTACTGTATTTATCAAAAGAAATCCACATAGGATGGAGCTTGAGAGTATTTTTTTAAAGTGTGTTTTTAAGATTTTATTTATTTATTTGAGATAGAGAGGGAGAGAACATGAGTGGTGGGGAGGGGCAAAGGGAGAGGGAGAAGGGGACTCCCTGCTGAGCAAGGAGCTTGACGTGGGGCTTGATCGGGGCTTGATCGCAGGACCCTGAGATCATGACCTGAGCCAAAGGCAAGTGCTTAACCAACTAAGCCACCCACGCGCCCCTGAGCTTGAGAGGTAAAATAAGTCAGAGAAAGAAAAATACCGTATGATTTCACTCATATGTGGAATTTAAGAAATAAAACAGATGAACATATGGGAAAGAAAAGAGAGAGAGAGGCAAACCAGGAACAAACTATAGAGAACAAACTTAGGGTTACTGGAGGGGAGGTGGGCAGGGGGATGGGTTAAATGGGTGATGGGTTAAGGAGGTCACTAGTAGTGATGAACACTGGGTGTTGTAGGTAAGAGATGGATCACTAAGTTCTACACCTGAAACTAATATTACACTGTATGTTAGCTAACTGGAGGTTAAATAAAACTTGAAGGAAAAAAAAAGTCCGCATATAAGTGGGCCTGCATAGTTCAAACCCATGTTTTTCAAGGGTTGCCTGTACATCTGTTAAATCCATCTTGTATAATGTGTTATTTAAGACCAGTGTTTCCTTAATGATATTCTGTCTGGATGATCTATCCATTGATGTAAGTGGAGGATTGAAATTTCATACTCTACTGCTGTCAGTTTCTCCCTTTAGGTCTGTTAATATTTGCCTTATATATTTCAGTGCTTCTATGTATGGTGCATATATAACTATTCTAAATTTTTGCTGGATTGACCCCTTTATTGTTATTTACTGCCCCACTTTGTCTTTTATTACTGTCTTTGTTTTAGTCTTTTTTTGTCTGATATTAGTGTAGCTGTACCACCTTTCTTTTCCTTTCCCTTTGTGTGGAATATCTTTTCCATTCTTTCACTTTCAAGTCTGTGTGTGTCGTTACTTCTGAAAGAGTCTCATGTAGGAAGTATATAGATGTATCTTGTTTTTTCATTCATCCAGCCACTATATATCTTTTGTTTGGGGCATTTAGTTCATCTACATTTGAAGTAACTATTGATAGGTAAATACTTAACTGCCATTTTGTTAATTTTTTTCTGACTGTTCTGTTCCTTTTCTTTTTCTCTACCTTTGTGGTTTGATGACTTTTTTTAGTATTATGGTTAGATTCCTTTCTCGTTTTGTATATTTACTATAAGTGTTTGGTTTGTGGATATGATGAGGATCACATATATCCTCCTATGTATAGATCAGTTTATTTTAAGTTGATCACAACTTAAATTTGAAAACACTCCTACTAAACTGCATTTTTAATCCCTCCCCCATTTTATGTTTTTGATACTGCTTTTTACATTTTTTATGTAACCTTTAACTAATCATTGTTTTACTTAATTTTACTTTTTTAATTTTATTAGTAGCTTTATAAGTGATTAATTTACTACCTGTACTATAATGTGCCTTTTCTAGTGAGATTTTTACTTTTGTATGTTTTCTTGTTTATTAGTGCCATTTCTTTTCAGCTGAAAGAAGTCTTGTTAATATTACTTATAAAGACAGTTTAGTTATAATGAACTCCTTTGGTTTTGCTTGTCTGGAAAACTCTCTCCTTGAAATTTGAATGATAATCTTGCTGGTTAGAGTATTATTGGTTGCAAGTTCTTTCCTTTCAGCACTTTGAGTATCTCCTGTCACTGCGTTCTGGCCACACAGTTTGTGCTCAGATATCTGTTGATAGCCATATGGGTTTTTCCTTGTATACAACTAGTTGTTTTTCTCTTGCTGTTTTTAAGATTTTCTCTGTGTCTTTAACTTTTGACATTTTAATTACAATGTGTCTTGGTGTGGACCTCTCTGAATTCATCTCATTTGTAACTCTTGGACTTCCTGGACCTGGATGTCTGTTTCCTTCCGCCAGGGAAGTTTCTAGCCTTAATTCTTCAGATAAGTCTTCTGCCCCTTTCTCTTGCTCTTCTCCTTTAGGGACTACTATAATGAGAATGTTCTTCCACTTGATGTTCCTTGAGTGATCTTCATTTTTTTAAAATTCTTCTTTCTTTTTGTTGCTCTATTTGGGGGGTTCTACTGCCCTGATTTGTAGATCGCTGGTCCTTACCTATTTGATTCAGTCTGCTATTGAACCCCACAAGTGTGTTTTTCAGTTCAGTTATTGTGTTCCTCAGCTCTTTGACTTTTTTGCTATTTCATTTTCCTTCTTGAAGTTCTCATCCATTCCTGTACCACATTCTGTGAGCATCTTTATGAGCATTACTTTGAATTCTTTATCATGTAGATCACCTATCTCTATATCATTAAGGTCTTTTTCTGAGGTTTTTGTCTTTTTTTTTTTTTTTTGAAATCTATTTCTTGGTTTCCTCATTTTGCTTGACTCTGTTTCCATGTATTGGGTGAAACATCTGCCTCTCTCTCTTGAGGGAATGACCTTGTGCAGGTGATGATCCTTCTCATTCAACCTTGCCCTAGCTCTTGGTTGTCCTTGGAACCTTTGTGATTATCTAAACCACCTTATTTATTCTTGATATGCACCTATTGTTGAGGTTGTGCCGTGTCCTGTCAGTGATCCATGGGGAGGAATCTCATTTAGCACCTAGTTTCAGGTTGTTTGGAAGCCACTCCCTCAGGCAGCAACTTTTAAATATGCAAATATATACAGTCCTGTTCTCCAGACTGGAGATCTGGAGATGTCCCCTGTGTGACAGTGGCAAAATTCCTGACTCCAGAGAAGTGTATAAGCTCCTTTCTGGGAAGGCTTGTCAAACTGTAGTAAGGCCGGGGGAGGCGCAAAACACGGTTTCTCCCTGCTTTCACTTCCGGGGAGCACCTTTTTCACCTCTAGATGTGAGGGAGACCTGAAGCCTGTTCCTCAGGCTGAAGCTTCCAGGCTAAAGAAACAGACCTTTTTTACAAGAAGACATGTTGTGTTTCAGTCCGCTGTCTGTGCAATGCCCTATGGATGGTGGCATGCCAAGAACAGTCTTTCTCATTGTTACAGTCCCATGTTGCTCTGAATGCCAGCTCTCTTGGCCACCAGGGCCAGGCAGTCAAGTGATATCTCCTCTGTGGATTGCACATGCTCACTGGCTGTAGCAAGACAGCTGGAGAGTGTAGGGGAAGGGGCACCCTTGCTGGCTTAAGACTTCAAAAAGGCAGTGCCTATGTGTTTCAGCAGTGCTATGGCAGAGTGCCTCATCTGTGTGTCCACTGGCTTTAGGCTGGGTACAGGAGAATGCCGCAGGCACTTGTGCTCACCAGCCTCAGCCTGGGGGCAGGGAAGCACTGTAGCCACCCACGCTCTCTGGTCTCAGCAAGTGTCATGTCCACTACCCCTTGCTTGTCCCAGCAAGGCAGCAAACTTTCTTGATTCATGGTACCTTTAGAGTGTCTAATCTTTTCACAGCGTACTTGTGCTAAAAGAAGTACCTAACAGTTCCATTTATTAAGTAATGAGGTCCAAACAGCTTAACAAATATTTATTTTAACAACGTAATCTCCATTTGAAGAAAAATAATAGATAAATTTTTAAAAATGATATTTTTATTTCATTTTTAAGTAGTCAGAGTTACTTGACTGCCGAAATGTATGTGCCTTTTGGACACTGCCCAACTCCTCAGACCTTGGAATCCACTTGGACACTGCCACCCTTATTTCCTATTCTTCATTGACTTTCTTGCGGTCTCTGCCCTTTAGCATAGCAATCACTAAAACTCAGGTTTGCGAAAATGATGTCAGTGAAAGGAATGTAGTGTGATCTAATGTTGAAACTGAGCAGTCTTGTGAGGTGTTCAACAGATGCATTTCTTCGGAATTTTCCCTCAGAAATTGTCATGGCATCCCTCTAAGTTGGCTGCAGGGGTGCCTTGGGGCAATGTTTAGGAACTGTGATCATAAATATTTATTGAACAGCTGCTGTATGCCAGGCAGTGGGGACCCAGTGCTTAGTAAGAAAGACCTGGACCCTACCTTCTTAAAAAGTTATGCTCTTGTAGGAAATGCTGCTGACATTAAGGAAGTAATAGAAATGTGTTGGATTTTGTGAAAGAAAAGCACATTTCAAGGGTACCTCACCCAATTAGGAGGGAGAAAGACATTAGTCACCTCATATTATCAGTATGCATTTATGGAGCACAAAGCTCCCTAAATGTTAATGTGTGACTTTTAGTTTTCTTTTTTGAGTCATCCCTTCTTAAATCAGTCATTTTTCCAAAATAAATTTCAATCTAAAAATTCTTTCCTAGCTCTTAAATTGTAATTTATTTAATTAGGTTGAGTAACTCCTTTTTATTTGACATCATTTAGTGTAAAGAATAGTAAGAAATAGTTTGTTGTTTTCAGATAGAGATTTCCACTTATGTGAGTAATTATAAAAATATAGTGTAAGAGATGATTTTTATTGTGTGGATTAGAGCACTAGGTACATTTAAATCTAGGAAAATTAGGCACCTATTAATAATGGCTGAAAAACCTAACTGATGAATAAATTTATAATCTTTGAGAGATTAAAAAAATGAAGCATGAGTTACATTGCTTTTGTAAATATGTTCACAAAATTCTTACCCAGAGGACTTTGCAGATTTCCTTTGTAGTGGCTGTGTGATAGCAAACAAAACAATGTGAAGTTCAGTACTCCTACTATAAGGGCTAGTTTAAGTCACACACCCAAGTTAGCTTAGTCCTGACATTTCAGAGATGGAACTCAAAAGGAGTTGAACTCCAGAGGAGCCTGGGTCCTAATCTCTACTCCACAGCTTTGGGATATTTAAAACATCACATATACAAATAATATTTTAAACAGAATTTTTTCCCTAATCACAGGTGTTCTTTAAAGAAATTTTCCTATACATTTTGGAAACTTCTACCAGCTCATTTGACCACAAATGGATGGTTATTCAAACATTGACAAGGATCTGTGCAGGTATTTGAAATTATCCTTATTATCTTTTCTTATTAAGAGATATTTGAGGGATGCCTGGGTAGCTCAATTGGTTACGCATCTGCCTTTGGTTCAGGTCATGATCTCGGTTCCTGGGATTAAGTCCTGCATCAGGCTCCTTGCTCAGTGGGGAGCCTGCTTCTCCCTCTGCCTGGCACTCCCCCTGCTTGTTCCCTCTCTCTCTCTCTCTCTCTCTCTCTGTCTGACAAATAAATAAATAAAATCTCTCTTAAAAAGAGAGATTTAAAAGCCCAAAATATACTAATATTCTTAATGCCTTTTGTTAAAAGTAATATATTATATTGTTACAGATGCTCAGAGTGTAGTGGATATTTATGTAAACTATGACTGTGATTTAAATGCAGCGAATATATTTGAAAGACTAGTAAATGATCTATCAAAAATTGCTCAAGGACGGGGTAGTCAAGAACTTGGTATGAGTAATGTTCAGGTAAGAACTTTAAAAGCATTTTCAAATTTAAACTTGGTCAAGGAAGAGCTATGTGTTTCCTTAAAAGATCTTTTTGTTTTTATTCTTTTTATGAATTATTTGTAGGAATTGAGCCTGAGGAAAAAAGGTTTAGAATGTTTAGTGTCAATTTTGAAGTGTATGGTTGAATGGAGTAAGGATCAGTATGTGAATCCCAACTCTCAGACAACTCTTGGTAAGGTGACATTTTGTAATCCTTTGTCGTTTCAAGTAAATGGTATTTTGAAGAGGATAGTTCCAGTTGCCATTAGGCCAGTTTTGTGACCTCTTTATTCCTTTAGCTGATAAGGGAAGCATTCTGTATGAGTTAAATACTAGCTTTAAAATTGTAAATTTGTAGTACTATAAATTTATAATAGATGTGTTTCCTAAAGAACTCAAAAGGTGTCAAGTTATTTCTCCCTTCAGTAAGGGGAGTGAGATGCTGATACTAGCCAGCATTTTCCCTGCTCAAAGCAAAGAAAGCCTGGATATATTTAATAAAAATTTCATCTGTTTAGAATCCACTCAAGGGATGCCTGGTGGCTCAGTCATTAAGCGTCTGCCCTTGGCTCAGGTCATGATCCCAGGGTCCTGGGATCGAGCCCCGCATCTGGCTTCCTGCTCAGCGGGAAACCTTCTTCTCCCACTCCCGCTGCTTGTGTTCCCTCTCTTGCTGTGTATCTCTGTCAAATAAATAAATAAAATCTTTAAAAAATAATATAAATAAAAATAAAATTATAAATTTCCAACTTAGTTATCCAAACCTTTTTCTTTCTAAATCTTCCTAGAAATATTTAAATAATATGTTAAAGTGAAGCATATTTATGCAGCTTTGTGAAAAGATAATTATAGGAGAAATTTATACAAGTCAAGTTGTTTTAAGAAGTTTGTTCACCTTTGTTTGACATTTACCCTTACTAGGAGAAAAACGCATAGCTACAGCTAGTATTCCATCAGTCAAGAGTCTTTTGAGGGAAAATTATTTCTCATGAGGCATGAACTGAGAGCAGAAACCCAGTGGGTACTTAGCACTGCAACTGCAGAAAGAACTTTTAATGGTGCACACATTCTAATTCTGGTGTGTTTTAATATCATAGTATATTGTCTGTGATGGCACTCAGTATTTTGCTTGTGTTGCATAGATCTAAGAAACATTGAAATTTCTTGCCTTACTTGATGTTTTTTTTAACCATTTACATATTTTTATTTGAAAGATTAATTTACTGTATCAGTCTTTCTTCTCACAGGTCAGGAAAAACCCTTAGAGCAAGAGACGAGTGAAATCAAACACCCTGAGACAATAAACAGATATGGAAGTTTAAATTCCTTGGAGTCAACATCATCATCAGGAATAGGCAGCTACAGTACACAGATGTCTGGCACTGATAATCCAGAACAATTTGAAGTCCTAAAGCAACAAAAAGAAATAATAGAACAAGGAATAGATTTGTGAGTGTCCAATTTTAAGAAGAAATGTTACTGAATATCCTTTTGCTAGTACTGTATCACCCTTGCCCTGGGTTTCTCTGCATCTTCAGAATATTTGTTCCTTTCTCATTACCACCTTTCATTGAGTAAAACCGGGCACAGGTCTCCTGTATCCAAGACTTCTAGTGGCTCATTATTCAGCTCTCCTTGTTTATTGCAATCTAGCCCAAGAGACCCCTATAATACACATTAAATTAATTTTGCAGCATATCTTACATGCTGTTGATGAATATCATCTCAGTAGTTTGCATTGTTCATTTAGTAGCTCAGTTATAAAATCCCGCATTATATTTCCTAAGCAGATGACAAGTCAAAAAATTTACAATGTAAAACTTCTAATAGCTAGCTTCTCATTGCTCCTTTTATAGGTTTTATATTTTCTCCAGTTGGGTTACAAATGTGCTACTCTTGTTACTGATCCATTGTTATCGATTTCAGTTTTATATGTTGATACGGTAATAACCTCCTTTTCCAACCTGGCTGCTCTACCAGACCCAGATCTTGTAAAGTCAGTTTTCCCACTAAGCTGTATGGCATTGGCCTGCTCCTGGACTATTTCGTATCCAAATAGTACCATGCTGCTTTCATTCCTCTAATTGCCCATCTTTTTCAAAGAGAAACTGGAAGGAAGAATGAAGTTGCTGACATTTCTCCATGGATCTAGCTACTGTAAACTGTTAAAAATTCCCTTGTATCTTTACCTGGTTTGCTACTTCTCCTGTAAAGCATTTCTTCCTGACTTTTAAACAGTACCTTTTGGTGAATGTTCAGGTTCCCAAAAAAAAGACAAAATGTATGCATGTATATTGTCATAAAATTATAAAATCTCACAAAATTGCCTCAGGAAATAGCCATTAATAGTTCATTCATTCCAGTTTTTCAGTCGATATTTATCAAAGTCCCATCTGTTCCTGACATTATGCAAGGTCCTAGGGAAACTTGATGAATGAAACAGCCATGGCTTCTAAGGGACTCGGTTTAGTATGTGTAATCAGATACTCATATTGAAATTCTCAGCAAGTGTTACTCAGCAAACATATATTTGGTGTTTGGGACTGTGTGCTAAGAACCATGAAAGCATTGGTTCTTGTTTGTGTTTAAGATTACAGCCTAAATATGGGGCAAAAGTGTTTTTCTAAAATAATACCATGTATTGTCCATAATAGTATACAAAGTGCTGCCAAGATATGATAACTCTCTTTGAAGTACTTGGGAGTGAGTTGGAGTCGTCACAGGACTGCAAAGTGGAGGGCTCCTTAGTCTCTAGTCGGCCTTTCAGCCCCTGGACTTGATCTCTGCTTCATACTTTCATGTGAATGCTTTCATGTTGCTATGCTCTCATTACACTCTTTCATGACTGTGGCACCATTCTGTCTTGTTCCTCCTACCATTCTGATTATCCATCTCAGTCTTCCTGTGGGCTATTTATCTCCTGCATACAGCTTAGCATTTCCAGAGTTCTGTCCCTCAGCCCTTTTCTTACTTTGTAATTTCCCCTAGAGGATCATGTTCTTTTTCATGACTTCAGCTACTGTGTATGTGCTAGCATGTCACCACTCCCCAGTGTTACTTTTAACATAAATACCTCTGCTAAAGTCTAGACTCCTGTCCATAATTGCCCGTTGGACATCTCTGTTGGATATTGCTTAGGTTCTCACACTCAGTGTGTCCATAACCAAATTTACCAGTCTCCATTCTCTTCATAATCAACTCCCTAATACTGTAACCAAAAACAAAAGACAAATAGAAAACTACTGTTTCTGTATTTCTTATTTAGGCTAGTAACCCCAGCATGCTACCACATTTAAAAGCTAGAGTCCTGGGAATTACTTATATTTTCCCCTTGGATCTAGTCTGTCACTAAATCCTGTTGATTGTACTTGCTAAATATCTATGCTATTTATCTCCTCTCTCCATCTCCCGCAGCTGTTTTCGCAAGTCAAACCAACACCGTTTCTTGCCTTGACTCATGTCATCTTTTAATTGGCCTACCTTTTTTTTGGTCTTATTTATTCTGTAGTCTTTTCTCACACTTAGCTAGAGTGATCTCTCTTGAATGAAAGTCAGCTTCTGTTTCTGCCCCCCTTTTGTTTTTAAAGAATAAAGTCACAGCTTCTTGTAATAGGATATAATAACCTTCATGATGTAGGTCTGCTGGACTCTAAGCTTCATCACCTGCCTTCTTTGGCTCACTTCATCCTTCCAACAATGCAGAGCTGTTTGTTACAGTGTCATGCTGTTTTATGCTGCCATGTGTTAGTATGACCCCTTCCTCTCTGAGATGTTTTTTTTTTTTTGAAATACGTAGTCCTCCTTGAAAGCTCAGTTTCACAGGCACCTGCCCCAGGAAGTATGTCACAAGCATCTGTGTTTGTTAACTTCCTCGTCTGTGCTGTCTTCCTGGTCAATATATGAGTTACTGCATTGTTACTGTTACAGTTTTTAAAAATCAAGCTTATTTTATTAGGGAGAGAGCTTCTAGAGAGCAGAGATTGTGCTTATCTCAGTGAACTATGTTTGATTTTAATGTATGAATTAGGACTTGACAGGTCCTAGGTCCTACAGATCAACTAGAGCTGTACTGACAGGAATCGTCGGGACAGTACAGGTAAGGACGGTTCAGACAGAGAATGACGTGCTGCCGCACAGAGGAGAGGAACATCGAGGACTGTTGCTCAGCACCGCAGAGGCAGGGTCAGGGGCAGGCGCAGGAGATGAAATGAGAGCATTGAGTTGGATCCGGATTCCAGCAGGCCTTACTCTCCATGTAAACACATTTTTATCTTGTTTTTCTTGACTTTGGCCTACTAGTATTGAAGGATTTTAGTCAGAGGAGGAGTAGCATCAGGTTTCTCTTTTGAAACAATTACTTGGCCAGTAGCCTGAAGGATGGATTAGAATGTGAGCAAAACAAAAGATAGCAAGACCATTTAAGTACTGTTAACCAGGTGACAGGTGATGAGGGACCAAAGTAATTAGTGGTGTAATAAAAGTAGAAAGTAAATGATGTGGAAACAAGGAGGTGACCTTTGAACTGGATCTGTAAGCATGAAGGGGAGTTCCACAGTGAATGGAGCAAGTAAAGGCCGTGTGGAGGAAATAGACTGCAGAAATGCATTCTGCTTAAGGAATGAGAACAGGATATGTGGGAGTAGGTGGGTGGGAGGGGATGAGATCAACTAGAGCTGTACTGAGAAGGAGTCTGTCCATCTGGTCAGTTTGGACTTGACTTCAAAAACATTGGATATCTAGGAATTTTTTTAATAAAGGAAATGATGCTGTCAGATTGTTGTTAAACAGTCACCAGAATTCTTTACTTTAAAAGCAGGAAATGGAATTAATCAGTGGATGTATATGGAATGAACCAAGATTACTTGAGCATTAAGGAGAATATAAATATTAAAAGCATGAGATATTTAGTATCTATATCCTTAGAGCTTATCTACAACATGACATTATCTCAAATAGTGAAATGGTCCATATCATTGATAAAGATGGCCTTTTGCTTCAGACTCTTTTCTAAGAAAAGAAAAATAAAACTTTGCATAATGTAAAAAGTTTTGTATATTCATGCATTGATTATATTAAATAAACTATTTTCTGAGTTGTATTAGAAAATTAATTTACAGTAGTTTAAGATCTTTTCAAATGATTTTCTGTTTCTAATGTTTGTATTAACTTTAACATCATCTAGATTTAATAAGAAACCAAAGAGAGGAATACAGTACCTCCAAGAACAAGGGATGCTTGGCACTACACCTGAAGATATTGCCCAGTTCTTACATCAAGAGGAAAGATTAGACTCTGTAAGAAAACCCATTTTTTTTATTCTAACCTTCTCTATAAAGTTCCTTTTTAAGTTAATAATGATACATACTGTTTCCCCTTTAAAAGTGCCCTCCTAAGTATGTAAGTAAAACTTACAAAGAATAACCTAGGTATTCTTAATTTTGCTTTTTAATTTTCTAAACTCAATATCTTTTTTTTAATAAACACATTTAGTGTGTTTAACTTTTAGTTTCACGTTTGAAATAGTTAACCCTGTAGTCAAAACCTATGAATCTTAGAGATTTTTCTGCTCTTGAAACCTCTCTGTGGCAAATGTAACATTTCATTAGGATATCAATTTTTTTATCTTTTGTTCTTTAGACTCAAGTGGGCGAGTTCCTGGGAGATAATGATAAATTTAACAAAGAAGTCATGTATGCATATGTGGACCAACATGACTTTTCAGGAAAGGACTTTGTTTCAGCCCTTCGTATGTTTCTGGAAGGATTCCGTCTTCCAGGGGAAGCTCAGAAAATTGATCGATTGATGGAAAAATTTGCTGCAAGATACCTCGAATGCAACCAAGGGTAAGCAAGATTCAAATTCAGATATTTATTGGTTGCCAGCTATGTCCAAGACATTGTGGCAGGGAACATCAGAAGATTCATCATTCCTTACACCCAGAGAATTTGGATTGTCTGTGATCTAGAAGTGATAAGACAATTCCATAAAAACACTGTAGTATGAGCTAGAACATAAATCCTGAAAGAGAAAATTATGGGGGTTTGAGATGATTTATTTAAATGCGACTGTAAAACAATAAAAGTTTGTAACATGATACATTTATTTTTCCAGACAAACCCTTTTTGCTAGTGCAGATACTGCTTATGTTTTGGCTTATTCAATTATCATGCTGACCACAGATCTTCACAGTCCACAGGTATGTACTGTGTATAATAGATAGTATGAATTAAATAAGTGCTTTTGAATTCAGTAAGTTAAGAGTTGAAATTTTAATCTTACTCAGTGAAACCAGTCACCAGATTGGGGTATTTAATTTAGTATAGTGTTCATTTTACAAATGTGGTTTCTGGGGGCACTGGGGTGCCTCAGTCAGTTGAGTGTCTGACTCTTGGTTTCTGCTCTGGTACTGATCTCAAGGTCCCTTGTGTCAGGCTCCACGCTCAGCAGGGAGCCTAAGATTTTTTTTTTCCTCTCTCCCTCTGCCCTTCCTTCAGCTCATGGGAGTGCTTTCTCTCTCTCTCCCCCTCAAAAAAAATCTTTTTTTTTAAGATTTTATTCATTGATTTGAGAGAGAGCGTGAGAGCATGAGCAGGGAGAGAGGCAGAGCGAGAAGCGGATTGCCTGCTGAGCAGGGAGCCCCACTGCAACTGTGGGGCTCAATCCCAGGACCTTGGGATCATGACCTGAACCGAAGGCAGACGCTTAACTGAGTCACCCAGGCACCTCTAAATAAATAAATGTTTAAAAAAAAAACAAAAAACGCAGTTTCTGGTAATAATTCTAGTTAGACTTTCAGATATCTGTAAAATAAGTCTGTATTTGTCTCATGATTGATAGGTGTATAAAGCTTAAGATAAATTTTAAGAATATGTTTTAGTTCTTCTGCCTATACTTAGTACAACAAAGAAGAACACTATACATAACGTTTTTTCTTTTAAACGTTTCAAACTTAAGCAGTAGAGTGGTTAGTATGGGAATCCTTCCTTTGCCCATCACCCAGCTTCCACAGTTATCAACCATGGCCAGTCTTCTTCATTCTATATCTTCTCTCTCTCCCAAATCATTTTGAAGTAAATACCAGGTGTCATATCATTTCATCTGTATTTATTTCAGTGTATATCTCTGAAAGACACATACTCTATTTAAACATAACCACAATACCATTACACCTAAAAATTAACAATAATTTTAAAGTGTTGATACCTAGGATATTGAGATATTCATTTGCCTCTTAAAATTCATAACTCCTTCTTAAATATTAAGGAACTGTCACTTGAGTTCCGATATCCATTAGCAAAAAATTATTTTTAAAGTTTTAGGTATTTTATACTTTGTTTCAAAAAACATGCTTTGATATCTTTGGGGAAAATTACCTTTAGAAATTTATCTATTTGCAAGAATTTCTTCATACTTCTTAGGAATAGGCATCTAATGAAATTTATTATTCTTAGGAACTGAAATAAACTATTACTAATCTTAGAGGTTTAGAAAAATTAAAATTTATTTAAAGGTTGAGATTAAACTTTGCAATATAGGGACTTGTGTGTGTGTGTGTTTTGAGATGCTTAAGGCAGGGTTGATATGGAAAGTATAGATCAAATGTATCATGGGGATTATATACAGAATTACCCTTAGATTTAAACATCAGAATTCGGGCGCCTGGGTGGCTCAGTCGTTAAGCGTCTGCCTTCGGCTCAGGTCATGATCCCAGGGTCCTGGGATCGAGTCCCACATCGGGCTCCCTGCTCCGCGGGAAGCCTGCTTCTCCCTCTCCCACTCCCCCTGCTTGTGTTCCTGCTCTTGCTGTCTCTCTCTGTCAAATAAATAAATAAAATCTTTAAAAAATAAATAAATAAAAATAAACATCAGAATTCAACAACTATGCATTTACCAGTGATTTATTTGATTTTATATAGATATTTCTTAAAAAGTCATTTAATATTTTAATCATTTAAAAATAGCCCTTCACAGGGCGCCTGGGTGGCTCAGTCAGTTAAGCGCCTGCCTTCGAGCCCCATGTAGGGCTTCCTGTTCGGTGGGAAATTTGCTTCTCCCTCTGCACAGCGCCCCCCCCCCGCCCTCTGCTGGCTCGTACTCCTGCTTGTGCTCTCTTGCGTGCTCTCTCTCTCTCTCTCTCTCTCTCTCTCTCTCTCTCTCTCTCTCAAATAAATAGAATCTTGAAAAAAATAAATAAAAATTGCCCTTGGCATATTACTGGCAGTGTAGTTAAAGCAGCTCCATTTCAGGTTTTTCTTATGCAGTATACTTTTTTCCATGGTGTTACAAGGCTGTCTACAGATACTTACTTGGATATCTTCATATCAGAGTTTGCTGTCTGGTGTTTTGGTCCAAACCAATATACTACCACCTGTTTGTGTTTAAAATGTTATATTTTTAAAGAATTTGGTTCTGTAAATGAATTATCAATGTTACATGCATCTGTGTCATATCTTCCCATACATAAGTTCATCCTTCTGTAAGTTATTTTGAGGAAATATTAAAACATCCTTTAATGTCCTTTCATAGTACCCAGATTGTTAAAAGTTTCTGAACACAGATCAGTTAGGAAACAACTTGAGAGCAGTGCTCTGTCTTCATGGTACTTGTTTCTGTCCATAGAACATGTACATGGAGTCCTGGCCTAGCAGTGGTAACTGCTTGTAGTCTTCCCGCTCCCTCTCAAACTAGTGCTGGCTGGCTGCTATACAGCCTGCAGCTACAGAACAGCTTATTACTTTCTATGAAGGAAAATTCAATTAGAAAACTAAACCCATAATCATGACCCCATATGATTTGATTCAAGACCACATGAACTGTAACAAATGACATCATTTTGAAACGAACATGGGTAAATTTTAAAGGAATTCCTTAGAACTAGGTCTTTTCATTCTTAGTTGTTTTCAAAATTAAAATATTTAAACAAGTCATTTTTGTTTCTTTTTCACCTAGAATATTTATAATTACACTAATTTTTATATATTGTCTGAGTCAGTGAATTATTTTAAAATTTGAGGTATATATTTAGAACACATTTAGGGTTTTTTGTGTATATTAATCTCCATCATAGTAACAACTGGCTTTAAGTGACTTAAACACTAAAACTAAACACAGCTTGATATAAGTACATGAAGGGCACCTGGGTGGCTCAGTTGGTTAAGCGACTGCCTTCGGCTCAGGTAGTGATCCCAGGGTCCTGGGATCAGGCCCTGAGTTGGGCTCCTTGCTCCACGGCGAGCCTGCTTCTCCCTCTCCCTCTGCTTGCTGCTCCCCCTGCTTGAGCTCTCTCTCTCTTGCTATCTCTCTCTGTCAAATAAATAAAATCTTTTTAAAAAAAAACATACGCACATGAAAACAAAAGTTAAGAGTGGAGTGTTCTATAAAAGATAAGGAGGAAAAGTAGGATTATGTTTTTTTTATCCTACTTTCAGAATCCCATTGTGGCAGAATTGTTCTGTTTGAGCAGTATATTTTTATTTGGGGTATCTGAAATTCATGTATTCCCTACTCCCACTTCTGGGAGCTCCCACTCCCACCTCTCAACCCACACCCACAAGTATATTACTCTGCTACTTCAGATTTTTTATCAAGACTTCTTTTTGTCTGATTGGTGTGATGCTAAAACAATATGGCATGCTCAAGATCTCCAGGTGATGTTAATCTTCTTTTAGCCTCTTACTGGCAGCATTTGTACAGTCTTTTATTTTAGTGTCTCTGAGTTATTGTTTTTTAGTATGTATCAGAACTCCAGGAGAAATGGCTTTCTTTCTTTCTTTTCTTTTTCTTTAAGTGCTGACTCAAGATGAGTTTTTAAAGTTATGACTTGCTTATTATTCTGTGTACCTTATAAATTTACAGGAGGAGTCTTACGTTTGGAGTTGCTTCAAATTCTTTATGGGAGATGGTGGAACTATATATATAATTGAATAAATATATAGGCATACCTCGTTTTATTTTTTGCAAATTGAAGGTCTGTGGCAACCTTGCATCAAGCAAGTCTGTCAGCACCATTTTTCCAACAGCATTTGCTCATTCCATTATCTCTGTCACAGTTTGGTGATTCTCACGATAAACCAAACTTGTTCATTACTATTACATTTGTTATGATGATCTGTGATCAGTGATTGACTCTTTGAAAGCTTAGATGACAGTATTTTTAGCAATAAAGTATTTTTGAATTAAGGTATGTACTTTTTTTTTTAGACATACTGCTATTGCACGCTTAGGGTAAATATAACTTTTATATGCACTAGGAAGCCAAAAAATTTATTTGACTCACTTTATTGTGGTAGTCTGGACCCAAACACAGTTTCTCCCAGGTATGCCTGTATCCTTAGAGATGTCGTAAGACCTATATGGGTTTTTTGGAGATATAAACATTTTGTGCTAATTCTCAAGTTTGGTGACAAGACTGTATCTTATAAACTACAAATTATTACTCCACAGATTGATCAAGGTATGCTGCAGGACATTCCTATTCAGAGTACTCTTAACAAGACAGTGTTCAAAGGCTACTTCACCTGGATCACCTAACATGCATTTACCATGCTGAGTCAGTCAGGGAGGGAGATTGTTATCTGATTTTAAATGAATTCAGCTGTTACTTTGCATCCACTTATATAAAATCAGCTTTTAAATCATTACAACATATTTATGTTTTCCCAAACTAAGATTTAAATCTTTTTGATACCATATGTTTTTAATCCTTGTCATGGTTCTTTTTTAAACCTTGGGCAAAAATAAGTAATTTCATTATTCGATTTCCCTGTTTCTTACTATAAATTATTGATGTACCCATCTGAGAAGGTGTATTAGCATATGCCAGGCTAGGTCTTTTCTACATTGCCTTCATTTTCTGTGACTTTTTTCATTTTAATACATGTTTTGTTGAATATTTTCCCCTTCCTGTCCTCAAAGTATTTATAAATTCTAATTCATATTCTTAAAATAGGAGTAATTTTTAAGTAAGTTTTAAGAATTAATGGTTTTTCATTTCTAGGTTAAAAATAAAATGACAAAGGAACAGTACATTAAGATGAATAGAGGTATCAATGACAGTAAAGACCTTCCTGAAGAATATCTATCAGCTATCTATAATGAAATAGCTGGAAAAAAGATATCAATGAAAGAAACAAAAGAACTCACAATCCCTACAAAATCAAGTAAGCAAAGTAAGTCTCCAAATCAATTGAATTCTGATTGTTCAGGAGGAAAAATAGGGTTTCCTAAGAGTTTTTCACTTGGTTTAGAGTAAATTAGATACTATTCTAATGAGAAGTATAATAATATACAGTTGGCTGATCTGGTTATATTTTTTTTCCACATTCTGAGTAAAAATAGCACTGACCAGTGATCAACAGAAAATGCTATATAATTTGCATGGATTCGTGTGCATTTAATATATACTTGTCAGTTTAGCAGTAAATCTCAGCATGGATTTGGACATCAGCAAGACTGCTGAGGCAGCTCCACTAGTCAGACTTCAACTCTCCATCTTTTTCTGCCTCCTCATCATCTTGTAGCAACACAATTCTGTCTGTTCATTTATTGCTACACATAAACACAAGCTGGAAGTAGGGGTGATTCAAGGAGATGGGGAAGGTTAGGATTGTGAGGGAGCTCATGGAGTTGGAAATCACTCCTTCAGATGCACCACAAATTATATCATTATAGAGGTCGTAGCTCTAACCAGCATGAGAAGCCAACTGTGGGCTTGTCTCCATTGTAGACATTCTATACATGTGGACAGTGGTGATTAAATTAGAGCTAAAAATCTGACTCTAAAATAAGATGAGTGTAGTGGCTTAGGAATATAACACTAATATGGAAAGAAGACTCCTGCCTTTCTGAACACTCCACCTGGAAATGAAATCTCAAGCTTTATCTCACAGAACAGGTTGCAGCACAATTCTATTGAGAGGAGAGGAACAAGGGCCTATGTGATATGTGTATTCCAGAAGTTGATGAACCATTATGAGAGTCAGAGGCTAGGAAGGTGTTAGAAGGAATAGTGAAATATAAATGGCCTTATCTTTTGGAATAATGTAGAAGATGATTCTAAGGAGTTTTAATACTCCCTTCATTTTATAGATGAGGAAACTGAAGTCCAGAGAGGTTAGAAAACTTAGAATCATAGAATCTATAAGCTGAGTATAATGTAAAAAACTTTTATTAAATCTTTACAGCTAAAAGCCAAAGAGTGGCAAAGCTAAATCTTGAATTAGTGTCTTTGGCTCATTTTGCAGTCCAGTTCCAATCAGCAGTTTACTTGGGCGTATTATTTTCAGCTCTTCTGCTTATGATATTGTTGAATATATTGCTCAGGACTTCATTTTCACACCTGAGTAGATGCCAATTCTCTGACTCATTTTTCTTCTTCAGACCCATAATAAAACCTCTTCCTATCCTCCTTTTCTCTGGCCTAATTTGTCCATGGTGGTAGAGTATCAATGAGAAGCAGGATATGGAAAGGCTGTAGGTGTACTAAAATACTGATGTCATCCCGGAATGTTAGGATTACTGTTTTCTTGTTAACTCAGGAGTTGTCATTCAAGGATCCCCTTGCCTTCTACCTGTCTCCTCCTATTCTCCCATCCAGTGGGTTGTTTCCCTAGTACTTCCATTATGACAGATTTATACCTACTCTCTTCCCTTCTCATAGGTTTTCCATTTATCCCCAACTCTTAGTTCAGGAATTTTTCCCCCATTTTCGAGGTATAATTCATATAACATAAAATTAAACATTTTGAAGTGAACGGTTCAGTGGCATTTAGTACATTTACATTGTTGGGCAACCACCACCTCTGTCTAGTTCCAAAACATTTTCATCACCCAAAATAAAATCTTGTACCCATTAAATTTAACATTCCCTCCCTCTCACCAGCCTCTGGCTACCACCAGTCTGCTTTCTTTTTCTATGGATTTACCTACTCTGGGTATTTCATATAAATGGAATCACACCTTATGTGACCTTTTGTGTCTGGCTTTTTAAGACTATACCTAATTAGTATTAATTGGTGGTATTTATGATTTTATAGTAAAAAAGCATTTAAAAAGCTTTGTATCTTAAATGCTAATAGTGCTTGTTATTTCAGATGTAGCCAGTGAAAAACAAAGAAGGCTTCTGTATAACTTAGAAATGGAACAGATGGCCAAGACAGCAAAAGCACTCATGGAAGCTGTGAGCCATGTTCAGGCACCTTTTACAAGTGCAACACATTTGGAGCATGTGCGACCCATGTTTAAGGTAAGAGTTACTAATAACTTTTGGTTGCAGTATACATTTATATGTAACTTTGTTCAGTGTGTTTTTAAGTTAAGGAAATACAGTGATTATAGCCCATTAGTATAAACCTGGAAGCAAAAGCCGTGCTATTTAGGATATAGCAAATACAAATTTTTTCTTAAAGAGAATGAGAAAAGGTATACACTACTAGCAATTAATAAGTGTGTGACCTTAAGAAGAATGGGAAGATTTCAGAGAATGATCATTAATTTTTGGCCTGTTTTTCTCCAAATGAGTTCTATTTAAACCTTTGGAGTTAACTAAAATTTCAAAGTGATCTTGAACTTCTGGCCAGGAACTCACATGAGGGTTCTGAGTACACCTGGAGTGCAAAGAGTAGAGTGAGGAACAAAAGCAAGCGTTATTTATGTTTAAAGGTTGATCTGGTAAGAATGATACTTACTGGTTCTTTAAAATTTGATTGCCTATTCCTTCTTCGTTTTCCTGTTCTTTTTTCCTATCCTTTCTCTGAAATGCAAGAGTAAGTAAGCAGTGAATCAATAAGGATTACAGGGAAATAGAGGAGAGTCTAGTCAAGATTGAAAAGGGAGAAGGGATAAAGTACATTCCAGTTTGTGGGACAGTGTGGTAGGATGGTTTGTGGAGGCTAAAGATTGTAATTTGAGTTCTCATTCAGATATTAAGTACACATATGTATGGGCAGTAAAAGACGACTACAAGATTGCTTTCTTTTAGTTCTAAAGTTTTATAGTTCTACCTCTACTTCAACGTCTGTGTGATAATGTTATTTCCAAAAGTTGATGAAGAATTGTAGGATGGGGGAGAGGGGCCTGGGGGAGGCGTTGTTAGAAGGAATAGTGGAGTATGACTAGCCTTGTCTTTTGAAATAATACAGAAAATAATACAAGAAACATTTTCTCTTTATTATGAACCATTTTATAAAGCAGCTTTTTGTTTCGTTTTGAATAGTCTTACACTCTTGTTTTTCTTCTCAAATGTTTTTTGGTTGCGGAAGGTGGAGAATGAAAAAAAAACAAGAAACCAGCCACAATTTTATCACTCAGAAAAAAACTTCTGTTGATATGTTCATATACTACTTTTTTAATCTTAATTGAATAATTGTGACCATATTATGTGTAGAATTTGTATCTTGCTATTTCTCTCATAACAAGTATTTCCCTGTATCATTAAAAATTCTTCATAAATAGCTTTTATTATTTATTCTCTATAAGTTAGTTCTTTAAACATCTTCTAAGCTAGCATTAAGAATCTTTCCTCTTACCACCGTTTCTACTGCCATTTAACCTCTCCAGACATCCTCATTTCTCATCTTATTATTGTAGTGTACTAACTGGTATCCTTAGGTCTATTTTTGTGCTCCTCTTAGCCATTTACCGAGGCCAGAATGATCATTTTAAAATACAAAAAGAAATGTTGCCTTCTTCCTTAAGGCACTTCACTAACTTTGCATGATACTGTGATGAAACTAACACATCCACAACATCTGTAACCTTGCATGGTCTGGCTCCAACTGCCTTTCCAGCCTCATTGCTAGATTTCTTCGGTCTTACTAGGCTGCAGTCCAGCATTCCTTCAGTTTCTAGAAATGTCCTAAATTATTTTCTCTTCAAAGCATTCTTACAAGCTGTGTCTTTTGTCTAGAATGCTCTTTCCTTCTTTGTCCAGGTGGTTTCAGCTTTAAATGTTACCTTCTCAGACAGGTCTACCCTACCCCTGCCATCCAAATTTGGTCCCTTTTCATAATGTGCTATGCTTATCCTTCATTGTATTTATAACAGTTTGTGTTTATACATTTACTTATTTTAAAATTTAATATCTGTTTACTAGACTTTTAAGTTCTATGAGGCAAGGGACTATGTAATGTTCACTTTTCCCAGTATCTATCACCATTCTTAGCTTGTAGTAAGTGTTCAGTAAACAAGCATTGACTAAGTACCAGACTAAATGAGAGATTTCTAGGATGTGATATAATATTAAGGGACTTTTTAAATATTGCCAAATTGTATTTTAACAAAGGTTTATACAGTATGAATGGATGATTTCACTGACCCCTGGATATTATTTAGGTGTAGTTTGATAGGAGAAATTGTCTTTAATTACTAATGGAGTTAAATATATTTTTCACTGGCTTAAGAACCATTTATACTTTTTCTTGTATAAAATATTGCACAGGTTTCTGAATAGATGTACTATTTACTTAAAATAGAACATGTAATTTATTACTTCCATGTGGTACTTCATATTTTAAAAGTAATGTACTTCATATGCTTCCCAAAGCATCTCTCTATAGTGGCAGTCCAGGTATTAAAGAGAAAGAAAATGAGGTTTAGAGAGATTAAGTAAGTGGCAAAGCTAGAACTAGAAATAAGGTACTGTGACTTATGTTCCTTTGTTTAGGGATTATATACTTTTACTTCTGAACTTTCTGATGTTACAAATAAAGCTTTGGGTAATCCTTTGGGTAATGTTTTTCTTAGTAATCTTAAAAACTTTTTAGATCTTTTTAAAATTCTAGTTGTCATTTTTACAGTACACTGGTATAAATCTTTTTCATATCTGTGGTTATGTGGATATATATTTTTGCTTCATTAGAACCTGTTAAAAGCAACAAATACTCGTATTAGACAATTCAAGGTTACACAAGCACACACCAATGTATACACATATGTTTTGATGTCAGAATTTTCAGTAATCCAAAAGTATTTTTGTTTATTTTATATTACAGTTTTACATTAGGTATTCAGTGTTACCTACTGGTAAAATTTAGTATTTGTTGGTTTTTGCAGTTTGTAATGAAGTATTTTATTGAACTATATTTTTAAAATATTGTCCAACTAGGAACCAGACATATCATTGATATTTCAGTGTAAAATATTTAACTGTAAAAAAAGTAAGGCTAAATGATGTCCAGGGAGCAGGCTTAAAGAAAAAAGAATAATGTAATTATTGCAAGTAGAAAATGACTAAAAGGATTTTCTTAGAAATAAAGTCTGTGATGCAAGGGCCTTTAAAGCTTGCAGAGAGAGATGAGTTCTGAAAGTAGGGGTAAGACTAATACCATTTATGAATAGTGACAATTCCCGTTTCTTACTGATGTGAATTATTTATAGCTGCTGTACTTAAAATATGCCAAGGTCCTCTACTGAATTTGTAGTCTTGCTGTCCCTCTTATTTAAGCCCAGGCAACATTATGTATTTTTTCCCCAAAAAAACTCATTACTTTTTTTTTTTAGAACTTTCTCAAATCATTTATTGTCTGAAGCTTTGAGAAATATTAATGTATTACTATAATAAAATTTATTTATCAGTTGATATTCATGATATAGTTTAAAAATTTTTAATTTTTCTAGTTGGCTTGGACACCTTTTCTGGCTGCGTTTAGTGTGGGTCTGCAAGATTGCGATGATACTGAAGTAGCCTCTCTTTGCCTGGAAGGTATAAGATGTGCAATCAGAATTGCATGCATTTTCAGCATTCAGGTAACAAAGAATTTTGCCTTTGTCGCCAGTGTGGAAAACATAAATTACTTATGTCATGACTATAATTAAAATTATTTTTTTTATGTTTGACTTACTAAAAACAAATTTCAAGTTTATGATGGAATTTAAATGAATCTATGTTTAAGTTTCTGAGAAACTGTGACAGAAGGGTTAGTTCTATGTTGGTGCATCTGGAATTCATCATAATGACTTTGGTTAGCATTTTTTTCCTCTACAGAATATTAGCTGTATCCAAAGTTTCTAAGACTTTTAATTTCTATATGTTAATTTGAATATCTTATTTAAATATGTTGCAGGTTCATACTTATTGAATCATATTTTTTCATACTTGTGTGCTTATATGTATTACTTTATAATTTCACTTAAACCTAAGAAAAGTTATCTTGAAGAGAACCAAGAATCTAGTACTTAATTTTCATGAAGACAGCCCCTTCTAGTAATTTATATACTTTGATAATAAATTTTAGCCAAAGCTTGCTTGCTTTTTTTTTTTTAAACCCATTTCACATTTATTTATGAATGTTATGGCTTAAAAAGCACAGCCTAGTTGTAGAGAAAAAATGAACACATTTATAAATCACATTTCTGTTAGTCTGCACAGTACTTGAAACATTAGCACTCCAGGAATGTTTTTTACTATATGAATTTATTTGTTGTCACTAAAATCTCATCTTGATTTGACATCTCCATTGCCTTTAGATTTTAGAAATTCATTTAAATAAAAACACTGTAGTTTGAGGTATGTAATTTGTCAGTTAAAAACTTAAACAAGTAAACAGTTTGTCAAAAGGGAATTAGAGATCACTCTGTTGTGTTTATAACAATGTAAGTATACTTTTCTCTTTTTTATAGCTGGAAAGAGATGCATATGTCCAGGCGCTAGCAAGATTTACCTTACTTACAGTGAGTTCTGGTATTACTGAAATGAAACAGAAGAACATTGACACAATAAAAACACTTATCACAGTGGCCCATACAGATGGAAATTATTTAGGAAATTCATGGCATGAGGTATAAGCACTTTTCAACTTTACAGTTTGGTTTATAAAATGATTTAATGCTAAATATTCTGCCCACTGACATGCTTAAGTGTTTGGGGGAAAATTTAGTATATTCAGGATAAGTTTATTTAGGTTTTTATAATGATTTATAACATAGACTGTATTTAAATCCTGGCTCCATACATTTAAGTTTTTTTGCGATCATTTTTAATGTGGAATTAAAAAGTTTTTGTGTTTTTTTTTAATAATGAAGATTCTGAAGTGCATCAGTCAGTTGGAGCTTGCACAGCTTATAGGAACTGGAGTGAAACCTCGATACATTTCTGGAACAGTACGGGGCAGAGAAGGATCTCTTACTGGAACAAAAGATCAGGCTCCTGATGAATTTGTGGGTCTGGGGCTAGGTGAGAATTTTAAAAATTATTTTTATGAAGTATCAAAGATTATTAACTTCAGTATGTGTAACTTTATTGTAGCAAGGAAATATAATTAGAAGGACATGATAAAATGCCCTTTGGCTAACCTTATGGGAAAAGCAAGAAGACCATTTTTGCCTGGTCTAGTTTGCAGCATTAAGTGACCCTTAATCTAAATCTCATAGTTGGGGGTAGGAGAAAGGTGCAGTTTAAAATGACCTACTTTTAACACTAAGCAGGTAACTTAAATGAGTGAAGGCTTGTATAAGATGATAAATAGTTGGGGCAACTGGAGAAAGCGTTCACATTCAGGTTTTTTTTAAAGGCACTATGCAGTCCTAACCGGACTCTTATACTGGTATAGAAACTTCCCCATGGTTCCTTATCTGTTCAGTGTGGCCAGGAACTTCCAGATTTAACCCAGTAGAACAAAGCAAAATATTAGTGAGAATGGCTACAGAAGAACTAAAGACAATACATTTTGAATCATAAATGGAAAGAGTACCACCAGGGAGGAAGCAGCATTTAGACTGTCTTTGGTTTTGAATATGTACTTTGGAGTTTGAATTCTTTTGTGTATCTTCCTTACTGTGTGCAGGTTACTTTAACTCTCTGAGCTTTGGTTTCCACTTCTGCACACTAATAGTAATATCTACATAGAGGTCTTAGGATTAAATAAGAATATGTATAAATGGAGTTAGCACAGTGGCTGGTATATTAATGGTTTGTGGATTGTTCTCTGTCCACTTTCCCCACCCCACTTCCATCCAAGAAATCTAGAGACATGACTTAAAAAGAGCAGGAAAGAGATGAGATCGAGGAATATTTATGTTTTTAAGGTTTTTACTCTAGCAGTATATTTCTGGATTTTTTTTTATCTTTTTGTCTTTTAGTGATTTCTCTGTTATTGCTCACAGTAAAAATTCATAAGGAAATCCAAAAACTTCTTTAAGTTTGAAAAAATGATCCACAGGGAAAGAAGAAACACCAGGACCATGTGTGGCTTTAAGTTGGACTGGGGACAGTTATTTCCTAGTGATATTTCAACTGTGGCAGCCAGCAGTGCAGTTCTCTCACCCAGTTGCACCTTAGATACTTTGGTTCTGGGAGGTGAAGGTGTAGACCTAATAACTTGGTGACCCAGCAGGATTTAGAACCAGTGAGCACCTTCATGGTGACTTTTATCACTTAGAAGTCTGAGATACAGATGAAAAATATTTACCAACAAGTGAAATGAATGTGCATTGATTGATTCAGTAACTTTTGAAAGGCGTTTTTGTTTCGGGGGTGGGGTGGGGAAAAGCCAAATAGGAGTACAGGAAGGCTAAAATAATGACAGGTGCAAATTGCCAGGGCTTAATTTTGGCAAGTAATAAAAGTAGGTTACACTAAAAATAAAACACCAGTGGAGTATTTTATCTTCTAAAAGTTTTAGTCAAACAAGAGAAATAATGATACTTGCTGATAATGTTTCCTAGTATACTTGAAAGTAAATTAAATTAATTTGATCATTGTTGTGTTACCTAAGGTCTAAGAATATGAGATGACCTGTCTTCTCACTTCAGGAAAAGGGAATTTACACAAAAATACATACTTTTTGGATCTGGAAATGAAATAAAAAGTTCAGGCTTCCAAGCCACTCAAGCAACCAGCCATATTCTTCCACCTCTCTTTTCTTGTTTTATCTAGATTTCATCTTATGTCATCTACTTCTCTTTTGGGCCTGCTCCATTCTCCACTCATTCCTGATTGATTAGGTCTCTCATTTTTGAGTCTGCATCCTAGAGGGATTCAGTCTGTTGACTTGGCCCCTGTTGGGCAGAGTCTTCCCTTCAGGCCCTCTCATCAGTTATCAGCTAGCCCAGTGTGGCAGATGTCCACCCCTGTCCATCTGTGCCCTATCACTTACTCAGGCAGCAGATGTTTTCTTCAGCAGGATGCTGTAGTCAGAATTTAAGCTAGAAGAAGATGTAGTCCAGACATTTGAGCAGGTTTAATCTGTATATATATGGTTTTTAAAAAATAAATTAGTATCTGCCTTTATTGATAGCATCTACCTTCAGGTATTCCATGTAACCACGTTAATAGGGCTGAGTATATATTTATGTGACTTTCTGACTGATGTGACTGATGTGACTTTCTGCCTGATGTGACTAATGTGACTCTCTGACTGATAGGATGCAAGTCTGTACTTCCACTTTTTGGAAACGTGAAACTTTTAATAAGAATACATAGCATATGATATTTTTTAGAAAGGATTTTGTTTATTTGAGAGGGAGAGAGAGAGAGCACAAGTGAGAGGCAGAAGGAGAAGCAGACTTCCTGGTGAGCAGGGAGCCCGACGCTGGGCTCAATCCCAGGACCCTGAGATCGTGACCTGAGCCAAAGGCAGATGCCTAACCAACTGAGCCACCCAGGCGCCCACGTAGCATATGATTATTAGAATTATATGCATACTGTATATCAAAGTTTAAAAATTCAGTGATTTGGACATATAAATCTTATTTTTTTTTAAGATGTTATTTATTAGACAGAGAGAGACACAGCGAGAGAGGGAACACAAGCAGGGGGAGTGGGAGAGGGAGAAGCAGGCTCCCCGCCAAGCAGGGAGCCCGATGCGGGGCTCAATCCCAGGACCCTGGGATCATGACCTGAGCCGAAGGCAGACTCCCAACGACTGAGCCACCCAGGCGCCTCTGGACATATAAATCTAAGTGAATATTCACTCCTACCTCTTTGTTCTTTATCTGAGTATTTGTGCTTTGAGTAATTTGTTTGGTAAAGCTGAAACTATTAGCCTGTCATGTTACAGTGTTATACAGATCTTTGAAAGATTTCATGTGTTTTTGAAATAGGTTCTTTGGATTGCTAAACATTTTATATATATTTTTTATTCCTCTAAATATATATATTTCTTAATGATTACAGATTATTATATTTAAATATAATAATAATATTAAAAGCTCTTAAATATAAAAATAAAAAGTTTCTAGGAAGGACATTCAGATGATACACAAAGGAAGTTAGTGGTGATGGGCATTATTTTTTCTCATAGATTTTTCTTCGTTAAATTCCTGTAACGTGCTAATGTGCTTCACGTGTTGCTTGACACTATTTCCCTAACCACTCCAATTCTCTGTCACTTATTTCAGGCTTTCGTCCTTGTTCACTTGTATTATAGAAATAGACTCTTTGTCTTTCTAGCTCTAGTATCTCTTCCTGTTTCACTGTGTTCTACAGATACTACCAGAATTATCTTTCAGAAAATAGGTTGCATTATGTCAGTCTTCTAAAAGGTCTGTTCCCGGTTTTCAATTTTTTTTTTTTAAGATTTTATTTTTTGACAGAGACAGCGAGAGAGAGAGAGAGTACAAGCAGGGGGAGGGGCAGGGAGAGGAAAAAGCAGGCTCCCCACTGAGCAGAAAGCCTGACATGGGGCTTGATACCAGGACCCTGAGATCATGACCTGAGCCGATCGC
This sequence comes from Callorhinus ursinus, assembly GCF_003265705.2. NCBI lineage: Eukaryota > Metazoa > Chordata > Mammalia > Carnivora > Otariidae > Callorhinus > Callorhinus ursinus. The sequence continues at coordinate 18,527,127 of NW_027397067.1, read as the reverse complement.
AGACACTTAGCGACTGAGCCACCCAGGCACCCCTCAATCTTTTTTTTTTTCTGAGATTAATTTATTTATTTGAGATAGAGTGTGCACACATGTGCGCGAGCAGGGGTGAGAGGCAGAGGAGGAAGAAGGAGAGGGAGAGAAGCAGTCTACCTCCCAAGTGGTGAGGCCAAATAGGGTCGATCCCAGATTGTGATCATGACCTGAGCTGAAATCAAGAGTCGAGTCAGTCGCTTAACCGACTGAGCCACCCAGGTGCCCCATATGATTCTGTTTTCAAAAGCAATACATTAAACGTAACAGTCAGGGTTCTTCACATTTTAATGTTAGCCTCTCTTTCCAGCTTCATCTTCTACTACTGTTCTGTCCCTTCTCTTTTGTCCCCAGTAGATCCTCCCATTATTGCTGTAGCCAAGTGTGTTAAAACATGATGTTTACTTTCATCCTTCCATTAGTTTATATATGCTGCTCCTTTTCCTTCTGCCTCCTTTTCTACATGATTATCCTTCTAGGTCCAACTTGAATTAATATATCATCATATATGAAGGTTTTCCATGAGCTAATACCCCTATTCTCCTTCTCCTCCAAAAATTAGTTCTATTTAGTAAAACTTGTATTATATGTTATGTCATTAGTTTATCTCAGCGATGAAGTAATTATTACATTTTACTAAAGTTGGTTATAAGTCTGTCTCAGTCTGTGTCTCCTGGTAAATTATAAACTCTCTGAGGTCAAGGATCACATCTTTTTTCACATTGTTCAGTCCTGGAAGAGAATTTGAGTTTAGCTGCTTTAAATAGTATCATCTATTATGGTTGCATTCATAAAGGCATTTAGTGAGTGGTCAGTTGAGTCAACAAATATTTCTTAACATCTTCTTTGGACTTAATATTGAGTGACGTCAAGAAATAACAGCAATTAAAAAAATGTGTATGATCTGGTTCCTTGCCTTAGGGAACTTTTAATTGTGCTGAGAAGGCAACATTAACACACCTGTAGTAATTTATGTAAAACTGTATGGAAGAAATCCTGATATGACTATTATTTACTTAAGTAAATGCTTAGTTCAGAGGAACAATGGGAGGAATCCTTCCTGAGAACTCAAATTGGGTTTTAGATAGTTGAGGGATGGCCTGAATAGATTCTGTAATGGCTAGAATGTTGAAGAGTACTACCTTAAGTGCTAGGCTTAAAAAGTTTATGCTTTATCCTGAAAGTAATAGGCAGCAAAATGAATGTGATGATATAGAAAAATTAACCTGACAGGAGACTAGAAAGAGAGATTGAAGAGGGAAAAAATTAGCAGGGATAGCAGTTAGGAAACTATCCGTAATCTGGCCCTGAAATTATAAGGCTCTACATTGTGTAGGAATGAAAATGAAGGAATGACACCAGAAACAGATCAAAAGAAAGATTTAGTTACTAGTGGAGGAGGGGAAAGATACCAAAGATGATTGTGAGGTTAAGAGCGAAAACTGGGAAAATGGTTCTGTCCAACATATGGAACCAGTTTTGGGGGGAAAGAGAAATGATTTTTTTGAATAAGAAGATACTAGAAAATACAGTTAAAATTTCCAAAAAGCATTTGTAAATATAGAGGACTGGAGATTAAATGACAGGAAGATCTAATTATATGGAATTGGGAATCATTCTAAGAAGATAACATTAGAACTACAGTTAGTGCTGTTTCTTAAACATAAAGGGAAATTATGCCTACTGTCATTAATTTTGTGATCTGAATTCTCAGTGCCCCTAATTTGTTGATCTCTGGAAGCACAATTTGTCTTTATAACCATCCATGTCTATATGCCACTTAGTATAGCTAATTAAGCGCATTTGGCCTTGATATAGGTCACTGATGCCAAAAGAATTATTTACCAAAAGCTTTATTTCTTTCATTAGGAAAAAAACTGATTTCAGAAATATGTTTTAGAACTATAAGTGTATTCTTCTACTGAATTATTTTCAAACTGAAATGACTCTCTTTTATGTGTGGTAGTCGGAGGAAATGTGGACTGGAAGCAGATAGCAAGTATTCAGGAATCCATCGGAGAAACCAGTTCTCAAAGTGTTGTTGTTGCTGTAGATAGGTAAGGTATTTATTTTATTCCCTTTTCAAATGAATACTGTTTCAATTCTGTAGCATTTAGGTACATTTTGCTCCGTAGTGGTTAAAAAAGAAAAATTATTGCCAAAATAACTTTCCTTAAGTATTATAAGACTATATTGTGATATATGGTGGTTTGGTGATGAAGTACCTATAATTTTGCTCTTTAGATCATGGAATATAGGAAGGAGATAAACAGTATGAAAATTTAACTTAAAATAGATATTAGTGGACATTAGGGAAATGGTAATCTTGATGAAAAAGAACACGTTTTATTTTCTTCATAGAAAACTAATTGGTCTTATTATCCCTATATGAAAATGGAGTGTAATCTTTCAAGTCCTATTTGATATAAGGGTTGCATTATGGGTGAGTGAAGTATTTGCTGGCAATTCTCATTGCAAGCTTCTTTGGAAAGGACTTCAGAGTTTGTATATTATATGTATTACCAAGTATTCATCATTTTTAGTTTTCTAAAAGTGAACCCATACTAAGTGTTCTTTTGAGGATTAGCTTTTTCTAGCTGAATGCCCAAATATTTGAAACTTAACACTGACATTTAAATTTTCTTAATTCTTGTGATGAAACTGTCCAAAATATAATCTCTATTTTTTCTTGGTGCTTGGAGACTTAGGCTAATCCAGAATTTTACCTCAGATAAAACTTTTTGCTATAAGTACAGACTGAGCTAGAGTATTCACCCTGGAAATATTCCCTGCAACTTTTTCTTTGAAAAGAACTCTTAATCTTCACTTGGTGACCTTTTTCTTTTTTTAATAAGGGAAGGAGGTCATTTGCCTTTTCCTTATGAAGGCTAAAGAAAGATTGCATATCCTCTTAGACCCCCTATATAACCTGAAGGCTTACCATGTGCTTGGCACTTTTCAAAGTACTTCCTAGGTATTACTTATCACTTAATATTTCCAGTAACTTAATGAGATAAGTATTAATATTGTCCTTACTTTATAAAGGAGGAAACTGAGACAGAGGGGGCCTAAATAACTTGCTCATCCCCACAACTAATCTTGTCTTGATTATTGATGCAATAACGGTTTCATCCACAGAGAATTTTGAGGAGTGGTGCCAGGACATAGACTCAGGCAGCATGTCTCTGAATATACATTCTTACCCTCTCCACCAAGTCTCTGCCTGCATGTACAACTGGAGAGCCGTGTAATAATGTCTGCCCTTCTGCTGTCAGGGTAGCTTGTTTCCAAATCATTTTCTGGCCTTCAGTGTCTTTATGAGAATCTCTTCAGGCAAGAGTTAACATTTTACCTACTATTTATTTCCATGGTATATTTTATATGACCATAGCCAGTTCTCATTTATCCATCTATCCACTGTTTGTTGCAGGGAGACATTCACTCATTTGAGTAAATGATAGGCCTCTCCATTTTAAGAATTTAAGATATTTTAGAGGGGTCTTAACACAAATTCTGTTAGTACTTTGTTGTCTCAAATTCATCATCACCAGATAACTTCTACAAACATAAATCCAATGTCCAATTTTATACAAAACCTCAACATTTAAATTTTAGCTTATAGTAAAAGCATTAAAAGTTACATCTTTGATTTACTATAAGATTATATTCTTGTGTGGTACTTTTCACTTTCTCATTAAATTTCTTCTGAATTTCTCAGTATCAGAGTATATTTTCATATGTAATATTCTGACTCTAAATTCATAAGCTAAGTCAGTTAGATGACTTAGGTATTCAAGTCAGTGGTGCGAATATTGTTAGGCATCATCCTGGAAAGTTCTGTACTTGTAACGAGTCATTTTCTTGTCCTTAGGTCTGTTCTGAATAATCTGTTATGACAAGTACAGGAAGTAAACATGAAAAAAATCAAAGCAGTTTTTTTTTTCTTTTTTGCCTTTTCCTTATGAAGGCTAAAGAGCCTTCAACAGAAGCGTCTGTTTCTTAAGAAAAAAATATATGATTCTATTAAAAGCTACTTTATGCAGGAATAGATTTTGTCCGGGAATGAGTTCCCACTAAAAGTTAAAAAACAGTACCATAGTTTTTGTTTTTATTAATTTTAAGCACACCTGATCTAGCTTTATATTGACGCATCTCACACTTTGGAACATTGTCTCCTATCAGAAAATACGTGTAGCTCATCCCCAACTGCATTTGCTCATAAATATCTTCGGATTAGGTCTTAGAAATAAGTGTTACCTCTGATATTTTCACTGTGAAAACTTTTTACGTATACAGTAATTTAGTTTGCCCTACAGTTTGCAAGTTTTGTCAACCTTTTTTTTTTAGTTGTTTTTTTTTTGTATTGCTGCATTACTTTTCATTTTGTGGCTGAAGCAGTAATCTATCATTTTGTTTTCCTGCTCATAGTTTTTTAGCACAGGTCTTTTAATATTAACACACAAGATTTTCGTGCATCCGTCCTTTGCTTTTTCATACAAGGAATGCAGAATCTGTTTCATAGACTGATTTTGTGAAACATAGCTCTGTCCTCTTGCCTTAGTTTATGAAGGCTTAACTTTAAATGCCTCCACAGACTGCTATGCTCTACCATATGGCTTATCTGTAGTGGAGCATTACTAGAAATAAAGTGACCCCTCAGAGGCTACGAAAGTGAGTAGGAATTTGAATACCCTTTTTCAGGATGCATGCTCCCCCTAACTTCTATCACCCTGAGTCTATAAACTTGTCTGATCACTACTGGTATTTCTTTGTCCTTGTTCTCCATCATTTCAGGGCCTTCAGAGAATTTGTTGCTTCTTTCCCCTGTATTTACATATAATCTCCATTGCTTTACCCCTCTCCTCTTTGCCATTTGCTTCCTTCTCCGTTTAAAGAAATTTTTTTTCTTTTTTTCCTCCCTTTTCTTGTTGTTTTTCTTATATACTGTTTAGTTTTATCACTGGTTATTTTTTTTTTAATAGCCATTGCCTATGTACCTGTAGCTTGAGAAATCACCTAATGACATTTATAATGTGTACTCTAGCCATGTTCATTTTTGTTCATGTTGAGAAATTTGTAGCCTTTGTATATTTTTAATTTCTGGATCCAGTTTAACCAGTGAATTAAACGGGGCCTTTATTATGCTATTTTTCCCCCCAGGTGATGTTCTCAGCTAGATCTTTGAATTACTATTTTGTTCTGACAAGCAATAAGAGAAAATCATAAAATATTCCTTTAGCAGGAGATCAGAGTGTGAGTCATCATGTTGTCAGTTTTTTAGGCTGTTTTTCCTGTCTTGTATTTGTTACTCATTGCCAGAACACATGGACAGACATACAAGGGCGCTGAGGTTAAAAAATCATGATATACTCACAACATGGATATAGTGGACATAGTAGGAAAAAAAACTTTTAGAATATATTTTAAATGTTTTATGTTTTGCTCAGATAAGTGTAAGGCAGTATATCAAAGTAGTTAAGAGGGTGGACTCTGGAGGGTGCCCATCCTGGTTTGAATCTTAGCTGTAGGACTTACTAGTTCTGTGACTTTGAGGAAGTCATTAAATATCTTTGTGCCTCAGTTTATAAAATTAGAAGTTATACCAGTCCCTGCTTCACAGGCTATTTGTGATTACCAAGTGAGTGGATATATTATAAAACACCTAGAATAGCAGCCACTTCGTGGTTGTTGGTAGCTATTACTGTTACTATGATTACTTTTTATTTCTTTCTCTTTTTTTTTTTTCAGATTTATTTATTTTAAAGAGAGAGAGAGAGAGGGTGAGTGGGGGGGAGGGGCAGAGGAAAAGCGCATCCCAGGCAGACTCCACAGTAAGCACAGAGCCCGACATGGGGCTCAATCTCAGATCATAACTTGAGCTGAAACCAAGAGTTGGTCACTTAACCAATGGAGCCACCCAGATGCCCCAAATTACTTTTATTTCTAAGCTTAATATTTAACCTGCTTCTGCCTTTAAGGTTTCCTTTTTGCCATGCAAATCCTGTGGTACACAATGTAAATTGAGGAATATCAGTTCACCCTGGAAGGTGCATCAAACCCTTGGTTACGAACCCAGAGCATCAGTAAAAATGCAGACTTTAAAAGGACTAATAGGTTTATGCCGAAATCTTTTATGAAACTTTAGAAACAAAAACCTTAGTGAAGAAAGCTGGGCAAAGCTGGACAGCACAGCTTAACTCTAAACATTTGAATTTTCCAGGAAAACTTATTTAGCCACTTCTTGGTTAAACTATTAGAGACTATTTGCAGCTTCTGTTAAGTTGCTTGTAATTTAACATAAATGAGTTTTCTAATCAAATGTATGTTACTTGTAAAAGCAAAGAATTTTTCATCTTAAGAACATGCTTAATGCTAGTAGGTAATCAGGAAAATTTGAAAAAATCTTCTGTTTTGTACTGTGCCAATTATCAGTTCGTTTTACAAATTGATATTTTCCTTATCTTAGAGTCTCGTGTTGATCTAGTGTTTGTAAGCTTACTAATAAAATTACAATACATTCTTACTCTATTATCAAATGCAAAGGAGGGAGAGAGGAACATCCAAACTGTACTTGTTATGAAACAATATGTTAACAATATCATTTGACTACCTGATTTTTTGTTCCTTTAAACCAGATTTAAAGTAGCAAGTACCTCAGGCTACTTACTTTTGAGTTGATGTAACAGAAGTAAGACTTCATAAATTTTTGAATTATGTTTCTTTTCTTTAGAATATTTACAGGGTCTACAAGACTAGATGGAAATGCTATTGGTAAGTATATACATTTATTTCACTTAAATTGGTTTTTTGGCTAAAAGACTTGGAAGTTAAGCTAAAAAAATGTAAATCTATTTATATTATAGTGGATTTTGTCCGTTGGCTCTGTGCCGTGTCTATGGATGAATTACTTTCCACTACACATCCAAGAATGTTTAGTCTACAAAAAATAGTAGAAATATCGTATTACAACATGGGAAGAATAAGATTGCAGTGGTCTCGAATTTGGGAAGTTATTGGCGATCATTTTAATAAGGTATTTGAATAATTGTAGGATTTGCTTACATTTGTAATGTTTTTTGTTGTTTAAAATTCCTTATAATATAATTGAGACTTTTTTCTTTTTCTAGGTTTTTTAAATTACATTTTTGTAATTAAAATTAGAAAACCCTTTGAATCTTTTTTTTTTTAAAGAAGTGATTGCTGTGGGTTTTAAGAATTTAGTTAAAAAATGTTTTTCTTGTTGAGAAATACCTAGTGCTTTTGTGGAGAATTTTAGGATTTACCTATCTGTGCTATTAGTCATATATTTTTTCTAAAAAATGAAGAAATAGATTTTCACTGCTGACATTAGCACCCTGTATTTCTGTTGCCATTACAGGTTGGCTGTAATCCTAATGAAGATGTAGCTATTTTTGCAGTAGACTCCTTGAGGCAATTGTCAATGAAGTTTTTAGAGAAAGGGGAGCTTGCTAATTTCAGATTCCAGAAGGATTTCTTAAGACCGTTTGAACATATAATGAAACGGAACAGGTATTATATTTGTTGAATTGCTTAATATCAGAAAAATACCTTATTATTTTCCACCGCAGGGGGAAAACAGAAGAAAGGAGAAAAAAAAACTGATGGGTTTTATGTATATGCATATCCAAGCAATTATATTAATATTTTAGGTCTCCAACAATTCGAGATATGGTTGTACGGTGTATAGCACAAATGGTTAATTCTCAAGCTGCTAACATTCGGTCTGGATGGAAGAACATTTTCTCTGTGTTTCATCTAGCTGCATCCGATCAAGATGAAAGCATAGTGGAACTTGCATTCCAAACAACAGGGCACATTGTCAGTGAGTATTCGTCTGCCTGCGTTCACGTTTAAAAAAAGAAAACAAAACTTTAATGTGTTCAGAAAATAACACAAAAGTAGGATCACAGGCCTATCCTGGGTTTTAAGTTTACCAAGTTTTGCCTGTAGAAACAGAATACATAATGACAGTAATATTATCATAGTTAACATTTATTGAATGTTTACCTTGTGGCAAGAACACTAAGCACATTGAATGTGTTTCCTTTCGTGTTTACAACAACTCTATGTTTGCAACAACTCTGTAATGAAGTGTCTTCATTATCCCTTTTTAAATAGATCAGAAAATTCAGGCCCAGTGAGGTTAAGTGACCTGCATAAGGTGCATGATGGAGTTGTTGGGATTCAAAGCTAGGGAGAGGTTTTGGACCACTCCATTACACAGCCTCCTTAAGGGAGAATTAAATACTGAGGATGTAAGTTAAGCCTGTCTGAAAGATGATAATGATGACCATCATCATTTTTCACAGATTAAGAGACTGAAATACAGATAGGTTGAACATAATTTTGTATATTCAACTCAACAACTACTGATTCGGGACGTACTGTGTACTGTCACTGTATTATGTGCTGGGTTTATAGTGTGAAGAAAACACAGACCTGTGTCCCTCTCCCCACTACTCAGGACAGTCAAGTAAGCAGTAATGACAGATAGCCATGTCTCTTAGGCATCAAAACGCTTCACCTTTAAGTATGCTTTACATTTGGGGGTTGGTGTTTTTTGGTGCAGTTAAGAATAATAAAAAAATTAAAATTACTTTGATATATTTTTTACCCTTTTAGCTCTTGTGTTTGAAAAACACTTTCCAGCGACCATTGATTCTTTCCAGGATGCAGTGAAGTGTTTGTCTGAATTTGCGTGCAATGCAGCTTTCCCAGACACAAGTATGGAAGCAATTCGACTTATTCGCCATTGTGCAAAATATGTGTCTGATAGACCTCAGGTATAGTGTCATTTAGTAAACAAAATTTTGCTGAGTATTTATTTCCAGTCTGAGATCAAAGTTTATTTGGGAATTGAGGGGATAGGAAACATTTTTCATTAAACCCCAAAATTATCTGAGCTTGATTCTGACTTAAGTGATTAGTAATAATAGCTATCATTTATTAAAGGTATCAGGTCTTTGTTTTTCCAAGTGTAATGATAGCTGTCATTTAGTCTACAGCCATACCACCCTGAACACGCCCGATCTCGGAAGCTAAGCAGGGTTGGGCCTGGATAGTACTTGGATGGGAGATAGCTGTCATTTATTAAAGATGTCACGTGTTTTTCTATTTCATACGTATTAACTTGTTTAATGTTCTTAACTTTATGGGATAGGTAGTGTTATAGCCTCATACAGATAAGGAATCTGAGGCACAAAGAAGTTAAAAAATGAGATCTTGCCATTTGCAACGACATGGATGGAACTGGAGGGTGTTATGCTGAGTGAAATAAGTCAATCAGAGAAAGACATGTATCATATGACCTCACTGATATGAGGAATTCTTAATCTCAGGAAACAAACTGAGTGTTGCTAGAGTGGTGGGGGGTGGGAGGGATGGGGTGGCTGAGTGATAGACATTGGGGAGAGTATGTGCTATGGTGAGCGCTGTGAATTGTGCAAGACTGTCAAATCACAGATCTGTACTTCTGAAACAAATAATGCAACATATGTTAAGAAAAAAGAAAAAGAAGAAGATAGCAGGAGGGGAAGAATGAAGGGGAGTAAATCAGAGGGGGAGACGAACCATGAGAGATGATGGACTCTGAAAAATAAACTGAGGGTTCTAGAGGGGAGGAGGGTAGGGGGATGGGTTAGCCTGGTGATGGGTATTAAAGAGGGCACATTCTGCATGGAGCACTGGGTGTTATGCACAAACAATGAATCATGGAACACTACATCAAAAACTAATGATGTAATATATGGTGATTAACATAACAATAAAAAATTTAAAAAATAAAATAAAAAAGAGATGTGGAATGAAAAAAAAAATGTGTCCATGGTTGCAGAGCTAGTAAAGGAGACAAAGGGTTTGAACCGAATCCTGTGTTTTTAGCCTTTTAGCCCATACTGTTTCTTGCATGTGGTGCTGTGCAGTACTGAAGTTGACTGTCTGTCTATGGATGAGTGTGGACTTAAGCACTGAAGTAAAAAGTTGAATTGGCAACCTGGTTGAATTGGCAACCTGGTTGAACATAATTTTGCATCTTAACTTGCGTCTCTGAATCTATCTCTGTAACTATTATCAAGAGAAGTGATACATTAGATTTGGTAGTAAGATTTTTTACTACATACTAACATGGACCTATGGGGGTGCTTAGTACTTTTTACATACATTGACTCATTTGACCTTTACACTTCCCAGGGCGGCTGATAAGGCTGCACGTGTCATAACCAGGGAAATGATAAAAATGCAAGCCTGATTTAACCTGGCGAATAGAATAATACAGAAAAGCTGATGACAGAGTTGAAGCCGAAACCAACTTTGGAATTTTAGTACAGTGCTCTTCATAGGCAGTTTTATAATCTCCATCTTTCTATAAATTGTTTATCAAATTGCTTACTTTCCATTTGTAAAGCATTTAAAATATTTTTTGGAGAAATAACATACAGGTGTTACGTTTTGCCTTAAGTATATCTACCTTTCTTCCTGAAGGCTTTCAAGGAGTACACAAGCGATGATATGAATGTGGCGCCTGAAGACAGGGTTTGGGTCAGAGGATGGTTCCCAATCCTCTTCGAGTTGTCCTGCATCATCAATAGATGCAAATTAGATGTAAGAACCAGGTAACAATCAGTGTTTGTAACTATAATTTTGAAAGGCTCATTTTGACCGCAATGAATTTTTGTTTTGTGAATGTAAGTTCAGTAGTTGAAGGCCATAAGTCCATAAGTCATGTATTTTATCAAATATAGTAATATAGTAATATTTGATAGGCAGATTTTAAAATATGTTAAATGGAACAACAGTAAAAATGGAAATACTACTTTTCCTCCAGATTTTAGTCTAACATTTCACTTGGAGTTTTAGCTTCTGTGTTAATTTAATAATGTTACACAGTCTGTCTTTTCATACATTTGTTTCCAAATAAAAATTGAAGTTAGTGGCAAAATTTATTTTCCTGACAAATGCTAGAAGAATTTCTCAATGCACATCCTTGGTCAACTTTAGAGAAAGAACCATTTCTCTTTGAAGACTGGTAAGTAACAGTTTTGAATAATACAGGTCTATTAACAAAGAAGTGGGCTCTTTCAAAAGTATATTCTCAATAAAAGATCTGTATGAATGTATGGTCCATTTGTGAAGAAACTATTAGGGATATAATGCAACTGGATAAGCATTCAATATGCACTTCTTATGTTACAGTTCATGTCATTCCCACAGTAAAATTTTTATCCTACATTTTTTACTACCAAATTGAAATGACTGATTTGTGTATCCTGTTACCTGTCAACAAGTGCTTGAGGCACCATGAGTTCAATCATATGTTTAAATAAAATCTGTCTTTTATGTATCCCATCTTCTTTTTAGGGAGAATCATTAGTCATTTGGGTAATTAACTTTATTGGATTTTTTTAAATTGGAAAGGTAGTAAATAGAGAATTGTAAGATATCAGCGATAGGACTATAATGAAGGAATGAACCTTTCCTTCCTCCTCTTATGCCACAGCCACCCTTATCCCCATTCAAGGTGGAGTTGATATATATCCTAAGAAATTTCATTTTTATTTGTTATAAGAGAAATTTTATAAAATTAGGGAAATAATCCAAAATAGGACTCAAACCTTAGGAATTTGTCATAGAATTTAATAATCACAAGAACATTATACAGCATTTTAGACATTGAGAATTGTTTGGCAGTGGACCTGTTAGGCACTGGATAAAATTCAAGATAGCCCCTGATTCATGTAAACTAAATAACTGAGATTTACAACTTTGAATTGTCCAGCCACATCATTGGAACAGCTAACATATCACGACCGACACATCATATAAACTCAGCACCCCCTCCCTGCCCTTGTTTCTTTGTAGAAATTTATTTGATGAGGGGACCTTCCTACTTCCTTAGTCTTTGAGCCTGCCCTGGTCTGGGACCATCCTGTTTTCCTTCTTGCCATATCCCATGTTCAGATTATGGATGAGTTCTAGTTGTTAAAGAGAAGAGAAAATATGTATTCTAGTTGATAAAGGAGAGGAAAGATATGAGTAAGCTTTTTGTTCAGTAATGGCTTTTTCTTATTTTATTCCCAGCTTTGTAAGGGCTGATATTTAGATTACATTTAAAAAATGTAATACCATGATTTGTATAACAGGTTAATTACACAGTACTTTCACATGTGTTCTCATTTGATTGCCTCAAAATTCTGTAGATTGAGGGTTGGTTAATTAACCTAGGGTCTCACATACTCTTTTTCCCTGTACCAGCAACTTAAGTATTGCTTTCAAAAAGATTTTCTTGAACAGTGAAAATCCTTGGAAACCTCTGTAGCTCTGTGGGCCTGGAAGAAACAGGATTCCCACATCCCCTTATCCCTAGCTGTGGGAGTTAGCATCCAGTTACTTAGAGTGGGAGGAAATGGATTCCAAGCTCAGGAGATGGAGGAAGAGGGAGCCTTGTTCCATTGTAGGGGGAAGAATGAATTCCAACAGACTTCTCCCAAAGAAGAGAGTATGTTTCTTCCACAAGAATTTCTTTACTACGGTTCCTTTACTTTTCATTATACACATTAGGTATCTCTTATGGATCAAATAACTCATGGATCAGATAACTGCTCTGAACTTGCTGTAGGACCAAGCTACCATAATGTACTTTACACGTTTATTTAACAGTTAGTTATAGCCTGCTATGTGCCAGACATGAATTAGGCCCAGAGGTAGCATAGCAGCAAATGAGCTGGACTGCGAACCAGTCCTTATGGAGTCTTTAGATAACATTTGGTTCTGGCTTACCATCAGACTTCTTAGAAATATAAACCTTTTTCTAAATGGACAGATACCTGTTTTGCTAGAAGAAAGTAACATGTAGAGAAAAGATCAAGCTTTTTAATGGTTACATGAAGGGGTTATTTAGAGGAAGATAAGGAATCAGGAAGGCAGTGTTAAGTTTTTAATTTTAACACTTATTCAAAAAGACAGTGAATATGATACTAAGCAGTTTATTTGTTAAGTAAATACTTATTGTGTGCCTTGTGGGTAACAAGCATTGCTCTGTCTGGAATATAGTAGGAAACAAACTGCCCACATGAATGTCTTAGTGGATCAGTTCCTTTGGTTTCTGGGATATCTTTTTCAAAGAGTTATAGGACTTTTAGCTAACACTTTAATTGCTCATACAGTATCCCTGAACTAATTTTATGATTATCATTCACAATCTTTAATTTCATTTACAATCTTAAAATGCTGGGATGATGGGGTGGGAGTGGAAGAAAAGTGAAATAAAACATTTTAAGGACAAGGCCTTTGGAATTTTCTCCTACATGATGCGTCCCAAAGAAACCAGTTTTACAGTTGAAATTTCTTAAAACTGAATATCTTATGTTAGTTTAAAACCAGTTTTGAACTTTTTTAGTAGCTTCATGACCTCTAAAAACTATTTTAAGAGGGAATTCTGATGTGGCATACTTTTTTGTATTACAGCTGTCCACTTGTGTTCTATCCTTTTAGGGGTTTAACAGTAATGTTCGAAATAATGAAAACTTATGGCCACACTTATGAAAAACACTGGTGGCAGGATTTATTTAGAATTGTTTTCAGAATCTTTGACAACATGAAATTGCCAGAACAGCAGACAGAGGTAAGAGAAAAATATTTTCATTTAACACAGTCAAGTTAAAAGGTTCTGAACATTTTCTCTAATACAGTTTAGTAGATCAAATCAAGTAGCTGGAAAAGAAAAAAAAGTTCCTAGAGAGTTTTTCATTATAATAAAAAGTATGTCTTTATAAAGAAAGAACGCTATTTGGGGATAGAATCTGAGTTAATGAATTGGTTGTTTTCAGTGTTTTTGTTGAACTTCCAGTTTCTTTCCTCATTTTAATATTGCCACAGTTACAGACACCAGTAGCTTTCTTTAGTATTCATAGTGACATCTTATTCTGAAGTGAGTACAGAATACATAGTAATAAGTTTTATTTATTTTATTTCGGTGTCTTTTACTACAAACCAATTATAGTATACATCTCAGTAAATGTAGGGAGAGAGCCTCAAGTTTTCTTGTTTTGTCCCATATAGCTATATTAAATCTAGACATGAGGGACACTGACCTGCACGAAGTTTTACTTTAGATCTATGACTTTTAAATCTACAGTAGACTCTTACTGAAAACATCTAAGTAGGCATATGTGTATGCACTGGCACAAAACTGTATATGAAAATTATCAGCTAGTCCAGATTAGTCCTTTATATATTTGAGAAAAGTATTTATTTTGTATGGCCCTATTCACCATTTATGGTATTTTCAGGTAACCATACTTCATGAAAGTTTTATTTTAAATTTATGCTAATAAGCACACTTGGATAAATTCTTACTTCCTTCCCCTTTCTCTTTTATGTTCTGTCATATTATGGAGCAAGGCCAGCTGTTGATATCATGCATATTGTTTGAGAAGAGTTATAATGTTAATAGCAAGACAATTCAGTGATAATTTTTTAAAATCAAAAATAATACAAAAAATAGTTCAAATTATTTTATACATAAATTGTGGAATAATGGAGAAAAAATAGATCTCAGATACTGAGTCAAGGTGAATGTAATATTATAGAGGGAAGTAAGTGCTCTGAAAGGAACATGGACAGGCTTAGCATTTTAAATATGCAAACATATTTCTTCTTTAATTCTGGTTGTTGATGAATGGTCTGACCTTCTTTTAATGACTTTTTTCCCTTAGAAAGCTGAATGGATGACTACGACTTGTAATCATGCACTTTATGCGATCTGTGATGTATTCACCCAGTATTTAGAAGTACTCAGTGATGTACTTTTGGATGATATTTTTGCCCAGCTCTACTGGTGTGTGCAGCAAGGTCGGTCTATAGCAAATAGTGACACAAAGTGTTAAATGTGGCCCTGGCAATATATAAATGAATTGCTCTTTTCTTTTCCAGACAATGAGCAGTTAGCACGATCTGGTACAAACTGCTTAGAGAATGTTGTTATTCTGAATGGTGAGAAATTTACCCTAGAAATCTGGGATAAAACTTGTAACTGCACACTGGATATCTTCAAAACCACAATCCCACATGCGTAAGAAGATTTTACTCAACTTTATATTTGTATATTGAATGATAGACATAAAAAGTTTGATAGTAACTAGTGATTTTTTTACCAAACTCTTTTAAAAATACCTCAGTGTTCCATGAATTTGTATTTATTGCAAACCAGACTCCTATAAACTGTAACAAATACTTGAATTAAATTCTTTATAAACCAGACACTTCAGTCTGATTCATCATATGGTCATTGGTCATACTGAGGTGATTCTGCTTTAATAGGGTTTTATTTATCCAGATTAAAGCAAGCAGTAGTTTTGAATTTTAAAGAAGCAAAAAAACTAAACATATATTTCAGTTACTTTAGATTTAATAATCTAAGGAAAATTTATTTGCAAATGTATTTTATAGTTAATTGTCATCTTGTAATGAATTAGTTTGGAATTGAATTGTAGTGAAAGAGTTTTTATCAATGGAGAAACTAAGACATAGTCTCACTTAAATGACTAATAGCATGTGGATTATTTGTAGGACATATTTGAAGTTACTTCCCAGCTCAGCCTTTGGGGCTCTCTGACCTATGCAAAGTTTTACTTTAGATTTACTATTTTTAAGTCTACTTAATAACATCCTTTAAGTCTTACTTAAGTCTTACTTAAAACATCTTAAGTAGATACATGTGTATGTACTGGCATAAAATGATGTATGAAAACTAGGAGTTCAGATTTTTAAGCATCATAAACTTTTTCTGGACATGAGTGAAATGTTTGCACTGATATGATCCCCTTGTAAGTATCCTAATAAATAGGACATTGGAGGTCAAACAAAAGGGACACAACTCTAGGAAAGCAGTCTCTAGGTGGGTCTAAACTAAAAAGACAAATATTGGTCAGCTTTTCTTATTTTTTTGGTGCACATTTTGTTGGAACAATGTACTTGACAAATGATCCATTTTTGTCAGAGTTTATCTGTAGCCCTTATGTCAAAAGACAGTATGAATTCTTGCCTAGCTGTTGTCCCTGTGAAGTCAACAGAAACCAGCCAGGCTGAACATTCTTTTTGTTTGTTTGTTTTAGGAACTGCCTCTGTTTTAATTTATTGAATTAAGATACATGATCTTAAAGATCATCTAATCATTTCTTAATAGAAAATAACTGTACTAGAGTTCTTTCCAAATTGAATTGAAATGATGTATCTACCATTGTCTGCTCCATTTCCCAGGAGCTTCTGCTTCTCAGAAGCAAGAACTTGGGCCTTAATCATCCTTCTATTCCAAGTACCCAATCCAGGGATGGCAAGTTAGTTTCTTCTTTTGGGCCAAATTTTATTCCATTTATTTTTATACATTTAAAAAAAAAATAGAATCTAAGGAGATCCATGAATTTTTGAAAAGTCTCAAACTTTTCTCAGTCTCACTTTAGGAAATATGTAATGACATTAATACTTAGAAAAAGTGAGTTTAAAGTTTTTGAAACTTTTCAGAAGTTTTTTTTTTTTTTAAACTAATGACCAGAGTACCCTTTTGATTATATTATATGCTAGTCAGTTGTTTTCTGGAAATACATATTTTAAACTTTTTATTAGGTTTTTTTCAGCAAATGGTTTTTAGCAGTAGTCAGAGAAGGATTATATTGTTTTTGGCATATTCTTCGGACTTTTTTATGCCTGTTTTAAAACATGTTGGATGTGTCATGTTTCACACTCGCAGTGATTGGTGTGATTCGGTATTTTTAAAGGCTCTTAACCTGGCGTCCCTCTTCTGGAGAAACTGTTCCCCCACCTCTATCTCCTGTGAGTGAAAAACAGCTGGTAAGTTTTCATAAATAAGTCATACTTAAAATTGCTTGTGAGAAGTAATTTTACCATGGGCCAAATTCTTTTATGTGAGTCCATGTCTTTAAAAAAGATGGCATAAATCTGTCCAAAATTCTTAGGTTAAGCTTCATAATGGTAAATTTCCCGGGTGGCTAAAATTTATCTCTGTAAGTGCCATGAGGGAGGTATTTTAAATTATTTTATAATGTAGATGGTCTGAGACACAGAGTAAAATGATGTCAAGAGTTTTAAGAGCCAGGTATGAGATTATGTAAGGAGTTCCATGCCAAGGGGCACCTGGGCAGTGCAGTCGGTTAAGCATCCACCTCTTGATTTCAGCTCAGGTCTTGATCTCAGGGTCCTGAGTTCAAGGCCCACATTGGGCACCATGATGGGTATGGAGCCTACTTTAAAAAAAAAAAAAAAATTAAAAAGGATTTCCATACCAAGCTAAAGATGTTATTGGTTATTTATTTTAAAATTTTAATTTGGATACAATTTAACCTATGAGAAATATTGCAATAACAGTTCAAAGAATTTTAACATACCCTTCACGCAATATATTTGCTTCGTAGGTCTGCCACAACAAATTACCACAAACTAAGTGGCTTAAAACAACAGAAATATATTGTCTCCCAGTTTAGGAGGCCAAAGGCCCAAAATGAAGGCATCAGCAGAGCTGCATTTTCTCCAAAGGCCTTAATGGAGAATCCTTCTTTGCCTTGTTCAGCTTCTAGTGGCTGTTGGCAACCTTCGGCATTCCTTGACTTGTACACACATCATTCTAATCTCTGCCTCCATTTTCACATGTCTGTGTAAAGTCAAATCCGTTACGTGTCAAATCTGCCTTTCCTTTTTTCTCTTCAAAGGACACTAGCCATTTCTTATAAGATAAGATATAAGCCACCTCATTTTAAAATCTTTAATTACCTCTTTAAAGACCGTTTCCAAGTAACCTTCATAAGTACCAGAGGTTCCAACTTTAATATACCTTTTTGGGGCCACTGTTCAACCTATTGCAGTTTCTACCCCCTGGTACCCAAAAATTCATGTTCATCTTTCAGGCAAAATGTATTCATGCCATCCCAATATTTCCAAAAGTTTCATCTCATTATAGCATCAACAAGTCCAAAATCTGATCTAAACATCATATCAAAAGTCCCAAATCTCATCATCACAGCCATCTAGATCAGGTATGTTGTCTCTTCTGGGGGCGTCATCCGTCCCCATCTGTGGACCTGTAAACCGAGAAAACAAATTACCTATTTGTAAAATACAGTGGTGGGACAAGCATAGGATAAACATTCTCATTCCAGAAGGGTGAAATTGGAAGGAATAAAAGGGTCACTGGTCCTAAACAGGTTCAAAACCCAGCAGGGCAAATTCTATTAATTTTTAAGGTCTGAGGGGCACCTGGGTGGCTCATTCAATTAAGCATCTGCCTTCAGCTCAGGTCATAATCCCAGGGTCCTGGGATTGAGCCCCGAACCTCCCCCCACTCATGCTCTCTTCTCTCTCTCTCAATCAAATAAATAAAAATCTTTCAAAAAAAATTTTCAAGGCCTGAGGATAATTCTCTGTACCTTGATACTCTGCCCTCTGGGCCCACGGCTCCTTCCTGTGCCCCTGCAGCTCTGCTCTCTAAATCATTTCTTCTTAAAGGTTAGCATGTGTTTGCAGCCATGTAGCCCATTTCCTGCCTGTAGAATCCCAGAGATCTGATAACCTTCATTCATTTTATCCTATGTCTGTCCCTTTCAGTCTAGGCTGGCTGTTTCTACTGGTATATCATTCTTAAAATCCCTGTGGGTCTCTCGTGTATGTCAAGAGGGTTATTCATGGAACCTTTCTGGATAACTTCATCTCTCTTCCAGGCTTCTGCTAAGATGTTTGATTGGATCCACACACCTCATCTCTTTCAACAAAATGTTGTCTAACTGTCCAAAGAAATGTTTTCATAACAATGAATTTTCCAATTTTAGCATCCTTTGCAGTTTATCCTTCCAAATTAGCAAGTGCTAGTTCATTTTTGCTTAGTAGTTCCTTCCTCAGTGTATCTCTCTAGCCTCTCATTTTTCTGTAAACACCAAAGAGAAACTGGGCCACACCTTTAGCCTTTTGCTTAGAAATATCCTCAGCTAAATATTCAAGTTCATCACTTAGGAGTTCTGCTTTCCACCCAGTAGGACAACACAGTTGAACCAAGTTTTCTGCTACTGTATACAAATATCACCTTACTTCCATTATCCAGTTACATGTTCCTGATTTCCTTCTGAGACCTCACCAGAAGCACTTTTAACATTCATATTTCTGTCCACATTCTATTCCATGCCTTATATGTGTATTCTTTAGGGTGACAGAAGACAAGATTTCTCCATTATGCATTTCACTGCCTTCTGCATCCTCACCAGAATCGTATTTAATGGCCATGTTGCTACTAACAGTCTCTTCAAGGCAGTCTAGGCTTTTTCTGTTATATGCCTCAGAACTCTTCTGGTTTCTACCATTACCCGGTTCCAAAGCCACTTCCACATTTCTAGGTATTTCTTATAGCAGCACCCCACTTCATGGTACCAAAATCTGTATCAGTCAGTGTTCTACCAGTGGGAAATATCTATCTATCTGTGTGTGTGTGTGTGTGTGTGTGTATATAAAATATATGTATATGCATAGATCTTTTTTTTTTTAATTTAAATTTCACAGAATTGGCTATGCAATTATGGGTGCCAATAATTTGAAATCTGTAGGGCAGGCTGGAAACTCTTAGGCAGGAACTGTAGCTGCCGTCCACAGGCAGAATTACTTTCGGGAGACCTGAGGCTTTTTGGTGGTCACATGAATCTCCGGCCATATTATTGAGGATAATCTTTACTTAAAGTTGACTGGTTATAGATGATCACCACATCTACAGAATACCTTCACAGCAACACTTATATTGGTGTTGGAAGTAACTAGACCCTATAGCCTAGCCAGGTTGACACATAAAACTACATGACACCATGTTTCACCAGATGTTATCATTTCACTACATTTGCTTTATTATTTCCTCCCTCCTTCCTTTTTCTCTCTCTTTCCCCCCCCCACAAACTTTTCAGAATTCTTTGAATGTAAATTGAAAATAAGATGTCCTTTTCTCTTAAGTTTAGTGTTTTTCCATAAAAAAACAAAGCAAAAGCACTTACATAATCACAGTGCCATTAACAAAATCAGGAAATTACCATTGAAACAGTACTGTTATTTAATCTGGACTTACTGAATTTTAAACCTAGGAGGCCAGAGCTAGCATATTAGTGTCCATTGGTCAGTTTATCCCTCTCACAACTTTTAAATTCCCTGTCAACAGCTAAAACTTAGATTTCACAGAGAAGTACTACTCTGAATTTATCTTGAGAGAACAGTCATATCTGATATATTGGGGCCACATTGCTCCATGACCCTGACCTGTAGGAGTTGTCTGTTCATTATAGACTCCACCACTTACGAAACCCTCTTTCAAGTCCAGAATGAGCTTGCTCTCTTTTTTGTTTTTCTTAAATTTGGCCCACCCTCTGCTTACTCTGTGGGCTTTTGTTTTTGCTACCTCTGCTGTATAGTATAGTAGTTTGCAGTGTGGGCTTTGATGCCAGACCCAAAATGAAATCCTGGCTCTGCAGTGACTAGCTCTGTGGCCTCAGCAAGTTACCTGACCTCATGGTAGAGTGAGTTTTGTGATGGGAGTTAAGTCAGGTAATGCATTATAATGCACATAAAGTTGTTGGAACTGCATGTGCCAGGGTGAGTGATGAGAGGCTGGGCTGCGGCCGGGCTCCACAGAGGGAGGCAACAGTGCCCCTTGGGACCAGCTCACCGTCTCCTCTGTGAGCTGCTGCTGCCGCCCCTTCTTTCACCCCGCTTCCTTTTGCTTTCCCTTCTCTGTATGGCTTACAGCTTGCCAGTAAACTGCAGTGTTTTCTCGCTGAATATTTCTTGCCGTGTACTGGAGGACTACTACTTATTTATTTTTATTTGTTTCATTAAACTTTTGTTTTAATGGGTCTCAAAATTCTGTGACAGATTTTTGGTCAAGTGTTTTCCATTAAAAAGTACTGATTTTAAAAACTAATAACCTAAAAAAAACCCTAATAACTTAAAACTGCCACACACACACACACACACACACACACACACACACACACACACACACGTCCACAAAACATTCTCCTTTCCTTCTGAAGGTTTTACAATGTATTGTTATCATTAACCAGTCTTTTACTATTAAACTTAACTGGCCAGTTGATACAAACATTTCTGAGACTGTTCTTCCACCACTGAATAAGACCAGGGTGTCAGGTTATTGGGGATAATACTCATTTAGCCTTTGAACTTTCTGGGCAGACTTGGTGACCTTGCCAGCTCCAGCTGCCTTCTTGTCTGTCTCATGTCACAAACAGCAAAATGGCGCACAGAATAGTCAGAGAGGTTCTCAACACACACAGGTTTGTCAGGAGCCATGTCAGCAATGGCAGCATCACCAGATTTCAAGAACTTAAGAGCCGTCTTCCCCCTTTCTCCTGGGATGACAATCAGTCTTCTCCTTCATCTCCACAAATTTGCAAGCAGTCTGACCTGTGTGACAATCAGTACAGATGCATATCCAGTACTGATTTGGTGAAGGATTACTTTTTAAAAAATAAAAATAGAAATATACCCTGTTAATATAAAAAAAATTTTTTTTTGGATAGTATAGAAGAAAATAGGGTAAAAAATGCAGGTCCCAGGATGCCTGGGTGGCCCATTCGGTTAGGTGTCTGCCTTCAGCTCAGGTCATGATTCCGGGGTCCTGGGGTCGAGCCCCACATTGGGCTCCCACTTCTCCCTCTGCCTGCCTCTGTCTCTCTCTCTCTCTGATAAATAAAATCTTTAAAAAAAAAAAAATGAAATTCCCTTTTTATACTGCCCCCTTTGGCCACAAGTCGTATTTAATGTTGTGATGTGTATCCTTCCAGCTGTTTTCCATACATTTTGTATATAGTTAATATTAATTATATGTGGTTTTTCAAAAAATGAAATCTTATTTTGAGACTAACATTTTATATTTGGAGTAGCTAAGAGATGTCTCCACTTCAAAACATAGAGATAGCTTTCATAGGAGCTCCTCCTTTTCCAGTAAAGGGTCCTTTTTTTTAAAGGGGAGGTGTGGGCATATTTCTGGTACACAGCTGTTCTAAAAAATGCAAAGATTACCAAAAAATCATCCTCATTTACATTGATTAATCAGAAAAATTGAGAAAGCAATATGCCTAACATTAAAAAAATTCCTCTGATACAAAGGAGACTTTAAATCCCCAATACTGTGATCTAGTTTTTGTGTACATTTAATTTCCTGGGGAGAAGCTTCTTAGGAATCATCAGAATGTTCCAAAGAGCCAGTGCCCAAAAAATTTAAAAACTAGTGCCTGAAAAAAAAAAAAATGTTTTTCCCTTACATTCAGTAGGACAATACATTTTTTATTCTGTCAACTGATTAATTTCCCCCCTTAGTGTACAAGTTAAAAAGAGACTTTTTTATAGTTAATTTTAAACAATAAACGTTCCCTTAAAGGACTTACAAATTTAGAAGTGTTGTTACATGCATTCTTCCATTAAAGTTTTTATCTAAAAGTGCATTATAGGATGCCTGGGTGGCTCAGTCGGTTAAGTGTCTGCCTCTAGCTCAGGTCATGATTTCAGGGTCCTGGGACTGAGTCCCCCGAGTTGCCCTGGAGTCTGCTTCTCCCTCTTCCTTTGCCCCTCCCCCCTGCTCATGCTCACGTGCTCTCTCTCCCTCAAATAAATAACATCTTTAAAAAAAAATTAACTATATTATAGTCCATCATGGCCAAAGAAATTACCCAACTACTCTAATGGGTCTATATAATTATTAGTAAAGGCCTCCTGTGTATTAAACATGAAAAATACAAAGATGAGTAAGAACAATTACAGCAGTAATAATATGGCTTTAGATTTGTGTAGCACTTCACCGTCTAAAAAATATTTTCACATTTGATCCTTTCAGCAATTTTTTGAACCCAGTTTGGTACATTATCCCCGTTTTATACGGAACAGCAAATGAAAAATCATAAACTGTGATACTTTAAATCTAAGTTAAAATACTATTTTGATTAGCACTGTTTCTTGGGAATGTAAGCCTCTGCCTTCTTTTCATAAACCCAGGTGAGGTCGCTTCTGGCTAAGGCTGTTAGGGTAGAGTTCTCAGTTCCTCTGGAAACCACGTTCTAGATTCTGTCCGGAGTGTGTTGTATTGCTGTAACAAAATAAAGCTAGAATAGTAATGCCAGCTATCACATATTGTCTGACACTGTGGTAGTGCTTTGCATTTCTTACCTTGTCCTTAATAACTTACAAGGAAAGTGTCCTCTCCATTTTCAGGTCAGAAAATCTTAACACAAGAGGGTTCTATGCTTTTCCAAGGTTACATCTAATGCTGGAGCGAAAGTCTGGTGTAGTTTTCTCTTGGACTTGAACTTGAGCTTTTCTTCATGACACCACACTCGCAGTTAGTCACCTTCTCACTGACCTTTCCGGTCGCCAATTCCTTTGGATGACAGAATGTCTTTCCCTAAACTCAGCTCTACAAAGCTTTCCTGAGCACCACCTACACAAAGCTTGCAGAAATGTCCCCCACCTCTGCCACATACGTGTTCTGTTTAAACAGATTTCATGACAATTCATGGATATTGCTGACTAGCTTTTCCACACAGTGAAGCTTAGCATTTTTATCTATTGCTTTTGGGTGCTACCAGGCCCGAAACGAATGAGGGTTAGAGAGGAAGCTTTTCTCTTAAAGGCTATCAGCGTATGTAACTTTAAATAATTTTCTCCTTGTGTCTGTAATCACACTGTGTAGAATGTCCTTTTCATAGTGACACACGTAATTTTTTTTTCAAAAACAGCATACTAGAAACTTTTCATCCTTAAGCTTTATTCGTTGTACTTACAGTGAATTTTTTGTTTTATTAGGATACAATATCACAGAAATCTGTAGATATTCATGATTCTGTTCAGCCAAGATCTGCAGATAATAGACAGCAAGCACCAGTGGCTGCTGTCTCTACTGTGAACGAAGAAGTCAACAAAATTAAACATACAGCAAGTGAGTTATTTCTCCTAATAAAAATAGTGTGTTTTGTTTTGTGTAGGTAAAGGATGAAATGTTTGCTTTTACTTTTGGTATTAACAAATATATACTGTAATTGATGGTGTAGTCACTTCGTTACTGTGTGTGTTCCAACTTGGACATTCACTAACACCTGTAGTACCAGCTTTTTCCACAAATGCTTTTAGCTACTGTTTGTGTCGGACACATGAGTCTGTTCTGGAGCATGTGAGTCTCCTCTCTTCGTTCCTTTCTGCAAAAGTGGGGCCTGAGGGGCCTTTCCCTACAGTGCTTTCTAAGCAGGAACACCCAGCTTCCTGTGGAGCCCGCCTTCTTCTATACACTCAGCTGCCTCACCCCACGTCTCCTCCACTCACCGTCTTAGTTCTTTTCACAAAGAAGGGGAACCCCTTCTGTTTTTTTACAAAACTGATCCAGCTTTGTTTACTGAAGGAAAATTATAACACCAAGGAAAAGCCACCTCCTCCCTAGAAGAAAACAGGACAACTCTAATTGCTTTTATAAAATGAGGTCACATAAGAAAAGTCACATAAGAAAAGTAACCATTTTAGGGGCGCCTGGGTGGCTCACTTGATTGAGTGGCCAGTTCTTTCTTTCTGCTCAGGTCATGATCCTGGGTCCTGAGATTGAGCCCCGCGTCGGGCTCTGCGCTCAGCAGGGAGTCTGCTTGAGATTTCCTTTCTCCCTCTGCCCCTCCCCCTGTGTGCACACTCTGTCTCTAAAATAAATAAATAAATCTTTAAAAAATAAAAATATTTTCAGTACATTCACAGTGTTGTGCAATCACCCTAATGATTAATGATGGTAAAGGATCTTTTCATGTGCTTATTGCCATTTGTATGTCTCTTTGGAGAAATGTCTATTCATGTCCTTTGCTCATTTTTAATTGGTTTATGTCTTTTTGTTGTTGAAATGTAAGTTTGTTACACACTCTGGATATTCTGCCTGTATCACATATATGATTTGCAGATACTTATATTCTCCTGTTGTATAAGTCTTATTTCTTTGATAACATCTTATGCAGAAAGTCTTTAAATCTGATGAAATCCAATTTACCTATTTTTTTCTGGCTCTTGCTTTTGGTGTCATAGCTAAGAATCCATTGCGAGATTTAAGGTCATGAAGGTTTTACTTGATGTTTCCTTTTAAGAGTTTTATGCTTTTAGTCCCTACATTTTTAATTTAATTTTTTTCTCGGGGAATTTTTTATTAATCCTAGGTGCTTGTTCTTGAGAGAAGACAGATTTGGTATCCTACTTGAAAGGAGTTTCTAGCTTCAAGTCATTGTGTTTTGCTAACTTTCTAAAAGGGAGATAGGTAGTGGTGAGTGGCTTATTTTCATTTTTGATTCCTGTTCTCTGGAGAACCAGCAGTGGCTTGTGCAGGAATCCATGACAGCTTTAGTCTACACTGGAACATGCCATGAGGACAGAATAGTGAGTGACTTCTCTCTCAGCCCCAAGACTGAATTTAAATATACTTAGCTTTGTAAAGGAAGGGCCTGGTCATCACACATTAGAGAAAGTTTTCACATGGCTAATCCAGGAATATGTCTTTAACTGGAGCTGCTTCCCTACCACCCTGAGCTGAGGACCCATGCTTCTTTCCTTCTGTCAGACACCCTGTTTGTTCTCCCCTTGAAGTTCTTTAGGAAAAGTTCACCATGGGATTGTTGACTCAGAATCGTGGAGCTGGGGGAAGAACAGATGGCCACCATGCTCCTATGAGCTCTTTCATTAAGTGGACAGGTGATGGGGGCGCCTGGGTGGCTCAGTTGGTTAAGCGACTGCCTTTGGCTCAGGTCATGATCCCGGAGTCCCAGGATCGAGTCCCGCATCGGGCTCCCTGCTTAGCGGGGAGTCTGCTTCTCCCTCTGACCTTCCCCCCCTCATGTACTCTCTCTTTCTCATTCTCTCTCTCAAATAAATAAATAAAATCTTAAAAAAAGAATTTGTTAAGTGGACAGGTGATGGTTCCTCTGTTGAATGAGGCAGCCATCTGCGGTCTGACTCCTCTTCAGAGAAAAGAATCATCAACACAGACCTAAGTACTTCACCCTGTCTGCAGGGCAACTAGCTCATTCTCTCTGTCCACTTTCAGAAAACATCACCGCCCCCTCTAGCCTCGGCTCCATACCTGCTGTCCCACATAGTTCATCTTTGCTTAGCTTGGGTGAACCAGTTACGTGGTCACCTCGTAAACCCTGGCAGTGTCAACCAACCCGAGTTGTAAAATTTGTCCAAATAGATATTGTCCCCAAACATACTGCTGGTCATTGCTAGTGAGTCTGAAGTTAAGATCCTTATCCTCCAAGGACACCAGAAAGCAGGGAGAGGCCCAACTTTGCCCATTCAATCAGAGTGGAGCCTCATCAGCCATACTCTAAGTTCACCCTGCTGAAAGCTCTTCCGGCCCTTAGCGGCTGATGTTAGAACTAATGAGGACACATCTTGTCAGACGTCAGCCTACTCCCACGTCTCTCTGGGAGCTCCGGCTGTGTTGCCAGGAGTCTCCTGCTCTAGGAACTGAGTTTTAGGACTGGAATGGGGGAGGGGAAGGAGCAACTGGTACGTGTCAGCTCTGACTGAGGTAAAGGGCTAGGAAAAAGACACTGAAGAGGAGACAGTTTGTGGGACTTGTGGCTTGTTTTTTTCTTTTTTCTTGTTTTTGTTTTGTTTTTGACATGTGATCTAGTAGTAAGTGTTCAATACAACAGCATTTCTGAAAACTACCTGGAAAGGAGCCTTTATTAATGACCTCAATAAGAATAAATTTATGCAAGTTGTTTTGCTACCCCTAAAGTCCCTAAAACATTAAGTTCCACAAATTGGTGCCACAAAAGGGAATTTGTAATAAAAGCAAAAGTAGAGACCGAAGAATTGTAAGTCAGCCGCTCCCCTTGGGCAGTCATCTGCCTCCTGGAAAGCTCGCTAGAAAAGCTGGCCCTGACATCCCAGGATTGAGAGCTCCCTTGGAGCCACATGTCAGCACTGCCAAGCTCTCGCAGCATCTCAGTAGTTGAGTTCTTTCTGACCTTGTGCTTCAGCATTTGGTCAGTGAAATGCAAAGTTCTTCTATGAACACGTCCTTATAGGCTGGTGGATTGTCAGAAACATCTTGCTAAGCAGGTTCATTCAGGCTAGAAGACTTAGCTATGTTTCATCTTGCCTGCGCAGCATGGAGAGCATTTTGTTACTTTGAAATTCGGTTAGTTTTGTGATCATGTACTTAGCATAATCTTTTTATAGACTTCTTTGCTTATGGATGCATTTGAAAATATAATTAGCTACAACTTCTAACCTGGATTCAAATAAAATGTGCTCTGATTAACCCACAGTATTACCCCATTTGTCAGAATTTGTGGCTGTCCCTTACTTCCTTTCTCACAGATCCAGTTCCTGTTGTTTTCTTTTGGTATATATAGGTTTTTACATTACCTATATTCACAGGTCAAACTTGAGTTCCAGTAAATGCTATTAAAGTCTAAGCTTTTAAAATCCATTTGTTACATTTTATTAAACAGTAACCTAAATCTTATTTTAAAAGTTGTAGTGGGACCTTTCTGAACATTATTTACTGTTCTTAGTCCTTGGGAATATTTTTATTTAAAGAATTAATTTTGTAAGGCTTTTCTAAAAATTGATTAAACTTTTATTGAGTAGTGTTTATGTACAAAAGCAGTATGTTCTCAGTGTGATATATGCAGGTAACCTTCATACATACAAATGTTTCCTTAGCATTGTAATGTCATAGATACTATAAAGGATTCAAAATAATTTTTGTTTGCATGTGCATTGGGGTGGGTTTCCTCACAGAATTTCCAGAACAAAAATTGTTTGCCGCCCTGTTGATTAAATGTGTTGTGCAGCTGGAACTCATCCAGACTATCGACAACATTGTGTTCTTCCCAGCCACAAGCAAGAAGGAAGATGCCGAAAACCTAGCTGCCGCACAGGTACGGATGTTGGGGGACAGCTGCTTTTACATTGAGGAGGAAGTTGGCTTTCACAGTCTGGACTTTAGAGCAGAGGTCACACTAGAGATTTGATCTGGGGGCTCTTCATCACAGAAATGTCATTCTAAACCAGGGGACTGAATGCTATGCCCTAGGCAGTACGTGTGGACAGCTGAGAGGAGGGTTGCCCCCTGAGCCCCGGGGCTTCCGTGGTTAGAGCGCCTGGTGATGAAGCGGCTGGTTAAAGAGCTCGAGAAAAAGAATCCGTGAGGCAAGGGGAGAGCAAGAGACAGTGGTGTCCTGGAAGCCAAATGAAGAAAATGTTTCAAGAAGAAGGATGTGATCATCTCTGTCAAATCCTCAGTGGGTCAAGTAATATTTCGTCTGAGAATCGCCCCCTAGCAATTTGGTAGACTTCAGTGACCTTGACAGTGCGTCACTTGTAATGTTGAGGACAAAAGCATTATGGAAATGGGTACAAGAGAAGAGAGGAATTGCAGGCAGAGAATATTGATAATTCCATCAAGGGGAGTTTTGCTGTAAAGGCATACAGAGAAATAGGATAATCTCTGGAGGCGGATGGAGGGGGTCAAGAGAAGGGTTTGCTTTGTTTTGTCTCTAAGGTTGGCAGTACGGCAGCATTTTCCCTGCTGAGAGAACTGAATGCAGAAGACAGGGGCAGTCGCAGAACAATCTTTTTGAAAAGTGAACGGGGACGGCATCTAGTGCCAGCTCCCAGGGGGTTGTCTTGGATGGAAGCCCTGGCCGCTCGTGCATTGTGATAGGAAAGCAACGAAGTGTGTGGGTTAACACGGGGAGGTTGGTCTGTTTGCTGTTGGGAGTTTGTGGGAGGTCTCTTCTGATAGAGATGAGAAGAAAAATCATCCACCAAATGAGGTTGGGAAGAGAGTTTTAGATGCTTGGAGAAGTGAAAACATGAGCTAGCCATCCAGGAGAGCAGACTAGGGCAGTGCAGGATTGCTGGGCAGCACCCAGAGCCCACTGGATTTAAAACCAGTCTGTTTTCTCCAGTCGTGTTTGCTGCGTGGGTGTAGATGTGGAGTAGGCAGTTTTGCCAGCCAATTAATCTAAAAAAGAGTGAGGCATTATGCAAGAGAATAATTATAACTGGAGCCTGTGGAGTCGAAACTGGTTAATAGGAGAAGAGAGGACCTAAGTGGCAGGGAGGAGCAGTGAAGGGCTGTAGGCTCTGGCAGGGGAAGACCTCCTGGAGTCAGGAAGGAGGTGGTGCTTGATGACTAGGATGCATGGAAGGAAGATTTTGGAAGTTTAATGACAAAAGATAGACTTTTCCCTATTTCCTGTTGAGATAAAAGAGATTAAGTTCTGTGGCTTGCTCTTAAAACTGATCTTTGGGGGAGCATTGAGTTCTAAACTTACTAAAATTTGTGACTGTGTGTGTGTGTGTGTGTGTGTGTGTGTGTGTGTGTGTGTCTACGCGCTGTGGTGGTTTGTTTTTCAAAGAGAGATGCTGTGGACTTTGATGTTCGAGTTGATACACAGGATCAAGGAATGTACCGCTTTTTAACATCACAACAACTTTTTAAGCTACTGGACTGCTTATTAGAGTCCCATAGATTTGCAAAAGCGTTTAATTCCAACAATGAACAGAGGACTGCTCTGTGGAAAGCAGGTAAGCTGCACGAGTATCACATTTTAGTGTTCACCATTAACGGTTGTGCACCAGAGGTGTACATTTATCAGAATTCATTATTGTACAGTTCGGGTGTACGCATGTCACTGTATGAAGTTTTTACCTTAATAATAGTAGGAAGGCAGTCTACTAGCCAGGCCTAATATAATACATATATAATATAATGTGTAATATAGTAAGCTGCTAGGGGAAACTTGTTTCCCACTTGTTTAATCAATCTGTTATTTGACTGATTTGACCATTCATTTTTTCATCCTGTTCACCCAACCTGGACCTCCCTGTCGATACTGTCAGAATACTTTTTTTAATGAGAAGAAGTGTGTGAAGGTCCTAAACATGAAATCCTTGCATGTGTATTCAAATGACTTCTCCATGCTTATCTGGGAGTGGCCACACCTCAGAATGGAAGTGAATGTTCTGAGGGAGGGAGGCATATTTTTTAACAAGTTGGAAAATTTTAGTATAATTATATAAATATATAATTAAGTATAATAAACTGACATCTAATTTTTTACTTAAGAAGTAATTTGGTGCCTATTAGGTAAGAAACAGTGCTGGAAGAATGAGAGCAGAATGTGAAGAAAAGGAGCTAATGTTTATTGAACATCAAACTCTGTGAAATAGTGTTGGGTACTTTATATTTGCATATTTTATTTAATCTAAAATGATCGTTTAACTCCTGATTAAGCCCACGGCTTTGTTCCTCCTCTTTCCTTTACAACCTAACTTCTGGGAAGAGTAGTCTATATTTTTTCCCCTTTATTCAACCCAAGTTGTTGCTGCCATTCAACCAGGACTGCTCCTGCTAAAGTCACCAAGTTTCACGTTGGCATGCGCCTTGTACCCTTCACAATGCTGGCGGCCTGTTGAAACCTTCTTCCTGCTGAGGGGTCTGCCCCTGTTCACCCAGGGGCCCCCCTGTAAGCTGTATGGAGCTTTCAGGTGCCGTTTCATTTGAAGAGTTCTGCTTTCCCAGGCAAACATTGTTTTGTACCTCCTGTCCCCCCAGCTGGAAAGGAGAGGAAGTTTTACACATAGAAATTGCCTTTCGCTGGGCCTCCCCCCGTTTGACCTCCCCACAGTCTCGAGGTGTGCCTTCCCTGTGCGACTCCTTCCCGGTGGGCCATCTCAGGGCTGCTGAGGCTCTGGGCTCAGGGCAGGCAGCAGATGGCACCGCTGGACGTACACAAGATGTGCCTTCACACAAGGCGGTTTTGTCTTTCTGTAACATGCCTTCCCAAGATAATCTTGAAAACTTCCCTTCTCCGCAGGCTTCAAAGGCAAATCCAAACCTAACCTTCTGAAGCAGGAGACGAGCAGCCTTGCCTGTGGGCTGCGCATTCTCTTCCGGATGTACATGGATGAGAGCCGGGTTAGTGCCTGGGAGGAGGTCCAGCAGAGGCTTTTGAAGTAAGACTCTTGACTCAGTTTCTGCCTTTGACCCATGTGGCTGTGTGGTACAGAGTAGGAAAGGGCCACTAGGTTTGCATTCGTGGCAGAGTCCACATTTCAGCCCCGCTGCAGGACCATGCAAACAGCTTGGGGCCCAAGGAAGAGATTGTGAAAATTAGATAGAGTCTTACAGGTGGACGCACTTTGCAGTTGGTGACATGAGCAAATCGTGTATTGTTGCCACTGTGGAACAGGAAGAAAGTTTCCTAAAATTTAAAACTTCAGAGTTTTTAGGCTTTTTCATGCCACAGATAACCACATTTTTACAAACCAGTCATATGTGAAAGTGAAAACCTGCCTGCCTGCATTTAGTTTGAAAGGTTTGATGTTTTGTTAGTGTTACTTATTTTTGCATTCTCTTTTTACTTCATGACAACTTAAGATTCTGTCCTTTAAATTTTAAACTCATGCTAAGAATGAAACATGCCATTCAGAAAGACTGCTGTCTTCTGCATTGTATTTTTGTGTATTCTCAGGGAATAGATGTTCTCAGAGACCAGTTAAGTACATTTTAGAACTTCAAGAGATGATTTAGTCCCTGTTTTTCCCACTTCACTGATGAGACTTTTAAGACCCAGAAGTGTCTACACCTTCACAGTGAGTGAAGACCCACCCGATTTCAGCCCCGATTTCTTGATGCCAGGCTTGTACGTGTGCTGCCACACAGGGGCTCTGAAATTCGGGGGACCTTTTAGAAAATGCATTTCCGGATACATTGCACTGGCTTCTTTTAATGTCTGGTTTTCTTCCTAATTTGAAAAGGACACGTTTATGTTGATACTCTAGTTAGTGTTAGCAGACAGACTCTGACCAGTTCCTGATAGTTAATAGTTCCTCCCCGCCTCGTCCCAGCTGTTTTCTCTGTGAACGCCCTAGCAGCAGGTATGCAGCATGTGTCAAAGTGAGCCCTTTCTGTTACAGTGTCTGCAGCGAAGCCCTAAGTTACTTCCTTACTCTGACGTCAGAGAGTCACCGGGAAGCCTGGACTAACTTACTGCTTTTGTTTCTAACTAAAGTTCTAAAGATAAGCGACAGTAGGGTAAGTATGAGAGGTCTTCTCCAGCCCGGCATTTCTAGCCTGACCAGCATCAGGCTCAGGCGGGAGGCAGGGGCACCAGCTTGCAGACCTGTGGCTCGGAGGTAGATCTAGCAAAGCCCGGGCTGTGGTGCCACTTTGTCCTGGACCACGGTGGCCCGTCTCCTCATGGGCCCTCAGTCTTGTCCCTCCTCACCCTGCTTGTTTCTCTAAGCAGTGATTTTGTAGGGGAGTCAGTAAAGAAGGAATCAGTGTCCCTTTGGAACACTCTGACCAAGCTGCTGGGTCCCCCACACTTTGCAGTTCCCGTCCTGACCCCTAAAGTCTGTCCTCCATTTTGAAAACTGTCACCCTGCCCAACCTCTGGCCCTGGACTCTGCACCTACCGGGGTACCAGGCCTGTGCTCCAGGCTTTAGCCATTTCTTTGGCATATTTATTGGTTCCATGTAACACAGAGGCCTTAGTGAATAGGCCATAAAGTCATTTAAGAATTTGAAACCAGTAGAAATGACGATAAATTAAAAATATGTAACTAAGGGGCACCTGGGTGGCTCAGTTGGTTAAGCGATTGCCTTCGGCTCAGGTCATGATCCTGGAGTCCCTGGATCGAGTCCTGCATCGGGCTCCCTGCTCAGCGAGGAGCCTGCTTCTCCCTCTAACCCTCCCCCCTCTCATGTACTCTTTCTCGCTCTCTCAAATAAATAAATCTTTAAAAAAAATATGTAACTAAATATAAATACATAGTGCAGATTTTCAAAAATATGCATTTCCCTCTTTAAAAAATACAGCAACTTAAAGCTCATATACTTGGAAACGGGTTGCCATGATCCCTGAATTGGTTTAAAAATGTCTAGTGAGGTAGCCTGAGATTGGGGTCACGGTGGTGTACAGGGCCCCAGAGAGGCTGTGTGGTGGCACTTGGTGCCATACAGATGTTTGTCCCAAGTCATGTGCTCTAGTCCACATGCATTTCCCTCTGGGCTGGATAAAGCTTGGAGAAGTGACCTAAGGCATCAGCAGCCATGTGGCCAGGAAGGACTCCAAAGCCCAGTCTCTCTGGTTCCACCGTGGGCTTTCGTGCCACCATCGGTCACACTGCTACCTAGTCCCTCATGGGGTGTGGAGAACAGCAGAGAACGATATTCAGAGATTGAGGAACTCCAACAAAGACAACCACAGTACATCAGTTGAACTGTAAATGTGGAAAGTCTGATCTTTGCCTGGAGATTGCAATTTTGTATTGCACTACTATTAGGTAGAATTTTCCATAAAAATTAAAATTTTCTTTAACAAATAAGATTGTTTCAATAACCCATAGCTTATAAAAACTCAACTGTGGTTCCTGCTTGTCTTCTTTTGCTTATTATCCAGGGAAAACAATGATAAATACTAAAAGTTTTGTCATAAGTTTGTCAAGGAAATGTAATGGGAATCAAAATAAGGATAGATAAGTGAATAATGTTTGTATTGAGTCTTTTGATACTTCTCTTTCAGTTCCATAATCAGTATAGTCCCTGCTTTATGCAGATGCCTTTCCTCTGTCTTCACTGATCAGTGCAGGCCCCAGAGTGGTTTGACTCTAAAGGCATTTGAGCTGCTGTGGTTTGGAATGCAAGCACTACTAATGGAGAAATTTATTTTCCCCCCCTCCCCCCCCAGTTTAAAGCTCATGCATCATTCTACTACCCTCTCTTATGTGAAATTATGCAATTTGACTTGATTCCTGAACTTCGTGCCGTTCTTAGAAGATTTTTTCTGCGAATTGGAGTAGTTTTTCAGATATCACAACCACCTGAGCAGGAACTTGGAATAAACAAGCAATGATGGCAACTTGGTATTTTTCTGTTTGCGTTTACATCCCTCCGCTCTTTAAAAGGACCTTGGAGCTGAGGTTTCCTACCTGAGAAATGGTTTCTCTGAATTGCGGTGTCTGAGGGTTACTGGTAAAGATGCTTAGAACTGTAACTCAAACTTGCGCAACGCTCCAGTCCCTATTTAGTAATCTGGTGGATTCTCTTTGTCACGTTGGGCTCATGTTGAGCAGAAAGCCTGTTTCCACAGTGTCAGCTTGTGTTCATGTGTCCTTCCCTGTCCTTGGCAGGGAAAGCCCCACAATTTTCGGCAGGTGTGGAAGTAAAACTTTACCCAAAGAACTATAGATGTAAAGATTTGAACTTCTGCAAGAAGTACAACTCAGGAGAGCTGTATTTTGAAGGATAAAATGTTTATAATTGGGGGGTGGGGGGGAGAAGAAATTATTGTTCATGGTAAAAGATATTTAGCAACTATGGTATTCTTATTCTGAAGATTTTTGCACACTCAGGCTATCTGAGATACTGGTAATCATCCTTCTGTGAAAAATGTACAGAGATGCAGGTCTGTAATATAAAAATCTTAAACATTATATAGTTCTTCCTGCACTGTTTTATTTTAATTTCTTTATTTTCTTATTCATTTGCTAAATACCTATAATATTTTGTCAAATGCACTAAACATTTGGGTTCAACTTTTTGTCTTTTTTATTTTGTGGGGGTTTTGGTTTTGCCCTTTTTGGTGGGGGGGGGGGTGGTAATTTTGAGGGTTTAACATGCCCAGAAAGCTGTTGTGGCTGATACTTGTCATGGTCAACAACAACAAAAAAGGTAGAAAATACTCCTACTGACCTAACTACCTGTAATATACTTCTCTTAGGGCTTCTAAAGATGAGCCATTAAAATAGAGTTGATCCTTCATGGACCGAAACTTGAATCACTGCAGAATGAATCTAGGTTGCTGTCACTTTCTTTTTCTTTTGGGTGGCGGGGCTTGATGTAGATTTTACTCTGTGTACAGAATTTAATGTTGAATATGTTAAAATAAATCTGGCATGGTTGGGGGAGTTAGATTTACTGGAAATGTATTCATACTGTGAATTGTGCTCTGATGGTTTAAAAAAAAAGACAAGATTGTCAAGCATTCCGTATTAACAGTGGATGTAGAAAATTTTTTCAGATGGATAAAATGTATATGGTACAGATGTAAAGTTTTCTATGTAAAAAATTCTGTACAACTTTCTGTACAATACTGATTCTCATCTGGCATATCCTAATCAGGTTATAGGTCAATAAAGTTTTTGGATTATTTCATCAGTGCAATCAAAACCTGTGTAATCTACAGCCCCATGTTTCATTGATCCTTTCTTTGTTAAAAGCCAAACAATTTAGGAATATTCTTGGCCAGAACTACAGTGTTCCTCTTTTGGCATTAGGATCGTGCTTTCTCAGCCATAGGGTATTCATAATTAAAATTTTGTGTGTTAATAACCCAAAATAAGGCTATACTGTGTGAATGCTGAGAGAAAGAGCTGAAGTCCCTTTTGGGGCAGTTTGTCGGGGGCATTGTGTGTCCTAGGAGTCAGTTCAAGTTGTATGGTATGATGGCATTGAACAAAAAATGGAACATGTCAAGATAATGATTGTGTTTAAAAATAGAAGTGTTCAGTGTTCGCTCTCATACCGCTCTTAGACGAGTTATTGAACAATGCATTTATAGGTGTACTGTATTTACTACCCCCAGGACAGCCCTGTGCAAGCCCAGCTGGATGCTAGAGCTGGGAGTCACCCACCTTGGTAAATGGAAACCACTATGACCTTCCAGTCTATCTGATGGGTGTTTCAGATGAAGATATAACAGGAAAAAATCTTAACAGTAAAATAAACAACGGTTAGGTTACAAAATTGAGTATAAAATGTATAGCTAAAATTCAAAATGGAGAAATTTCACACTTCCAGTAAACTTGTCTATCCTGTCCGTCATTAGTTCCATCAGTGGAAATGTGCAGGAAGTAGTACCTTGGGGTGTTCTCAGCCATCATAATGCTAAAAAGACCAAAGAATTATTTCCCAGAATTTGAATTAATCTTTTAATTTTTAAATGTGATAAGGAGTGATTAGGAAGACTGACTCACTGATCCAAGGGTCCATGGTGACGCAGCAAGGATTCCAGTCTCTGTCCTTGGCCCCTGATGGTCCTGTCTTCAACTTCTAAAACACCTCTTCTAGAAACCTCAATTCCAGTTAAAATAAGAAATTGACATTGGTAATAAAAAATAATTTATTTCTATCAAGTATTCAGTCATATAGATAGTAAATGTAATGCCTTCATTTGCATAAACATAGAGGCAAAAAGATGTGATATTTAGCTTATGGCATTCCCCCATCATTTATACTGAATGAGTAGCTATAAATGACATGGAAATAACTAGCACATTTGAGTCATTACCTAGCAACTGAAATACAGCTACAACCAATGTATTTATTAAATGAATTATTTTGAATAGCGATAACTGGCAAATGTACATACAAAAAGCGTATTCAGGTTTTACAGTACTGTTAAGACACTTGTTTTATTCACCTTATCTTACTGACAAGCAGAATTTAAAATAATGCACATATGGTAATTGATTCCAAGAGTTCATTACCGCCCCAATTTATGGCAAAATTGTGCAAAAATAATTCTAGGTAATCCTACATTATGTAATCATTGCCTTTTATTTATGTACATAATATATACATCATTATACATCATGGGAAAAAATACACCTTATATACAGATGAAACTTGTGTAAGTAACTTCAGGTAGGGGCCAACAGTAGCACACTTATTAAAGGTTCCGATTTGACATTCCTTTCACCTTAAAAGGCACTGCTGGGTCCAATGCAGATTTATTTAACCGTGGGCAGTAGACAGGCCCTGCCAGTTGTAAGTGCCTGGTTTTCCAGGAACCTGCTGCTGCTCCTGGTTCAACTGCTCAGCCATGAACTGTTGCAGCGTTTCTGAGGTGCCTGGGCGGAGCCAGGGCTCAGTTGCTACAGAGTTTGATCCATCGTCCCCCACGTGCTTCATGTCATCAGGGTCAAGCAGTGAACTCTCATCGTCTACAGGAGGCAAGAGGAACAGGACTCAGGTAACACTGGTGGCAAGGAGGTGAAATGAACACAGATCTCCTTCCTGTAATTCAACCCATTTCAGCACTGCATTTCTCCATAGTATTATGTTCTCGTTTTGTCCAGGCCCCTCATTTAGAGGTAGGAAGAAAATGGTCAAGGGAATAGGTGACTCCATGGTACCATCACCCACACGGATTCCAAAGTGGGCAAGGAGAGGGGGCCAAACATTAAGTTGACCTTAGAAGTGTACGCAATCTTAAAAAACTTTTAAATTCAGCAAAGTTTTAGAAATAACCCAAACCTGTTAGCAGTGCTCTAAGGAGATGAAATTACTTCCATTCTTGCACCTAATATTAAGAGTTTGGTGTCTACTCCATTAAAAAGTAGGTCCTTAAGTTTCATCCTTTAATTGAATGTACTCAACTTCTATCTCTGTATTTTACTTATTAGATATAACAGGAAAATCTGTCTTCCTACCCTGTGATGTCATTTTTATTTTTTTTTAATTACATCTCCCGGTCTATGAAGGATTAGCCCAGCAAAGGGATATGTGCAGTCAATTTAATAAGCAATCAATCCACATCGTACCAGAAAGCTCCTGTTTGAAAGGACAATGTTAAAAAGTTTAGAAGTTGAAAACCCGTAAGAGATTCTTCAAATGCTCTTTCTCAATTTAAATATAGCCCTGTTAAATATTAATTACCCTTACTGGCTCTAAAAGAAATTGAGGAATAGATAATCCTCAGTGCAGATTTAAAGAACTGTTTTCCCACTGGTCCACATTTTTTCAGTATATGATGAAAAGTACTGCTCCATCAATTACCGTATGTGCTCGTATTTGATAGGGAATTGCCACCAGAACATAAGATACCTTGACTGCTAGAGATTGTAGTATAGTTTTAAATTAATAAAGATAATTGCTATTAGAAAATTATTGTATGTAGCTTAACAGACTAAAGGGAACTGTCCCAAAAGACCACTCTACTGTTCGCCAAAACTAGTATTGAGGGGCTCACTAGCTGCCTAAGGAACCATCCTGTCTGCCTGTGCTTGCTGAGCACCCTTCAACCTGCTGGTCTCCCAAGCAAGGAAAGACAGTGAAACCGTAATAATAACACTAAACCCTGGCTTTTTTTTTTTTTCTTTTTAAGATTTTATTTTTTGACAGCAAGAACAAGAGAGGGAACACAAGCAGGGGGAGCAGGAGAGGGAAAGGGAGAAGCAGGCTTCCCGCTGAGCAGGGAGCCCGATGTGGGGCTCGATCCCAGGACCCTGGGATCATGACCTGAGCCGAAGGCAGACGCTTAACGACTGAGCCACCCAGGTGCCCCACTGACTTCTAAAAAGAAACATTAACCTGAGGCTACTTGCTTTGTCTATGGCATTGAAAGCCACGCAAAAACAAAGTTCCTTGTAGTACTATAAATTTATAATAGGTGTGTTACCTAAAGAACTCAAAAGTTGTCAAGTTAATTTCTCACTTCAGTAAGGGGAGTGAGATGCTGATACTAGCCAGCATTTTCCCTGCTCAAAGCAAAGAAAGCCTGGATATATTTAATAAAAGTTTCATCTATTTAGAATCCACTGAAGGGATGCCTGGGTGGCTCAGTCGGTTAAGCGTCTGCCTTCGGCTCAGGTCCTGATTTCAGGGTCCTGGAATCGAGCCCCGCATCGGGCTACCTGCTCAGCGGAGAGCCTGCTTCTCCCTCTCCCTCTCCCCCTGCTTGTGTTCCCTCTCTCGACAAACAAAATCTTTAAAAAAAAAAAAAAAAAAAAAATCCACTCAAAAAAGCATACCGTCTCTGGTAGAATCTGATGCAAAGTTGATCCTGAGTCCCAAGTTTTCCTGGATAGTGTCTATGGTTCTAGGCCTTAAACTCAAAAGGGATTTCAAAATTCATTCCATCTCTCCAACCCACCCATCCCTGCCCCCAGCCAACAGTGAAAACTTCCCTGTAAACAGGTTTGAGTTCTTAAAGATATAGTCCATAAGACTGGCCATTTACCTGTATTAATCAGTTTGTTCTGAAGTTCATTCAGTCTTTGCATCCGTTCCTCATTTTTCATTCTAAGCTGATCAATATTTATACTGGACACAGATTTTAGAGAGAGACCATCTGGTGGCATGTTAGGATGACTGTTATCCTATAATTAGAAAAGAGAATTTTAGAAACAATCAGTAACATAAATCAGCGAACCTAAAAATATTCTTGCCCCTGATAAATGTATAGTGTGAGGAATAAAAGAAATGGAAATCTGTAGCATTTATATTCTAACTCCTGGTGTTTATTCATGCAGGCTCAGATGAAGATGCAGCATTTGTAATAATATTTAAATACTGCCAGGCTGGGTGAAGGTGGGGAATTAACAGGATGCAAAAGATAAAAAGTGAAACAACAGGGCCTAAGAATCAATTAAGCTACAATAATCAAGACAGGGTGGTAATGGCATAAGACAATGGAACAGAGAGTCCAGGAATAAACCCTTAATTTATGGACAAAAGGGCCAAAAAAATTCACTAGGGGAAAGAAGAGCCTTTTCAATAAATGTTACTGGAACAACCTGGATTGTCCACATGCAGAAGAATGAATTTGGACCCCTACACCTCACATCAAGTGCAAAAATTAGAGTGGATCATTGACCTAAATTTGAGAGCAAAACTATAAAAACCCTTAGAAGAAAACAAGTAATTTTCATGATGCTGGGTTAGGTAATGGTTTCTTGATAAGACACCAGAAGCACAAGCAATAAAAGAGAAGATTGGTTAAGTTGGACCCCATCAAGAAAGTAAAAAAGATAACACACAAAATGAGAGGAACTATAAAAATCATACAATAAGGGACTTGTGTCTCGAATACATAACTTACAAATCAACAATAGACAAACTGATTAGAAAATGGGCAAAAGATTTGCATAGACGTTATCTTCAAAGATACTGAACATCATTACAGAAATGCAAATCACACCCACAAGGAGGCACTACTTCACACTCCCTAGAATGACTATTATAACTATAATAAAAGAGTAACAAGTGTTGCCATGATGTAGAAACTGGAACCTTCATCTATTGCTGGTGGCAGTATAAAATGGTGTAGCCACTTTGGAAACCAGTCTGGCAGTTCCTCAAAATGTCACCCATAGATACTCTGTAACACAACCATTCTATTCCTAGGTGTATATGCAAGAAAAATGAAAATCATCAGGAAACTTGTACACAAAAGTAGAAACAATCCAAATGTCCATCAAGTGTTGAATAGATAAACAAAATGTAGAATACCCATTCAAAGGAGTTACTCAGCAATAAAAAGGAGGCAAGTACTGACATGCTAAACTTGACTGCATCTCATGTCTCTGTATCCAAAAAAGGCAACTACACAGAGACAGAAAGTAGACTGGTGGTTGCCGGGGAAACAAGTTACTGCCACCTGGTAAAGTTATACATGTAATAATGCTAATAACAGCATCTGTCCTTTGTGGACTTAGCGCTAATGGCTCATATATATTAACTATCTCCATGTCAGGTATATAAGAAAACACACAGTTTAAGAATTTGCCCAAAGTTGTCTACTCAACAAAGTACATATCTCAACAATGTCACAAGGGTTTTTACTAGTTATACTATAAAAACATTTACACACATTCTATGAAAAGAATATGGGTTGAATATCAGCCTTCCTGTGGAATGTGACTTGGACAGGTTATCCCACCAAAATACTAGAAGGTGCCTATATAGTAGGCTTAGGTAGGTGTCCAAGCAGACTTTGCAATAAATGTTTTCAGTTGCTTCTTGTACCTTCTCTGAAATCCAAATATTCTGCAACAGGGAAGGAGGAAGATTAGGGTGTGGAACAAACATTGCTGAACATTCTGTGCCAGGTAACTACTAGGCTTATAACCACACTAGGAGATAGGGAAATACTACCTCAAAGAAGCCAAGGTACCAGAGTTCAATGACCTGCCCACACTTAGGGAGCTAGGTCAGGTGGTAGAGCCTATATTTACACCTACCACCTCTTTCCAGAACAAGTGCTCTTTACTGGACCATGTCAATTTATATTATTTTTATTTATGTATTTTTAAACATTTTTTTAATTTAAATTCAATTAACATATAGTGTATTACTGGTTTCAGAGGTACAGGCCCGTGATTCACCAGTCTTACATAATACCCAGTGCTCATTAGATCACATGCCCTTCTTAATGTCCATAACCCTATTACCCTGTCCCTCCACCTCTCTCCCCTCCAGCAACCCTCAGCACTTTGTTTCCTATGATTAAGAGTCTCTCTTGGTTTGTCTCCCTCTCTGGTTTGGTCTTATTTTTCTCCTCTCTTCCCCTATGATCCTCTGTTTCTTAATTTCCACATAACAGTGAGATCATACAATTGTCTTTCTCTGAATGACTTATTTCACTTACCATGATATCCTCTAGTTCCATTCACATCATTGGAAATGGCAAGATTTCATTTTTTGATGGCTGAATAATACTCCATTGTGTGTATACACACCACATCTTCTTTAGCCATTCATCTGTCAGTGGACATCTGGGCTCTTTCCATAGTTTGGCTATTGTAGACGTTACTGCTATGAATATTGGGGTGAAGGTGCCCCTTTGGATCACTACACTTATATCTTTGAGATAAATACTCAGTAGTGTAATTGCTGGTTCATAGGGTAGCCTCTATTTTTAACTTCTTGAGGAACCTCATAATGTTTTCCAGAATGGCTGTACCAGCTTGCATTCCCACCAACAGTGTAGGAGGGTTCCCCTTTCTAGCATCCTCACCAACACCTGGTGTTTCTTGACTTGTTAATTTTAGCCATTCTGACTAGTGTGATATGGTACCTCATTGAGGTTTTGATTTGGATTTCCCTGATGCCTAGTGATATGGAGTATTTTTTCATATATCTGTTGACCATTTGGATATCTTCTTTAGAGAAATCTCTCTTCATGTCTTCTGCCCATTTCTTGAGTAGGTTATTTGTTCTTTGGGTATTGAGTTTAATAAGTTCTTTATCGATTTGGGATGTTAGCCCATTATCTGATATATCATTTGCAAATATCTTCTTCCATTCTGTTGGTTGTCTTTTGGTTTTGTCAACTATTTCCTTTGCTGTGCAAAAGCTTTTTATCTTGATGAAGTCCCAATAGTTAATTTTTGCCTTTCTCTCCCTTGCCTTTGGAGATGTGTCTAGCAAGATGTTGCCGCAGCCAGGGTCACAGAAGTTGCTGCCTGTGTTCTTTAGGATTTTGATGGGTTCC